>NC_081415.1:444242635-444582635 GCF_030272615.1 Cryptomeria japonica | reverse complement strand
GTCATTTTAAAGCTTATGTACTCATTTTCTTTCAAAAAATATGTTGTCCCTCTTAAGATAATCGATGGACAACTGGGAGGAGGGGGGTGAATCAGTTGTCAACAAATTATGTGAATTAAAGCACTTAAAACCTTTTATCGGAATATAAGAAAACAGATACCAGAATAATTGATAAAGCATTAAAGCATAATTGAAAACCAGAGAATCAATACCATGCAACCATAACACATAGCACCATGATTTGTACGTGGAAAACCTTGTAAAGGGAAAACCCACGGTGGGAAACCCTACGCATAGTCAGATGATACTTCTATAGAAAGTATATGATTACAATAGGGGCCTACACATGCAGGAAGGCACACTGCCTAGAGCGAACTGCTCATCACAATGGAGTCTCATTGACTACAGAAGAGGTCAACCACCTCAAAATATTTGGACAACAATCCAAAAAGAAGAATTGCCTATGATAGCATCAAACATGCCAAATTATAGTTTCGGTTAAGCTCAATACCAGAGGTCTAAAACCTCTTACATAAACCCAACTCGATCACCTATGATCGACCAAATCCTTGGCACAAATGATTATTACATTATTCACTCCTTCCCATACATATGATCTACAATGAGATCTTATATAACTTTTATACAAGCCCTGGACCTAAACAATTACGTTGTGATGGGGTTTACCTAGCTTGCTCACACTTCACCTAGTTGGTGTTGCTCAATTACACCAACCTCACCAGATCTATCTATGCTCCAAGACCTTTGAGTCCTTCTCAATCTCTTCTAAGATTTTCTCTTTGCCAATCTCTAGGTGTTTTCAACAAGTGTTTGACTAGGAACCCTACCATTACAAAGTGCCTTCCATATGCTCAATTTTGCTATCTTGATAACAACTTGTCAATTTCACCCCCATGTTGTTGTGAGTCATTGCAAAGGTGTGGAGGTGGAATTTACCTTGGAGTGAATTCATTTTGGTCCATTTGTGGTTAGGCATTCACTTTCTTCCTTACCGATTTCACCAATTTGCCTAGAAATAGGGCTACAAGGAGTGAGCCCCTATTAGGCCTCCAAAATCCGATTTTCAAGGGTTTTGATGGAATCGGTCCAAAAGACCCTGCAAAAAGGTTTATTTTTCTTCAAAAACTTGCCCAACCCTAAGATATTTTGTTGGTTTTGGTCTTTCAACTCACCGTACAATGCCCTAACCCAAAAATGAGGGTTTGGTGGGGTTTTTAGGCCTTTAACCGATAATGACTGATCAATTTAGTGAAAAGGGAATCTAAAGGTATTGTCAAGGCTTCTCCTTGTAGTGAAAACTCTGTATTGACCTCACGAACCTCTCCAAATGGTTTGGCTAGGGTTTTGTGTTCACCTCTGCACTATGCATTCAATTTTCAGCCTGTCTTCTCTAGTCGGGTTGCTCCTAGACTCGCCTAGAACAAGGTGGTAACCATGTTAATCTCCACTTCCATAACTCCTCCCTACATATTTACATTTTACAATGGGTTTCCTTCCATTTCCCAATAGGTTGTGATGGTAGCACGGGGGGATTTTATGGGGCAACCATTTTACAAGAATTTGTTATTTACAAGCCAAAACTGGCTGATTGGAAACAAAAAAAAGAAAGTACTAACACGCACTAACTACAAAGAATGAAATGAATCAAATGACCTAGAATACACCAAAGAAATACAATCCAAAATTGGATCAATGGATTCAATCCATTTGTATTCAGATTTTAAGCAAAATAAACCAAAAACAGTGATAACAGTCCGAAAACGAGTAATTTCAGATTGTCAATCATACAAAATCAAACTTCCAGCCTTGGTAACAATGAAAGAGGAGGTTTAAATAGTCTTCCCCATGTGTGGAGGAATTCTAAGGCATTGTGCTATCCCTAACTCCACCTCTAAGCTCCTTTAGGACAAAAGTTGTCATGACAACTTTTGAAACTTTCCACATTTTGCTTTGCCAACCTAAACAACCTATTACAAGTCATTACTCAAGAATTTTTAAGAATTCATAAGACCATTCTAAACCTCTCTAATTCTCACACCAATTTATGCCACTTTTCACCATCAATAAGGCCATTTCAACTACTCAAACTACTACCTATTTCACAAAGTGTAAACCTAGGAAGAAAACCAACCCAAGTAGGCCTACACTTGACTCAAATCAACATCACACACACGCCTTGGACCCTCCTGGAGTCCTTATTAGGAACCTAACTTGGCTAAGGTCAGTACAAGCCAAAATTGTAGAAGGACTATGAGCCTAAATCCTAGGTGCTCCTGCACCAAGTTGGCCACACAAATGATAATTCAATAGATCCATTACATAATCCTGAAATAAAATCATAAAATATGTTTGGCCTAAGGCAAAAAATATATCATCCAATCAATAAAACATCCTGGAAGCGAATCAAAAGGATCCACCAACACATTTCATGGAACTGGTCCATAACCTAGATAGCACCGAACCTAAATTAGATCCACACACGCCAAAGAAATGACACCAATTGGTCAAGGTATGAACATAATCACCATCAACATCCTAAACCCCTTCTAGAAGTTGCACCAACACCACTTATATATTACATCAAAGATCTTCAATAAAGCTTTGTTGGTGAAACCCTTACCAGACCTACAAAGCAGGCTTACTAAAACATAAGATAGCATCCGGTCATCAAGTCAATACCAACCGACTGAAACATACTTCAGAAGCATATGAACCATTCATACAAACTTATTCCATCATCTAGATCATACCAGTGACAATCAACCAATAATCTTCCCAATCCAATCCTTCTATCGGAAGTTGGTAAAGAACCATAACAACTAGTGTTGACATCAATGACAAAACATCAATACAACATATAATCAATTCCTTCATATTGCCAACAATCTCCTCCTTTGGCATTGATGGCAACACTAGATGTAAAAAACATCCAAGTGCCAAGAAATGCCAAACAAGTCTCCCCCTATGGAAGACAACCAACAATCTCCCATAAAATGATATAGCAATGAAGCTCTTAACCAAATCTGAATCAAAAGACCAAATACCGCCAAACTCCCCCTGAGGAGTGCAATCAATCTGAAAAATAGATAGCATAGGGTTTTCACATATATTCCTCCCCCTTTGACAGCAATGCCAAAGATATGACATAAATATCAACTAGAATATGAAAACGCTAAATCTCAAGGCTGACTATTCCCCCTGAGTAGTAGCATTATTTCATCAATTCGGAGCAAAAGATAGCTTTGATAATGCATACCGGATTGATGCACATCTGCATCATTTAAGTCTCTACCGGAGGGGTAGAAACCCCCAATCTATCTCTCAAATACTCAAATAATTCCCAAGACAAAGGTTTAGTGAAGATGTATGCTATCTATTCTTTAGTGTTCACATAAACCAATTTGACTTCTTTTGCTTCCACCTTTTCCTTCAAAAAGTTATACTTGATTGATATGTGCTTAGTCTTGGAGTGAAATATCAGATTCTTTGATATGTCAATAACTGCATAGTTATCACAATGAATAACAATCAGATCATTACAACTCACTTGTATATCCTTCAACATCTACTTCGTCCACAGAACTTGAGTGCAATTAGTTGTTGTTGCAACATATTCAACTTCGACAGTAGATAAAGAAATGCATGACTACTTCTTGCTAATCCATGAAACCAACTTCTTCCCAAGAAAGAATGTTCCACCGGATGTGCTCTTTTGGTCATCAACATCACTTGCCCAGTCTGCATTTGTATATGCACATAAAGTAAAGTCATCATCTTTAGGGTACCATAAACCATATTCAGTTGTTCCTTGAACATACTGAAATATCCTTTTTATTGCACTTTCATGATTTTCTCCTGGATTACTTTGAAATATTGATACAATACTGATTGCATTCATTATATCTGGTCGAGTCTAAGTTAAATATAGCAAACCACCAATCATGGATTTATATCTTGTAGGATTTACTAGAGGGGATACATCTTTAATTGACAAATTTTCACTTGTAACCATAGGAGTACTAACCGGTTTGGAATTTTCCATACCAAATTTCTTCAATAATTCCCTTAGATACTTAGTTTGACAGATAAATATGCCTTTGTCAATCTGAGTAATCTACAAACCTAGAAAAAATCCTATTTCTCTAGTCATAGACATTTCAAATTCACTCTTCATATTATCAGAGAATTCCATGCATAATTTTTCTTCACCTCCAAAAATGATATCATCAACAAATACTTCAATAATCAGAATATCATCATTAGTGATCTTATAATATAGGTTACTGTCAGCATTACCTTTTATTAAATCAAACTTCAAAAGATACTTATCCAACCTTGCATACCAAGCTCTAGGAGCCTGTTTTAATCTATACAAGGCTTTCCTTAATCTGCAAACCATATTTTTGTCATCTGTCAACTTAAAAATCCATCAGGTTGCTCAATAAAGACTTCCTCTTCAAGTTCTCCATTCATAAATGCACACTTACGTCCATTTGATAGACCTTGTAGTTCTTATAGGCTGCATAATCAAGAAATAGTCTAACAACTTCAATTCTAGCTACCGGTGCAAAAGTTTCACCATAATCAATACCTTCCTTCTGAGAATATCCTTTGTAGAGCAATCTAGCCTTGTTTCTTACAACTTGTCCATCCTCATTCAGTTTGTTTCTAAAAACCCATTTAGTTCCAATAACATTCTTATTTTTAGGCCAGGGAACCAAAGTCCAAGTATTGTTCTTTTCTATCTGTTCTAATTCATCTTCCATAGCTTTCATCCAACATTCATCTTTACAAGCTTCAATTACTGATGCCAGTTCAATAAGAGAAATGAAACATGCCTCTTGATTTTCCAATATTCTTCTCGTCATAACTCCCTTGTTTTTATCTCCAATGATTTGATTTTCAAAATGATTTAGCCTTACATACCTTGGTGTTTTTCGATTTTCAGGTTCTTTATGCCTCTCTTCAGTTACAGTTGAGTTTTCTGATGATGTCGGGGTAACTAGTTCATTATTTTGTTCTAGTATAGGCATTATCGGCTCAGTTATGATCATTTCCACCACCGGTTCTCTGTCATAAGATTTTGCTTGGTCTTTGTGTTGCTCATCCACTTTCACATTAGCGCTCTCCACAATTCTCTACAATCTTTTGTTATAAAATCTATATGCTTTGCTCTTAGTTGAATAACCAATAAAAAATTTCTTCATCACATCTAGGGTCAAACTTTCCAATGGAATCATCTCTTTTGATATACTTCCAAAGATTCTAAAATACTTAAGAGTAGGGGAATGACCAAACCATAATCCATGAGGTGTCTTACCAGTATCTCCTTTGATATGAATTTTGTTGAATGTATAAACCATTGTACTTATTGCTTCTCTCTAGTAGACATGAGGCAAATTAGCTTCCATCATCATGTTTCTGGCTACATCCAAAATGGTTATGTTCTTTCTTTCCACAATGTCATTCTGTTGAGGTGTTTGAAGTGCAAATAACTGTCTCCTAATACCATTTTTCTCACAATAGTTGTTGAATTCACTGGATGTGAATTCGCCACCTTGATCTAATCTCAAACAGTTGATTTTCATCCCTGTCTCTATCTCAACCATAGCTTTAAAGATATTGAATTTCTCAAATGCTTCATATTTCTCCCTTAGAAAAGCAACCCACGTCATTCTAGAATAGTCATCAATGATTAACATGAAATATCCATCTCCTTGAAAGCTTCTTGTATTAGCAAGACCACATAGGTCAGTATGAATCAAATCAAGAATATCATTAGATTTATCAAGTATGCTCTTAAAAGAAGTTCTTATTTGCTTACCCATTTGAAATTCCTTACATACCAGATTATGAGGCTTCGCAATCTTAGGTAAGTCTCTAACTGCCTTAGTTGAACTGATCTTTATAATTCAATCAAAATTTGCATGACACAACCTCTTATGCCATAGCCAACTTTCATCAATATGTGCAATCAAACATATTTTTTCACTAGAGTTCAAATGAAAGATGTTACCTTTTGTTTGTGTACCGGCTGCAATCTCCAATCTTGATTCGCTAATGATTCTGCACTTTCCATCCTTGAATTGCAATTGAAATCCTCTGTCTACCAACTGTCCTACACTCAAAATATTATGCTTTAGACCTTCAACATAATAGACATTATGAGTGTTATGCTTACCATCCAATAAAATGGTTCCTCTTCATTTGATCATGCATGCTTTGTTATTACCAAATCTGACTTGACCACCATCAAATTATTGTAGGGTTAGAAACTTTCTTTTGTCTCCTACCATATGATGAGAACATCCACTGTCTATTACCCATTCATCTTTGTCTTCAACTTTTGCTGCAAGGGCCTTTTCCTCATTTTTGATAACTGGTTCTAGATCATCTTCCTTCATAGCATAAAATTCCCAGTCTCTTTCATTGCCGAATCCACTAGCTGAATCTCCTGCCGGTTCTTCTGAGTCATCAGTTACTCCTTCCTCATCAGCACAGTAGCATGATTTTTTTTGTTTCTCCTATACTTATGCTTGATCTGATATTCAGGGTTAGGCTTAAAAGATCTTCTTGCTCTTTCTTCCAATTTTGAGTTCCTTTCAGGATATCTAGATGCAAAATGACCTATCTTATTACATGCAAAACATTTGAAAAGAGATTCTCCTTCATACTTACTTCCTATCGGACCTTTAGGTATCCTTCTAGAAAATAGGGCTTCAATTTGCTCACGCTCTTCATCTTCTTTCCTAATCTTTTCCAATTCCTTTGCATAAAAAACTTTCCAATATTTCTTGTCGGTTGATGATGTAGATAGCTTAAATGCAGTATCAATCTTCGTAGCTCCTAGAGGACAAAATTATTCAAGATCAAAAGCAAATATCTTCCCAACAAGAGTATCGCTATTGATAGAATAATTAGGCATGGTTCTTAGCTCATTAATTGTAGTTACCTTCTGTAGACACCTAAAATTGTCCTCTCTAATTAAATAAATATTTTTATTTATTTAATTATTTTGTCATAAGTCTTCTATTAATTAAATAAATCTTTATTTATTTAATTAATTCATTAATCCTCTTCTAAGCCATTCCTCATTTAAATAAACACTTTTATTTATTTAAATTGTCCTTTTCTTGAATTGAATAAATATTTTTATTTATTTAATTGATCCCACTTCCTCTATTAATTAAATAAATCTTTATTTAATTAATTAATTCATTAGCCTTTTCTACCTATGACATATGTCTTTCATCTCTTAATTCCTACACTACCTACCCTCATTATTTTCTAATTTCTTCTACCTACCCTTTAATCCCAGCCAACCATCTATCTTTTACACCTCTTAATCTTATCCCTCCATTTCTTACAGTGTCTTCTATTTAAGAGGACACTTCCTTCATTATCAATCATCCTAAGCATTCTAATTGTCTAATCAATCTTATGCAATCAAGCCTTTTGCGATCAAGCTATCAACCACATTTCCATTCTTTGTTGAGCTCTTGTGCACACATAAAATCTGAGAGCAAATATATCAAGCAAGATAAATTGAGATTCAAACCCTAGTGGACATGTGATGGTATAATCTTTGTGATTTTGTTGATTTGCATTGTCTTAGGTAATATTCATATGTTATGGTGGATCTTTGTTGTTGTTAGGCTATGGTTTTGTGGTTGAATTCATTTAGTCTTTCAATATTGTTGTTTCCATTATCCACTTTTCACCATACACATTTTGGCACGTCCAATGGGACTCTTGTCCATTTTCCATTTAACATCTTTTGTTGCAAATTTTGTGTTTTTGAAGTTGCAGATCCGACATTTTTCGACAATATTTTGTTTTTTCGCGTTTGCACATTCTGGAACCATGTTTTTTCTTTTATGTCACGTCTGTGAACCTCTGAATCGCGTATGTGTTTCCAGCAATATTTTCATTTTCCAGATTGCAAGCTTTCATTATAGGTGCGTTTGTGGGGAATATAATTGCGTCTATGAAATCTAATCGCGTATGTGATCATTTTAACCGTGTCTGTGTTCTGCAGGATTTTTATGTTTTGCTTTTATGCAAAAACGCGCCTGTGAGGTATTGAACCACATCTGTGTTGCAAAATCACATTTGTGGTGGGCAGAATCACGTATGTGTTCAGTTTGCATTTTATTTTTTTCATTTTTTTGTTTCATCATTTAGGGTTTCATTTCGTCATTTTGTCTTGCATTTAGGGTTTCAAATCTAGTTTATTCGAGCTAATATATTGTGATCTAGCTAACAAAGTGGTGTAGCTTGTCTTTCAAAGCGAACCGTGTGTCAAAGGCCCCTAATTTTCACAAAGTGTTTTAGGATTTTGTTAAAATAAACCTAACTTGTTTGCTTGCAGGAAGGGGTAATCATTTGAAACAACCCAAACTACTAACAAATCTTTGTTGCAAGATCTTGGCAAGGGTTTTTCTTTTGATTTGCATTGTGTGCTTTGTTTTCATAGATTAGCAAACACTTCAATTGGTGCACTAAAATTGAACTAGTGTATTTTGTGTCTTGAGTAATAGGCTCTTTATGTTTAATCTTTAGAGGGCCTACCTCCCCATGCGGTCATTAGGACTACTAGTGAGGAGGGAACGACTCAAGTGGTAGCGAGGCAAACCCCGCTCTTTCGAACCACTATATATAACTGTATCCATGGTGAAAGCCATGGGTAATGTATACTAATTAGTTCATACCGACACTATGTCTCCCCATAAACTCGTTTGAATCAAATTTATTTGATCAATAGTAGGGCGTAACCCCTACCAGCTGGGAGCCTTCTGTATTTACAGAGCTGAAAGTGCCGCATGTATGGCCACATGAGCAGATGCCCTTACTGGCACCTTTTTGTTTTAAGAAAGCCAAAATACTTCTAGTTTTTGGGGCAGGAGGTCGGACCTCTAGAGTGGCCCACACACATACGGTTCTTAGTAGAGATATAAAAGTTTACCACAGGGAGTTTTTGTGAGGACTAGTGCTTGGATGCTCGAGAGAAGTGAGTGCCGAGGGTGGAGCCAGTGGGATCAAACACCTAAGTATCCTCTTTAAATAGTGTAGCCTCAGGGGAAACCCCATGTAGAATCAACAACTATTGTCTTGGCCAACCATAGAAATTGTGCTTGTCTTCTTTTAAACATTCAAACATTCAAGATCAAACATAAAAACATTGTGTCTTCGAGTGTATGCAAAACATTTTTACATCAAACAACACACTTTCTTTTGAGTCATTTTGAGTCCAAACACCGACAAACACTGAGTCCACATCAACATTGTGTCCTCTTGTCACGAAAAATGGTCACAAATTCAGATTTGGTCACAACAACAACTTCACAAATTGGGAAAATTGCACTCGGGTTTAATAAACATGTTTGTCTCTGACAGAAACACATCTATGTATTGTAACCGTGTCTATGTAGGACAGAAATGTGTTTGTGTCTTCTTAGCAAATTGTATTCACAAGATTCTTAGAAACACGTTTGTGTAGTATCTAGTCAAGTCTGTGTTGGGTAACTACGTCTGTGAAGTATATAGACACTTTTGTGTTTAGTATTGAGAAAATTTACAGTCCAACAAACAAGAGCAATTAGTTTCCAAATTCTTGAGATTCCTAGGTTATTTATCCAAGTTTTCATCTAGAATTCAGCCTATTTTTGGGTCTCACAAAGTTCGTCATTGCTTTACACCTTGCATTACATTCACATTTGTCTAAACTTGAGTCAAAAGGTCACTTGTTGTAATACCCTAAAATTGGTCATCTAAACCATGGGCCCCTAATCTCGACAACATCACCAAGGTCCTAACCAGAGACAATTAAATCAATCTTGAGCACATTATTAATTCTTTAATTATCAAAAATCACGACTACTTAACATTAATTAAATATTGATTTAATTAATCAAATCATTTCCAAGAACATCATTTTAATCAGTTGCCCCATTTTAATTTCTTAAATATCCTTGCATATTTAATTAATTAATAAATTTGCCATTCAATCATGCAAAAAGGATTAATTTATTACAAAAGATGAATTAATTTATTACAAAGAGTTGAATTGAAACAAAACAAAAATCAAAAAAAGAATTGAATTAAGAGAGAAATCAAACTTGAGATATTATTTCTTTTTCTAAATTTAGAACTTGAAATTAGAAAAGTAATTTAATTGAATTATTGAATTATTCTCTAAAATTGGAACTCAAAGCTTTTCAGAAAAAGAAGTTCAGTTGCACTGAAAAGACCTTTTTCTTGAATGAATCAAATATGTGCATGGAATTATCTATTTTTATCAGATGTGCATGGAATTAATTTATTATTATTTTCCAATGCAACTTGGACTTCTAATTTGAATGCATTTCAATTAAACTATAATTGGAATCTATCTCAAGGTTAACTCAACTTGATTTCTCAATTATTTTCAATTAATCATAAATTGAGCTTTTTGTGATTCTCTATAAATTCAGTCTTCAGCTCTGATTCCAATTCACCCCAAGGATTTTTGAGAACACGCTTGGAGATTATTATCACGCTAATTTCGCTCTGGAGTCATTGAAATCATTGTGATTTTTTAGATTACTTGCATCCATTTTACATTCATTATTGCTTGCATCCATTATTGCTTGAATTGGTTATTATTGTTTGAATTATTTATCCATCTTGCATCCATATAGCTTAATACCATATAGATTAAATCCTTCGTCTTGGTGTAGTCTAGTCACTGGTATTGCTTATAAAAATCTGAGAGCAATCTTATACTCGCATCTTTTAGAAGGCAATTAGTCGCTTTGCTATGGTTTATTTCTTATTGATTATTGATTACTAACCATGCATATAATGACTTAATTGAAGTGTTGTGCTTGCAGCTACAGGTTCACTTTTTCACACACACATCTCTGGCACCCACTGTGGGGCCCGAAGACTACATTTTTTCGGCCTCCAAGACTGACTACTTTATTTGTTTGTTATTTTTTAGGTTTCAGATTTTTCGGTTTTTTCTCAGTACATTTCGTATGACAATTCTTACAGGCTAAAATGACAAACTGCAGGTGTTGCACAAATTACAAACACATTATCATACGAGTAGATCCTCTGTCGTACGAGCAAATCCTCTATCGTATGATCAGAAATCATCTGTCGTACGAGCCAACATTATCAGCAATCTTGTTTCATACCATACTGCATCCTGTCTCATACGAGTCAAGTATCTGTCGTACGATTCTGTATTTTCTGGTAAAGGAGGCAAATTTCATTTTTTTTTTCCATTTCTGATTGATTATTTTGACGACTAACCCTGACTGTTTATTTGTCTGTCTCAGAATTTTTCACAGCCTAACTAGTTTTTGCAGAACGCTTGTCGAAGAATATGCTTGTCACACAAAGACAATATGACTACTGATTCATTGTCTTTGCAAGTTGCCTGAAGGAGAATCGACTAAACATCGTGTATTCTTTAAATTCATTTTTAGGAACCTAACTTGCTATTTGGTTAAAGAACAAATTTGTCTTTTGTGCTTTTAGAAGATTCTGAGAGGTAGGAGAGTATGCTCTTGTCTTTTTCTGGACAATAAAAAATCCAGACACTTGAAGCTTTTTCTTTGTTTGAGATTTGTACATCTTTAGTAGGCCTGCCCTCTCGAGGGGTTGAAAAACTATTAATGTCATTACGACCGGTGTGAGGGGAATGACCTAAGTGGGAACGACTAGACACTAAGTACTCCAACCCACTATAAAATAAACGCGATTTGATGAAAATCAAGTCAACGACAGTGCTCAGGAATAGCTATCCTTCGTACTTTCAGGTATATTAAACCTTGGTTTTCAAGGTTGGGAGACCTCTTAATTGAGTTTATACCTCGACGCGCCGAATGGATCCCTTACTAAATCCAATTTAAAATTAGAAGCTACCTGGTTGATCTCCGAAAGGGGGATAATCTTTGTGCAAGAGAGATAGTAACTCTCCCAAGATACTTGTCATTGCATGCCCCCATTAGCGTTTGGAGTCAGATAATACGGCGTTGAGAATCCATTGCGTGAGACTCAGCGGTCGTATTCTGATTAGCTATTGGGTGTGTACCTAAGTCTACAAGCAAAGGTTTTCTTTCCTCACCAAATTTCTTAGGGTTTGCATGTTGTGATTGGAGTCACTATACATACTACTTGTCTTCTATGTTTTCATCCCTGAAACAAAAACTGAAATACCAAAAATCAGCGAAGACAAGAAACAAACTCAGTGAGTCGAAACTCTGTCTGTATCATAAACTAGTCCATCCTAAGTCGAAACTCTGTCTGTGTCAGAAACTAGTCCATCCTAAGTCGAAACTCTGTCTGTGTCAGAAACTAGTCCATCCTGAGTCGAAACTCTGTCCGTGTCAGAAACTAGTCCATCCTCAGTCAAAACTTAGTCCGTGTCAGAAAATAGTCTATCCTGGTCAAAAATTAGTCCATCTCATAATTGGTCATACTCAGCAATCGAAAAAACTCAAAATTTCTAGACTCTATCCTGTGAACAGTCATACGAGTCTGATAATTCATCATCCTATATCACATCATGTGTCGTACGAGTCTTCTGGTTTGTCATCCTAGACCCAATTCTATGTCGTACGAGTCATTTGATTCCATCATCTAGCTCTGTATCCTGTTTCGTACGAAACAAAAGTGCTCTCAGTCTTTTGTCGTCCTGCACATGCCCATTTGTTGTACGGTACGAGGCAGCAAATCATAAAAAACAAAATTATTATTGTCCTATTGTTGCTAAATTGTCGTCCGGTCTAGAAAATCCTATCGTACGAGTCTCTAGTTTTGTCAGAACAGAACAATCAAACTTGCCTAAAAACAGCTTACAGTGAACATAATACTGGTTATCATTTTTCTGAGCATAAACAGATCAAGACAGTGTACCTCTGCCATTTGCGTTGCACGATTTGGTCGATCACTTCTCAACTAGTTCAATCAACTACCTATCAAATTTTAGTCACTTAGATAATGTCTTATACAGGATAGATCGTTCCTGAAACCAGACTGCATCTTATACTACGCTTAGAATCAACTTGGATAACGTCTTAGATAGGATAGATCGTTCCTAAAATCAAACAAAATCTCAGTTGTTTCTCCCAAACAATACTCTAAATAGAACAACTAGCTCTGAAATTGATCTTGACCTCTGCATCACAAAACAACTCTAGGTCACACTAATCCATAAAAATGTCTATTCAAACCAGGAGTTCTCGTAAGAAACAAGCCAAAGGAAAAGAACAAACCTTCACTTATCAAGATAATCCATTCTATGTGAAGGATCCCCTCACTGACATGTCATCGTCATCAGGCGAACCAATTTTTGATGAACCGAAATCTCCTACTATACATGAGACATAATACAATGATGGAAACAAAAACGACTGTAATATTCCTGAAAATCATAATGACTCATCATCATCAAGTGAGATTGACGAAGCTGCTGAACCTCCAGAAAAAGAAATCCTTGACTGTCAGAAAGACAAAGACTTTAGAAAAATGATGAAAACTATCATGACCCAAGAAAAGGAAGACTATTTCTTAGAACTAGCAAATCAAGGTGCCAAACTTCCTATTGGATATGATGTTCAGACACTTGTTACTAAAAGGGAAGACTCACCTATAATCATGGTACACAAACAGTTACTAGCTTTGCGGATAGAGCTCACAGAGCTGAAGAATAAAGACAAGTCCCTGAAACAATATTCTCTGGAAACAATTTGTCCCTTTCCATTTGACAAGAATTTACACATGCCTCCATTACCTTCACGAGTGGAAATCCCAAAATTTGACAAATATGATGGTACCTCAGATCCTCAAGATCATGTTAGGGAATTTAGTGCTGCTTGTATGGAATTCATGCACGATCAAACGTACCTCATGTGTCTCTTCCCAAGGAGTTTAGGGTGTCAAGCAATGGAATGGTTCTCAAGTCTACCCAAAGGAATAAAAACATTCGAAGAACTAATCCAACTGTTTTTACAACAATACTCATACAACATTCGACATCCTATGACTATGATCAATCTTTGTAATACTCAACAGAAAATAGGGGAACCTCTTCCTACTTTTCTCCAACATTGGAGAAGGATGTTCTCTAGGTACCCACGACCTATTCCAGACTCTGAGAAAATGGATATATTTGTCAATAACTTGGTCCCCGAACTAAAATATAGCGTACAAATGCAAGTACACCCATCATTTAACAAAATGGTGGATAATGCCATTTGAATGGAAGATGTGCTCATAAAGAAGAGAGATATAACACCTTGGAAAGAAACACAAACAAGATCTAGCTCTAAAGAGAAGAACAAGTATTGGAAATTTGCCAAAGACAACAACAAGAATGTTGTTAATGATGGAGTAGTAGACACTATCAAAACCAACTCAAAATCCACAATATTCAACCTGGCTAGTGGTACACAAGCACTTAAAGCCGCTGAGATTGCAACAAAAAATCCGCCAAAGAAAACAAAGGAATGGTTCAAAGAAAAGCCTTGGTTTTCCAAACCTAAGCGTGATTTTACTCCTCTTGAAGAATCATATGAGTCGGCTTTCAAAACTCTATTGGCAAACAACTTGATAACACTACCAGATAACTCCAGACCATATGATCTAGATGTCAAACCAAGATGGTGGAGAGAAAATGAATATTGTGACTTCCATCGGAATAAGGGTCATAACATAAACAATTGCATGAAGCTAAAACATGAGATTCAGGATCTCATAGACGCTGGTAAAGTTGTTGTTGGGAATCATCCAACCAATGCTGATCATAAAGCATTTAAAGACCCTTTGCCTGCTTATGAACAAGGTGATTCCTCAAAGACCAAAGGAGGTGCCAAGGTAAATTATGCTTATACCAGCCAGGACAATGTTATCAACATGATTGAACCTTCGCACTCAGACTATTGCAATGTGATTATAGTTCAAGATAAACCAAATGAATCACGATACGCAAAAGCTCTGACCATATCTCAAAAGAAAGTTACCCTCCAAGGAGCTAGTTCTTCGAAACTGGCTCAAGAAACATCAAATCCAACAGCCTTGCCAAACAAATAAAAGGAATCAACCTTGGACAAATTTAAAAGATTAACCTCATCATCATCCTCTGGATACAACGTGGTTGAACAGTTGAAAAGGACAAATGCTCAAATTTCAATTTTTGAATTGCTACAGCTCTCATCTGCTCACAAGGAAACCTAGACAAAGCATTGCTCACTAACAACGTTCCAAAAGATTTAGACATTGATCGGTTTCAGTCTATGGTGGGTCATCTGACTTTACCTCACTATTTGACCTTCTCCGAGGAAGATGACAATTCATTAAATCATCCACATAACCAGCCATTACATATTGAAGCCATGATCCACAAACACAAATTTAAACGTGTTTTGATAGATGGAGGCGCGGGGTTGAATATCTGTACTTATCATCTGCTTACACAACTAGGATTCTCTGAAAATGTCATCGATCTAGGCAAGAAAATAATAATTAATGCCTATGATGAAGAAGAGAGGACCTCCAAAGGTTTGGTATCATTACCAATCAGAGTGGGACCAGTAGAGAGAGATGTCCTTTTCCAGGTTCTCGATATTCCATTGTCATACAATATATTACTGGGCAGGCCATGGATTCATGAAATGAAGGCAGTACCGTCAACATATCATCAATGCTTAAAGTTTCCTTATAATGGAGCTGAAGTCAATATTCCTGCTGATACAAATGTCATCTGTAATGCATTGACAAAAGGTGCAGATACTTTTGTGCCTCTTAATAGGGCAGCCTCTCCAAATGAAGATCCAGAAACATTTATGAAAGACTTAGAAAAGAGATTGAAGATTACAGATGTCGGCATGGATGGCTATAAGATAGAACCAGTACTATCATTAGTTTCTCTCTCTCCATTGCCAAAACAATTGGGCAAGCCATCAGAGGCTATGAGAACACAAACTTCAGCTCCGAATACTATATATGATGGTCTCTTCATACAGTCTTCTACCTCCTTGGTGGATGAAATAGAAGAGGATGTTGTGCTTAACTGGCTCTTTAAGGAAGATAGTCCAAATGAGGAGGTACGACATTGTGAGATTTCCTCAAACCAATATGGTCGTGGTTACAAAATGATTCAGTGCATGGGGTACTCAGGTATTGGTCCTTTGGGCAAACAAAAAGAAGGTATTACTAAACCAATTCATCTACAAACCAAATCCACACATGACAAGGTTGGACTGGGATACAATCCTAAAAGGACATCAGAACAAAAACATGTTTCTAAGTCTAAAGGCTTGAAAAAGATATCGCCTTTAACATTACATGAAGCAGACACTAAACAAACAAAAGTAGGGTGTAGAAAAGAGAAAGAGGAATCAATGGTCAAGAAAGAAGAAATAGTCGGTGCTCAAGCTTTGACGGTATCAGCTACAATAATACAAGAAGTTGAGGTTCCTAAGGATATAAGAGATGAAGTTGTGAGAATCAGAGAATTGTTTGCACCATTAAAAGTTCCAGTCATATATACTAGCAGGCAACAAGTAGATGATTCAGAGACTGATTCAAATGAGTATGAATGGGGTCTTGACTATCTTTCAGACACATCCACTATAGAAACTCCAGAAGAATCTAGTGGTGTCATAGATGATACTCAAGAGTTGATGCGCATAAAACTAGAGAGGGAAATACAAGAAATTAGACAAAAGAGGAAAGCAAATTATGAACAAGCATTGAAAGAAGGAACAATACCAGAAAGCTTCTCATCTATGTGTCCTTATCCTCAAACATAACAAATCAGTTATAGCACTACACAGGAAGAGTTAGAAGTTGCAGAACAAGAACTAGTTATCAGTCCAGAAGAAGCTAAATGGAGTAGATGAAAAAAAATCATAGAAACAATGAGATCATGTCAACAGGTGTGTCAGATACAAATGACAAATGAACTACAATATGAAGGAATTTGTAGCATTAAAGATGTTAGTATTGATACCATACATATGCTTACTAAATCACCTGAAAGACACTTGGAAACTTCATCTGACAACTCTGATGATTCTAAGGACTCTGATAACAGTCATGTTCATGATGATACCCACTCATCCTCAAATTCTGAATCATCTGATACAAACAATGAAAAGTTGCCTACTAGTCTTATTGTTGTTAAACCACGACATGTCCGGCGTAGTAAACAACGTTACAAGTATGTCTATTGGATTAGATCGATTAAATATTAACGTGAACTTTAATAATCATGATCTGACTCTTCCTAGTCTTGACACACTTATGCAAGGTATCATTCTGGAACTCGACTTTTCGATCTATAGTTGTGATAACAATACCGTGAACGCTCTTGAACCTATCCAAAATTTGTCCTTAATACATCCCGAATTGATTGACTATACTTTACAGAATCAACCCATGGATATACCTACTTTTGCCAATGACTATACATTATCCTAATATCTCAATGCAGTCGAACCTATAAACTCTTCCACCAGTGAATGGAGTGAAAATATGACTGAAGAGGATATCAAGTATCTTAGTCGCAAAAACAAGAAAAATAAAAATAAAAGATCTGATGGTGAAAACCATACAGTGGTGATGTCAGAATCTAAAAAAGAGAAAATAAAAGACGTACCTAAAGGTGAAAACCTCTCTGAGGCGCCTGAAGGTGAGATACTTGGTATACTGCCCAGTCATTTTCAGGAGCAATCTTCCATATTGTTCGAGCCAACTCAGCCAGTAAATATCGGGAATCAAGAGACACCACAAATTATTCAAGTAGCTCAATCGCTATCGGCAGAGGAATTGAAGGATTTCATTCAGCTATTCTTAGAGAAGAAAATAAATTTTGCATGGAAGTACTCTGATATGCCAGGCTTGGATCCTGATCTCATTATGCACCATCTCTCAATCACACCAGAAGTAAAACCAGTTAAACAAAAACTCCGTAAGATGCACCCGCATGTCGCACTATTGGTCAAAGTTGAACTAGAGAAACTACTCAAAGCTGGATTTATCAGAGCAATAGATTATGCTGAATGGATTTCCAACATAGTACATGTGTCAAAAGCAGATAAATTTATCAGAGTTTGTACAAATTTTAGAGATCTCAATAAAGCATGTCCAAAAGATGACTTTCCATTGCCAAATATTGATATGATAGTCGACATGATAGCTGGGTACGAGATGTACTCACTAATGGATGGATTTTCCAGCTACAATCAGATTAAAATCACTCCTAGAGATCAAGAAAAGACAGCTTTCACCTGTGTATGGGGAACCTTTTGCTGGAACGTTATACCATTTGGGTTAAAGAACGCAGGAGCAACCTATCAGAGAGCAGTTACAACTATCTTTCATGACATGATGCATAAGAATATGGAAGATTATGTTGATGACACCTTAGTGAAGACTATGAAAAGATCAACGCATATTCAAGAGTTAGGTCCTATACTTGACAGAATGGAAAAGTTCAAGCTCCGATTAAATCCAAAGAAGTGTGCATTCAGAGTGACATCTGGTAAACTACTTGGCTACGTCATTTCAAAGAAGGGCATCGAGGTTGATCCTGAAAAGGTCCAAGCTATAATGGAAATTCCACCTCCAAAGAACACCAGTCAAATGAGAAGTCTAAAGGGACGTCTCCAATCCATTAGAAGATTCATTTCTCAACTAACAGACAAGGCTCAACCTTTTACAAAAGTATTGAGAAAAGGAATAATATACAACTGGGATCAGCAGTGTGAACAACATCTTTAGTAGATAAAAGAGTACCTGTCTAATCCACCGATATTGATGCCACCTATTTAGGGTGAGCCACTAATCTTATATATATCAGCAACTGATTCATCATTGGGGGCACTTCTGGCACAACAGGATGACAACAAAAAGGAAAGAGCTATTTATTACATCAGTAGGACATTGGTGTCTTATGAAATGAGCTACAATATAATAGAAAAATCATGCTTGGCATTAGTCTTTGCATCATAGAAACTAAGGCACTATATACTCGCATATTCAGTCAAGTTGGTGGCCAAAATTGATCCACTTAAGTATCTTCTTAATAAAGCAACACTCACCGGACGATTGGCAAAGTGGGTAATGATCCTTACAAAGTTTGACATTGAATATGTGGAACGCAAAGCCATAAAAGGACAGGTAATTGCTGATCAACTTGTTGAAGCTCCACTTGAGGATACTCAACCACTACACATTGAGTTCCCAAATGAATCAATAATGCATCTTACTCAACAACCCTGGAAGATGTTCTTTGATGGTTCCTTTACTCAAAATGGTTCAGGTGTTGGCATACTATTCATTACTCCTTAGAAGTACTCAATTCCAAAGTCTTATAAGATTCTATTCCCTTGCACAAACAACATTGCAGAATATGAAGCTTTGGTGAATGGAATAAAACTAGCCATTGAATGGAAGGTTGTTGAATTACATATTTATGGAGATTCTCAGCTGGTCATCAAATAAATCAACGATACATATCAGACTCGATATGAGAAATTGATGCCTTACAAGAGGATGGTAGATGATTTCAAGAAGTATTTTGCTTTTGTATCATTCCAATAAATTCCTAGATCAGCGAATAGAGCAGCAGATGCTATGGCTACCTTGGCATCTATACCTGAGCTACAGGAGTCCAATTTTTGCTTTGATTTCCAGTGGAAGAGTTATATTACCCTACTTATGATTCTCCTGAGACCCAAATAGTTTGTTCTATTATTGGACACGAGTCATCCCGATACAGCCACATCTATTCCTATCTATGTGATCAAATTATCCATGAAAACCTTACTCGTAACGAAAAAAGAAACCTAACTCGAAACGCTTCGCGGTATGTTATCATAGCTAATGATTTATTTAGATGAGGTTTGGACGGTACTTTGCTTAGATGTCTAGAAACTGAAGAATCTAAATGTGCATTATCGGAAGTCCATGAAGGTATTTGTGGATCTCATTCGAATGGTTTTACTTTAGCTCGGAAACTATTACGGGTTGGCTACTACTGGCCAGATATGGAAAAAGACACCATAAAATTTGCTAAGACTTGTGAGAAATGTTAGCTTCATGGAAATCTCATACATGCCTTGGCAAGGGACCTCATACTATTTATAGCACACTGGCCTTTTCAGCAATGGGCCTTTGATCTCATTGGTCAGATATATCCAGCTTCATCCAACAGATATAAATTCATCATAACTGCCACTGAGTATTTCACCAAGTGGGTAGAGGCAGTTCCGCTCACCAAGACAATTGGTAAACAAGTCGCCTTATTCATTCTCAACTATATAATTTGTAGGTATGGGATACCTTCATCCATCGTGACTAATAATGGAGGACAATTCAAAAATAAAGATCTGGATGAGCTTTGTGAGAAATTCAAAATAAAGCAACACTGGTCATCAGTATATTACCCTCAAGGTAATGGACAAGCTGAGGCCTCTAACAAAAACCTACTGACTATCTTGCACAGAATAGTGAACAAGTCTAGGAAGGATTGGCATCTGGAGCTCAATCCTGCACTATGGGCTTACAGAACCAGCTCAATCCCGCTTTCAAGTATCTTTTGCTTTCGCTTGTACATATTTTTAGTCACTTTTCTGACATCGTAGCTCGTTGGAACCCTCATGACTTGAAACTGATCAATGTCCTAGTCTTAGGTTACTCGACAGAGCACATTACATATCCTAAGAAGTGTCAACCAAGTCATTATTTCATCAGTGAAACCTGGTCGTCCACTCCAAGTCAGTTACCTGTCTCCTGACTACTACAGAGTTTTTATCACTGAGTTCACAAGCAAAACAACATAATGGAAAACAATTACTAAACAGTTTGGGCTATGAATGAAAATTTTCTTTGTATGCTGTCTTTTATATTGATTTTCAATTATTGTCCCTCTGAGTAACTCGAGGAAGTCTATTGTGACTAAGAGGAGCAAGGATTGGGGGCATAATATTTTCTTTGTTTTTTGCTTGTAGGAATGATCCCGATGATCTGGAAACATATAAATTAGTTGGGTGTCTGTGATAAGAGCCTTCACATTAAGGTGAAATCGCCTCACATACCTCGACTCCGCTTATTTGTATGCTACAGGGAGGTCCATATCATTTCTTTGTCTGTTTTGAGGGAATTACTTTATGATGCAATTCGGGTCCCTGCGAAATCTGTCCAAGGATATGAACAAAAAAAGGGTCATTGCGGACAAGATAACTAATATTGCACATTGAAAAAGAAAGGAACTCTAACCTGCTTGTTGTGTTCGTTATGCTCAGTGATGAATCTTAAGTATTTTAAATCCAGTGACTAGGTTTAGGTTGCATTTCGCATATCATTTTGCATTTCATTCTGCATTTTTGTGAATCTAGAGAGATTTCGGTATAGTAATAATCTCCTTATCTTATGAATGAGAGCTGAGAGCGTCATCATTTCTTACACTAGGTGGTCTTTTTTATCATTATTTCTTCGATCGAGTACTTGTGTTTTGAGATGTTTAGCTACATACATAACATTTCATATAGATTCATTCATTCATTTTATTATTAAATCATTTGCATTAATCTTATTGCATAGAAACAAAAAAAAAAAAAAAATTGCACTACTCATTTTCATTCATTTATTTGCATATGAAAAGAAACAAAAACATAGACATTCATTATCATTTGCAATACATACATTCGTGCTGAAAGAAATACATACATGTAGAATAAGCATATATAAACATCTCATAATCGAATTGACACAAGTATAATGAAGTCAAATCGGATCTCATATATATATATATATATATATATATATATATATCATCTCAAGTCTAAGAGTACAAAATGATGTCCAATGACATGTACAAACTCCCATCGGAGCAAGAATCGTATCGGCTACAAAAAATGGGTGTGTCTACAAAAAATATCCTAGCTACAAAAAAAATCATCTAGCTCGTTCCCTCTCCCTCATCGCCTAGTGGAGGAGGAGGAGCTTGATGCCCGGGATCCTGGCGCGGTGCTCTTGCTCCCTCCGATCTAGCCATATACTGTGAATAGGGTTGCACCTGCTATGCAACAGGAACTGCGACACTATATGTCGCCACATAATATGCAGCCCTACTACTCTGGAGCAACACCTCCTGTCGAAGAGACTCTATCTTTGCTCTCGACTCAACTCTCAATGCTGTGATCTAGCAATCACGCTCCGCCCTAACCTCAACTAGCTGTCGGTTTCACTCCGCCAACTGAGTCTGAGCCACTGTCAACTGTGACTGCAGCTCTACAACGCGTTCTCTCATCAATCGACCAGTATCATCCCCCTGCTCTCTTGCAGGCTCTCTGCCGCCATCTCCACCACCATCTCCACCCGTGGCTCCACCTTGCTCATCCCGTCACTGTCGGACCTACCAAAAACCTGAGGCCCCAAATACATATGGTCAAGCTTATGATACTCACGAAAGAACATCTCATGAACAACTGCATCTATGTAGACCTTTTATGGAAATCTTATGCGGATAAATACACTCAATCGCATACCAATGCTAAGGACCAACCTCAAAAGTAATTGGATATCCAGAGCCATGCTCAAAATTTGGACACAAGAAAACCCTGTGTCAAATTTGGGTGCAATACACAAGAGAAAACTCATGATATGCCTTATGACCCTATATCAAGTGTTCCCTACATGCATTATCATTATAGACCTCCTCCATATGAACATGTTTATGATCAATATCATCCATATATGCAGTATCCTCCTCCTCCACCTGGTGGCTCAGGCATGGGATATGGTCCAAGAAGTCGGTCTCCACCCAAAAATAATTTGGAATAACAAATTAAGGACTTATAAAAGAAGATGGAGGACATCAATACACCAAAACCAGCTTAAACAATGAGAGATATATATCCCTATCCATTTGATAAAAGAATTCCAATGCCTCCATTTCCTACACATTTCGTAACACCAAAGTTTGATAAGTACAGAGGCAAAGGAGACCCTAAGACACATATAATACAATTTTTCATAGCTTGCATTGAGGTAGTAGCAGAAGAAACATACTTGGTGATATTGTTTCCACAAAGCTTAGGTGAACAAGAAATGGAATGGTTTTCCCAACTTCCACCTAGAATTAAGTCATGGGGTGATCTAGCAGAAGCTTTCATACAACATTTCTCATATAATATAGAGACACATATATCAGTTGCCACTTTATGCAATACCAAACAAAAAGATGGGGAGTCATTTTCATCATTCTTACAAAGATGGAGGAATTTAGCCAGCAGGTGCTCGTGCGAAATTCCACAAAAATAAATGGTAGAGATGTTTACATGGAATGTCAACAAAGAAATTGGTTATGAATTGAGGAAAGCTTGTTTGTCTGCTTTCAAGGACGTCATTGAGAAAGGCTTAGCAATAGAGAAGGTCTTAATTGAGCAAGGAATCATTGAGATATTCAAAGAAAATAAAGAGGATTTTAAAGGAAAGGACAAGAAACAATTTTGGAACCATAACAAGAACACAGTAAATGATAGCATTGTTGATGCTAACACAGTGAGACAAAAAATCATTCTTTCAGGATCAAGTTCTTCTATAAACAACCAAGTAAATACTCAAGGAACTCCAAAACCACGAAGAAAATACACCCCATTGGGAGAACCACTTGAGTCAGCTTTTAGGAAGCTAGTGGCGAACAAGATAATAACAATTCCAGATAGTCCTCCATATGAGCCAAAAGTCAAACCAAATTGGTAGAATGATGATGAGTACTACGAATATCACATGAGCATGGGACATAAAATAGGAAATTGCCATCGCTTGAAGAATATTATACAATATCTTATTGAAAGAGGTGACATTGAGATCGAGGGACATATATCTAATCAAGAACATGAGATGTTACCATTCCCTAAACATGACAAGGGAAAAGCCAAAGCCATGGATGAGAAAGCTAACTATACCAAAGTGTCCTATGATTATGATTCAACCGTTAACCACATTTTGATAGATAACTTTATTTCTATTATTATTATAAAGGACAAAATGCCTGAAAGTTCTACCCAAAGAGACAAAGTTGTCCTAAAAGGCATTGGAACTTCTTTTGAATCTACCTTTGAATGTAATGTCACAACTCGTCGAGGTAAGGTCACCTTGTAGGGTGCTCCAGCTAAAACCACCACTTCCTCATCGGCTAAACTTGAGTACGGCCTAGTAGAACAGTTAGGGAAGACACCCGTGCTTATCTCAATCCTATAATTGTTGTGCATATCTCCTTCGTATAAAGCCATGCTTGACAAAGTCCTAAGAGAAATCTTTGTACCCATTGATCTAAATGTGGACCAATTTCAAGCCATGGTGGGATACCTGTCTGTTCCACATAACCTTACATTCACCGAAGCTGACGAGGTCTCTGTAAGCCAATTGCATAATGCACCTTTACACATTGAAGCCTTCCTACACAAACACCGAATAAAATGAGTATTGATAGATGGAGGAGCCGGTCTCAATATATGTACTTTGAACACAATAATACAATTGGGATATTCGGATAAAGCTATGAATGCTACAAAAAAATTTACCATCAAAGCATACGATGACGAAGAACACTCATCCAAAGGCATAGTCACCTTACCTCTAAAAGTTGGGCCAGTGACGAAGGATGTGGTATGTCAAGTCCTTGATTTAGATCTCACATACAACATACTTTTGGGATGTCCATGTATTCATGAAATGAGAATTGTTCCGTCAACATATCATCAGTGTATCAAATTCCCACACAATGGAGTTGAAGTGACCGTCAAAGGTGATTTGAATACGTTCATATATTGCAATAACCTATGAGAAAGATCAGAAATAACAATGCCAGTCAATCGAGAAGCTATTCCTTCATCAACATATGTGGATCCAGAATCATTGAAAGCTTCTACATCCAAACAAACAAAGCTAAAAGAAAAATTCAAGGTTAAAGACATGGGATGTGGTGAGTACATCTTTCATGTTGATCAACTCCCACTATCTCCTAAGGTATTCAGTCAACAAGAACAATCTATAAACAATTTGCAAGGAATTGGGTGTGAACCACCTAGTGTTGTGGCTACCAAGTCTGAATGAAAATCTCCTCTAGTGGTGCAAGCAACTCTTGATATCAATAATCCTAAGAGTGGTTCCAACAAAGAATATATTGAGTGTATCACCAACCCTCTTGAGAACTCATATAGCCTTACCATTTCATCCACTCATTCCATTTCCACTTCGCTCCTAAACTTGGATCAACAAGAATCAGAAAATCCCTTACTTATTGGGGATCAAAAATCAACCTTTGAAAAAAAAGAAAAAGTAAAGAGAAATAAATTCGTCCAACGGTGAAAACCACTTTGGTGGTGCCTTGGGCAAGTACCATGGTGAAAATAGGGTTACTAGTGTATACACCTAAAAATGGTCTGAAGATAATTAATTAAATAAGCAATTATTTAATTAATCCCCCTTCCCAATTTAATTGAATTCACTAAGCAATTAGATTAAATTCCCCCTTTCCTCTACTTATTAATAAATCTAAGGATTTATTTAATAAGTTCATTTCAATAACCCCCTTTAATTAATTAATTCCCCCCATCAAATTCAATTCTTCTAAATCCCCTAATTAATTAAAACAAATCAATTAATGAGTTGTTGAGATTAATTAATCTTTTCCTATTATTTGAATTTTTAAATTCAAATTATCCTAACTTCTAACCACCTTACCTAACCCCTTCTAAACCTAACTCATTCCATCTAACCTCGGGTTTAATTAACCAGCCTAGCTTGCACATCCTAACCACCATGTCCCCTTTCCTTGAACACTTTGCCCTCTAATGAGCAAAGCTTTGTGACACTTGTCACTAAATGTTCCCTTTCATCCAACCTCTTCTAGAAGCCTCTTGACACTTCTCACCATGGAGATGACATTGTTCCCTTTCATCCAACCTCTTATAGAAGCCTCTTGACACTTGTCACCATGGAGATGACGTTTTCCCCTTTCATCCAACCCCTTCTCCTACCAACCTCCAAATGTTCCCTTTAATCCAACCTCTTTGTCAACCTCCTCCAGTTTAACCATTGATATCTTCAGACTTAATCTTGATCGTTGATTCCTGCCACCTCACCCCTAGCCTTGGAAATCCTATAAATAGACCCCATTTTGGAGCAATAATGATCCCATCTCATTTGCATTCAAGCATTATTACTATAGTCATATAGCTCTTAGCAATATCATTTTAGCATTGTTATCATGTTCAATTTTAGCTTAAATCTAGCTTATTTTCTACCATAATCATAGAATCATGTAGCTTAATCATTATCATTGCTATCTTAAATGCATCTTTATCATTTAAATCCTCCATTTAAGTGTAGTCAAGTCACTGGAATTTGCATAATCAGATCTGAGAGCAAAATTCATACTCGCATTCACTAGGAGGCGATAGATCGCTTAGCTATGGTTTTATCTTTATTTGCTTTAAATTCATTAACCATGCTTGTAATGATCTATTGAGTGTTTTGTGTTTGCAGGTACAGGTACACTTCACAGGCATGACATTTTGGCACCCACCGTGGGGCCGAAGTTATCATTTTTGGCCTCTCAAGCTTCATCAACATTCATCTTTGTCAGGTCTGAATCAGAATGTCGTACGAACTCATTTCTAGCCTAATACGACATTCTTTATGAGCTGGAATGACAAGAGATGTTGTATCGTATGAGCCTTTAGGAAAATTTCAATGTCGTACAAGCTCCCATCCTGACTCGTACGGTCTTAGAAAGGTGCTCATACGATCAGATAAAGTTTGTCGTACGAAATCTTGCTTCTGTGATTCTCAGATCAGACTGCATTTCAGATTTCATGCTTCAGTTTGACTATGACTAATGCTAACTCTGTTTTGTTTATGAGATTTTTGGCAACCTAACTCTTTTCTGCAGGATGATTATCGAAGATACGCTAGTCAAAGACCAAATTCAAGACACATCAATGACTACTAATGGATCTAGTTTGCAGATTGCATAAAAGAATTCAACAAAACTTTGTGTATTCCTTCAAGTTTTTTTAGGCATACTTATCTTTTGCTAAAGGAATGAACAATCATGTATTTTGTGTCTTTGATGATAGGCGAGTATTCTCTCACCTTTCTTAGGTGATCAGAAAGCTAGACTCATATTTTACTTTCATTAGTGTATTTCTTTAGCAGGTCTACCCTCCCGAGGAGTTAATAACTCCTAAAGCCATTAAGGCCAGTGAGAGGGGAACGACCTAAGTGGGAACAATTAATGCCAAGTAATCCAACCCATTGTAAAATAAATGTGATTTGATGAAAATCAAGTCAACGATAGTGCTCGGTAATAGCTCTCCTCTGTACCTTTGGGTATAGAAAACCTTGGTTTTCAAGGCTGGGAGACCTCTTAATTGAGTATTATACCCCGACGCGCTGAACGGATCCCTTACTAGTGTCGGTTAAATTAGAAGCTACTCGATTCGCCTCCAAAAGGGTTATAATCTTTGTGCAAGAGAGATAGTAACTCTCCCAAGATACTTTCCATATCGTGCCCCCATTAGCTTTTGGAGTCGGATAATATGGCGTTGAGAATCCACTATGTGAGACTTAGCGACCGTATTCTGATTAGCTATTGGGTGTGTACCTAAGTTTGGAAGCAAAGGTTTTCTCTCCTCAACCAACTTCCTTAGGGTTATCATGCTTGTGATCACTTATCATATCGCATGTTTGCTGTGTATTCATCACTAAATGGAAAAAATCAAACATCTAAAACTAAAAAATATAATCAAAACATCAAAATTCATTAATCCAAATTCGGCAAAACAAACATTTTTTTATCTCTACTCTGTTAGTTGTCATACGAGTCAGGTTCTCTGTCGTACTGTCTAGTGATTTGTCGTATGAGGTTAATCTTTTGTCGTATGGTTCAGAAAGAAATGTCGTACGAAACTAAGCTTTTTACATGAAATTTATGATTTGTCGTTTTGTCTTATATCTCTTGTCGTTTGGGGCTGTATAGTTTGCCGTACGAGTCTCTGTTTCTGCCAGCCCCGAGTTGTGTCCTGCATGCCTTTTTTGGATCTGTCATTTTTGCTTGATCAGTTTGCAGTAATCATAAACACCTGTTATCTATTATTTTGTGCTTAAATTGTTTTCTTGGTTTGCTTGGTCAAGTTATCATCTGTCAAAGTTAGACTAGAGAACATAAACACCTTAAGATTTTCAAGTGCTTACCCTCAACAAGTTCAAGATCTAAACATCTCTAAGTGCATTATCACCCTCTTTGGTAAACTGATCACTAAAACATAGTTCCCCATCAGGATCTATCATCCTTAATCACAAAACTGAAACGTTTGGTCAGGATAATCTTGTCCCACATCATAGGATATATCGTTCCTACTGGACTTGGTTTTTATCAAATCATCATCATTGTACTCCAAAACCGAAGATCAAAAAACTTGCAAAACTTTAAACACTTGAACCATCTTTTTGTGTCATATCGTGCTATCATATTTACCTTCACAATTGATCACTTATCAAAACAAGCTTTTGGACAATCGAATCCTAGCAAAATAACACACGTGTATGCTCGTTCTAACTAGAGCTCAGAGACAAAGGATCGCAAAGACGGAAATTGAAACATTGGAAATATCTGAAGAGAATATAACCATGGAACATGAAGATGAAATACAAGTTGAAGGAGAAATAACAGAACAAAATATCAGAGACAACAAGAAAGATCCTCAATTTGACAAATTTATGCAAAAATTATTGGAGGGAGAAAAAGAAAAATATTTCCTAATGTTAGCCAAATCTGGTGCTATACTTCCCCAAGATTTTGATATGAACAAATTGACACAAAAGAAAAGTGGTCCTCCCCCTAATAATGAACAATATGAGGATATTTTTGGTCTCCACATGAATGACACATCAATCCCCAATAATAATAAAGAAACCTACATACCCAAAAGAGATGAAGTAGAAATTCTGAATAACATTCAATCCAATGAACATACAAGAAGGACTAGAGATGACACCAGAAGAGATCCAGATCCTCCTAGAATACAAAGTCAGAGTCATATAAGAAAAAATCATGTTGATAATCCTATCACAACTCTCACACAACAACTTCAAACAATGTAAACAAAAATTCAAGATATGCAAAGAGGAAATGTTAGAAGATACTCACTACAAGAAATCTGTCCTTATCCATTCGACAGAAACCTAAACATGATACCATTTCCTATAGGTTTTGAAACTCCTAGATACGAAAAATATGATGGAAGAATTGACCCCCAATATCATATACGAGAATTTTGCACAATGAGTATAAAATTTGCGCATGAGGATACCTACTTAATGAGATTGTTTCTGAAAAGCTTAACTGGACTAGCTATGGAATGGTTCTCCAAACTTCCACCTGGAATCAGATCATTTTCAGAGTTGGTGGATAATTTTGTTTCACAATACTCTTACAATATACAACATGAAGTAACAATGCTAGACCTATGTAACGCCAAACAAAAGAGTGGAGAACCTGTCATGACATTTTTACAATGATGGAGATGGTTATCTTCGCGGTATCCTCGTA
The DNA here is from genome assembly GCF_030272615.1 of Cryptomeria japonica. Lineage (NCBI taxonomy): Eukaryota > Viridiplantae > Streptophyta > Pinopsida > Cupressales > Cupressaceae > Cryptomeria > Cryptomeria japonica. The sequence goes on along the minus strand of NC_081415.1, from coordinate 444,552,997 downwards.
CAGTGCCAGAATATGAAAAAATGGACATATTCGTCGACAACTTAAATGATCAAATGAGTTATTATTTAAAAATGCAAGGAAATCAAAGTTTTGGAAAAATGGTTGATAATGGAATAAGAATGGAGGAAGCCATGATAAAGAAAGGTGAGTTGAAAATATACAAAGAAGGAGTCCATCCACCTAACAACAACCACAATGATAAACCAAAGTTTTGGAATATAAATCAAAATGTCTTCAACGATGGAATAGTGGATAACAACAATGTGAAACCAAAACAACTGGTTTTTAACTTATCCACTCACTCAGCAGCGGCTCAGCAAAACAACAATCACCAAAAAGCAACTATCAAAACTTTCTTTCAAAGGTAATTTACAAACATTGGTGAATCCCTTGGGTCAGCACTAAAAACACTTCTCGCAAACAAATTGATCACTTTACCAGAAGAAAGGAATTACAAACCTCAAATCAAACCACCTTGGTGGAATGATAACCATTATTGCGATTTCCATCGAAACAAGGGACATCACACAGATAATTGTCAGAAGTTGAAACATATCATACAAGATATGATTGATAATGGAGTAATAACTGTGGATGGACATACAACAAACGAATCTCATACAACTTTTAAAACTCCACTTCCAAACTATGAGAAAGGTGAATCATCAACAACAAACAATGGAAAGGGTAAAGCGAAGGTAAACTACGCTCGTACATATGACAATGTGGTAAACGTGATTGTAATTAAAGAAAAACAAAATCAAGAACATGCTCATGCTCATGCTCATGCTCATGCTATCACAAGAAGCAAAACCAAAGTTGTTTTGCTGGGTCCTACAACAAACACATCATTCACCACCAAACAATACAGTCTAGTGGAGTAATTACAAAAAACACCTACACAAATATCCATCTTAGAACTTCTAAAGGTTTCACCTGCACACAAAGAAATTCTAGAAAAAAGCATTAATTGATACAACAATATCCAAAGATCTTGATATCGATCAATTCCAAACCATGGTGGGACACCTCACAACCCCTCATTGCTTATCATTCATTGAAGAAGAGGACATGTCCTTGCAACATCCCCACAACGCTCCTTTGCATATTAAAGCCCTCATTCACAAAACGTGCATTAAACGTGTTCTAATAGACGGTGGAGCTGACCTAAATATCTGTTCATTGAGTCTTGTTCATGCCTTAGAATATTCAGAAGATGCAGTTGATGTCCAAAAAAGGATCACCATAAAAGCCTATGATGAAGAAGAATGTTCCTCCAAGGGAATTGTGATACTACCCATCAGAGTGGGACCTTTGCAAAAAGAGAGAGCATGCCAGGTTCTAGACTTGGACTTATCATATAATGTACTCCTAGGGAGACCATGGATACATGAATTGCAAGCTGTCCCATCAACATATCATCCGTGTGTCAAATTTCCCTAGAATGGACAAGAAATCATAATCTCTGCAAACTCAAATCCATTTCAATACTGCAGCAATCTAAAAATTGCCCAAGAAGTCATTGTTCCTCATAACAAGGAGGCATCATCTTCAAACACACAATCCAAGGAACAATGATTTGCCTCTATTCTATCAAGTATGGAAAAACAAATGTAGCTAAGAGATCGAGGGAATAGAGAATATTCAATATCACAATTACCACTTTCTCCTAAATCCTTTGGAAAACCATCAAACTCTAACCAACAATCAATTGTGAAACATCTTCCGATATTTGATGGAGCATTCATTAGTGTTGGAACCTTATCAGAGGAAACAAAAGACAACGATGTGCTACAATGGCTATAGAAGGATGAATAATGTAAACAAAAGATTAACAATGTCAGAATACCTACAGAAAAGTATAGAAAAGGATTTAACATTCTCAGAAGAATGGGATATACTGGAATAGGTCCTATAGGAAAAAGAAAAGAAGGTATCTCATAACCTATCCAACCTTACACTCAACAAACTACAAACATAACAGGCTTAGGGTATGGACAAGTCACTCTACCGGAAGACACGTATTTTAGTCAACAACAAGAGGAATATGAAAAAAGACAAGAACAAATGGCAATTGAAAGAGAAGAAATATCATCTAAGCAACAGACACAAGCAAACATGAAATGGGAAAAGAAGCAAGCTTCAAATCAACAAGAGAAACAAACTAAAAGCATCTCTCAAGCAACATTAAATCTCAATCAAAACATGAAAGAAGCTAATATAAATCCAGGAGAACTCATAAAAAAGTTGACAAAACTTAATCTCAGTCCTAAAGAAGTTGAATATAAAAGAAGGAAAAATATAGCCATAAGAGTAGAAGAAATGCTATATGACCAAATATGTAGATTACAAGCTGGAAGTGATATAGATTCTAATGAATGGGAATGGGATTCCTATCACTCTGAAGAATCAACTGAAGAAAATTGCTTTGAAGGATATGTAGAAGTCTATGTAGTTCACACATATGTAGGACAAACGTCAGGAACTAGTTCACTTGAATTAGAATCACATTCGGTCGACTTGGACTTAACCGAGGACGATCAAAAATTTCTTACACGAGGTCATTCTTATGAGAGTACCATTCTAGACATCGACATACATATTGAAAACTTTGATACATACATCATGACCCTTGAAACTCTCGAAACATCCCAACCTGACGATCCCTTACCTCTAATCCACCCTGAGCTTATTGATTGGGAAAATGAAGGACATACCGCCATTGATACCTTTCGAAATGACCATGCCATAACTTTATATCTTAATGCAATCGAACCCGTAACAAATCTCACCAGGAATGTCAGCAACGCATTTTCCAATCAAGTGGGTGCCAAATCTCCTAGTCGAAAAAGTGAAAATAAAGATAAGAATATCAAGTCTAATACTGAAAGCCATTTATTGGCAACATTAGATCCGGAAAAAGTAAAAAGAAAGGATACATCTAACGGTGAAAACCTCCTCGAGGCACCGGAAGATGGGAGATTTGACACTTTACCTGAGCATTGTCAAGAAAGGTCATCAAATTTGATCGAACCAACAGAGGCGGTTAACATTGGCACAACAGAGCAACCAAAGATTCTTCATCCAGTGACTTCTCTATCAAAAGAAAAAATGCAACAATATGTGGGATTCTTTAAACGATGAAAAATCAATTTTGCCTAGTCATATGCAGACATGACAGGGTTAGATCCAAAGCTTATTATGCATCACTTAAATGTTAGTCCAGGAGCTAAACAAGTTAAACAGAAGTTAAGGAAAATGCATCCGCATATCGCTCTTCTAGTCAAAGCAGAACTAAAGAAATTACTAGATGTGGGATTCATCAGACCTGTAGCCTATCCTCAATGGGTATCCAATAGTGTTCCTATTTCAAAACCAGATAAAAGCATTTGAATATGCACAAACTTCATAGATCTTAATAACTCATGTCCAAAGGACGATTTTCCTTTGCCTAACATCGACATCATTGTAGATTTAACTGTTGGACACTCCATGTTTTCTTTAATGGATGGTTTTTTTAAATACAATCATATCAAAATAGCACCCGAAGATCAAGAAAAGGCAACTTTCACATGTCCATGGGGTACTTTCTGCTAGAACGTCATGCCTTTTGGATTAAAGAATGCAGGTACTACATATCAAAGAGATATGACAACTATATTTCATGACATGATGCATACATTCATGGAAGATTATGTGGATGACATATTGGCTAAATCATATAATAGAGAAGAACATATAGAGATATTGGAAAAGATCTTTGACAGGTTAGAACAATACAAGTTAAGGCTAAACCCTAAGAAATGTGCCTTTGGTGTCACTTCGGGAAAGCTATTGGGATACATTGTTTCGGCTAGAGGTATCAAAGTAGATCTAGCTAAGGTCAAAGCAATCATGGAAATGACATCTCCCAACAATATCAGTCAACTAAGATCACTCTAAGGAAGACTCAAGTCAATCAAAAGATTTGTTGTTCAACTGGCAGATAAATGTCAACCATTTACTCATCTATTACACAAAAATGTTCATTTCAAGTGGGACCACCAATGTGAAGACGCATTCAACAATATCAAGGCATATCTCATGCAACCACCTGTCCTAATGTCACCAATTCCAGGAAAGTCATTGTCACTTTATGTATCAACCACTGAAGCATCATTAGGAGTTCCGCTTGCACAGTAGGATAATGAAGGAAAAGAACGAGCTATCTACTATATTAGCAGAATACTAGTAGGATACGAGATCAACTATTCACCAACAGAAAAAGCATGCTTGGCAATAGTTTTTGCTGCTCAAAATTGATGACACTATCTACTATCTCACTCCATCAAGCTAATAGCTAAAATTGATCCTCTGAAATATTTACTCAGCAAAGCAACATTAACAGGACGACTAGCAAAATGGATCATGATTCTGAGCGAATTTGATATTAAGTATGTTGATAGAATTGCTATAAAAGGACAAGTTATTGCAGACCAACTAGCAGAGGCACCCCTTCAAGATAATCATCCTTTACATATCGAGTTTCCCGATGCTGATATCCTAACAGTCACAACAAAAACATGGCATATATACTTTGATGGTTCATATACACAGCATGGATCAAGAGCGGGTATTCTATTCATCACAGCACCAGGTCATACAATCCCAAAAGCATACAAATTAAGCTTTCCATGCACCAACAACACAATAGAGTATGAAGCTTTGGTTACAGGTATCAAAATGGCTATAGAATGGAATATTACACAACTTCAAGTCTTTGGAGACTCTCATCTCGTCATTAATCAAATCAATGATGACTATCAAACAAAGGACGAAAAACTAATGCCTTATAAAAAGATGGTTGATGATATCAAGAAATATTTTGTAGAAATAACTTTCCAGCAGATTCCAAGAAATGACAACAAAGCAGCAGACGCCATGGCTACACTTGCTTCTCCATTGCAGACAAAGGAAAATCAACCGCGTTATGAATTCCTGGTGGAAGAGTTGTTTTACCCCGCCTATAATTGTCTTGATTCCCAAACTATTTGTCAACTTGTGGGGCATGATTCCTCCCGCTATGGCCAAACTTACACATAACTGAAAGATAACACCTTACCTCCCGATTTATTAAAGAACCAAAAGGGAAACTTTATTCGCCAATCCTCTCATTTTACTCTCGTCGTAGATACCCTATATAAACGAGGTCTAGATGGTACTCTTTTAAGATGTCTTGAACAAGAAGAATCTGAGAAGGCCTTACATGAAGTCCATAATGAAATTTGGGGCACTCATTCAAGTGGTCTTACCCTTTCGAAAAAACTCATACGCTTGGGCTATTATTGGTCAACTATGGAACGCGATTCTTTTCAGATAGCTAGAACATACAAACAATGTCAAATCCATGGGAATCTGATTCATGCACCAACACAAGAACTTCATGCTTTAACAACATCTTGGCCTTTCTGCCAATGGGGTCTTGATATAGTAGGAAAGATAAATCCTTCTTCATCTAATGGTCACAAATTCATCCTTGTAGATACATAATATTTCACAAAATGGATTGAGGCAGTACCTCTCATAAATATCATAGGAAAATAAATTGTTACATTTATCTTGAATTACATCATTTGTCGCTACGAAATACCAATGACCATTATCACTGATAATGGGAGACCATTCAAGAATCAATATGTACAAGTGTTATATGATAAATTCAAGATTCAACATAGATTCTGCACACCCTACTATCCGCAAGGGAATGGGCAAGCAGAAGCATCAAACAAAACTATTCTGAAAATTATCAAAAAGATAGTGAATGATGCTGGAAAAGAATGGCATATCCAATTAAACCCTTCTCTATGGGCCTACCGTACCAGTATTCGCACGCCAATAGGTGCCACACCTTTCTCTCTTATTTATGGATCAGAAGCAACACTGCCAATAGAAGTAGAGATACCTTCTCTACGAGTATCATTAAAAAGTCTCATCCCAGATGAAGAACAATGAGTATCTAGACTGCAAGAGTTAAAACTGATCCATGAACGAAGACGAAATACCTTTGATCATTTAAAGGTATATCAACAAAGAATGTGCTTCAACTATAATCATAGGGTCAAACCATGAATATTTCAAGTGGGGGAACTAGTACTGAAAGAAAATTCATGCAACCAGGTAGATTGAGAAAAGAAAGGAAAGTTTGAACCAAACTGGTTAGGTCCATTTGTGATCACAACAGTATTTGGATCAGGAGCATATCAACTATCAACACAGGATGAAGATCAGCTCGAGGAATCAATCAATAGCATGCATCTGAAGAAGTTTTATGTCTGAAAAGGAAGAAAAATCCCCCCCCAAAAAAGAAGTGAAAAAGTAGAAAAATCCAAAAACAATGAAAAAGTACAGAAAAAAAAAAACAGTGAAAAAGTAGAAAATCCAAAAAAAAAAAATCAAATATGAGAGAAAGTGCAATAAAAATAGATGGTGAAAACCTGGCAAACAGGCGCTATCTATCGGTTAGCTCTTCCATCTATTAGTTCATGCATCTTTTCTCTTGCTTGCATTCACTTTCCATCAGCATTGTTCATATCCATAATAAGGCTTTTGTACATACGCAGGCATCGCAACTGCTCTCTCGCCATGGTTTGGATCATTGGGTATATCATAACGAATTTGTTTCTAGGCTTGGGGCAAAATTCTGCACTTAGTTTAGGGCAAAAAATGTCACGACCCGACTTAGACCCTAGTTAGATTTACTTACTATGCCAGATACTTATATTGTTGACATTTTATACATAATTATTTGATTAGTTTTTTCATGATGTTAGATGGTATTTTGTGGTTTAATGACATTAATGATGGTAAGTTATTTTATAATATCGTTATTTAATGATGATGAATTATTATTTTCAATTATGTTCATTAATGATATTAATGCTTTAATTAGATTTTAAACCTAATAATATGAATAATACATTTTATTATCGTGATATGACGACCTTTTTGTTGAGTTGGAGTAAGTTGCAGGTTAATCGTCGAAGGCAAACATATGACCGAGGAGGGGTTTTTCTAGCTTGCCAGTAGCAACCTAAGTATTGGAACCTTGTGCAAAGTACCCAATTAGATAAGCAATTAGTAAATTAAATTAGGGAGTTTAATATAAAATGATAAAATAATATTATTAAAATAAAAATAAAATAATAATAAGGATAAATTATTAAATATACAAGTATTTAATATTACAGTCAAGCTAGAAATTAATTATAATATAATTATTTAAAAGTGAGTAATTAAAAAAAAAGAAGTTATTTGATAATTAAATTATAAAATAAATAAAAGCTATTTAAAGAGATAACATCTTGTAAATAATTTTTTTTTTTAAAGGATTAATTCAAGGAATTTATTAAAATATTAATTAATAAAATAATTTAAATATATATGTATAATCAAGATTATAAATTATATTTTCAACATGCAAGATATAATGCATGAGTAAATAGTAAGATACTAAATTTAGGGAAAATAATGTGCTAAAAATATAACGACATGCAAGGCATGATGAAAACTAAATAATTAAATCAGTAGATTATTTTCTTTAAAACTAAATCTTTAAAATCATGCTAACAAATTTGTGATTTAATTTAAGAATTATTTTGTGAGTTTTAATCATGTATTTTATAATTAAAAATTTGATTTTATTTTTAGAACTTAATCGTGCAATCAATTAAATTTTATTTTTAGAGAATTTAATATTTATAAATATAGGGATAAATCTCTTATTTGATTCATTCCAATTCCTTTTGAGCTTCTTGATTCCTGTGATTTCTATGAAGTCGACAAGGTAGATTGAAGAGATTGTCTGAAATTGGGGAAACGCCTGCGATCCTTCTTTCTCTCAGCGAAGTTCATTTATTTTACATATTTTATTTGAGCCTTAATTTGATCTTGTCCTTTAAATTTGTTCTTTTTGTCATAAATTTTGATTAAAAATTTAAGTACGGAAAATAAATTTGTTCAAGGTAGGTTTTTAATATCTTCTTTACCACAAGACTTCTATCTATGAAATCGATTGACTGGTATTGTTTTGTTGCTGAGAGTAATTGGATATTGTGGATTTAATGCCAGTTTGTTTGATGTGCCAGTTGTGTTGTCAACGCCTTCTACTCCATGTATCCTGAAAAATAGAAACTGGGTTTTTAGAAAATTTACTGGGTTTTTGCATTTCAAATATTTCTAAGTTCTCTGAAAATTTCAAAGAAATTGGAATCTGGGTTTTTAAGAAACAACTGAAACATTATGACTATATTTGGAAATTCTTGATAGTGGTAAATTCTAACTTCAAGATTGATTTAAGAATTTTTAAGAAAAGAATAAAAGCAATAAAAATATTAATAAATATATATTAGGAATTGATTTTAAAGATTATATTAACTTAATTAGAGATTCTTAATTTAGAATTATTGAAAATATTAAAATTTAATTTGATTTGAGGAAATTACATTATAAAGAGAAAATTTATAAAAATTTATAAAGAAAACATATAATAATATTATTCTGACATTAATCCGCGGAGGGTTAATTATTTTTCTGTCTATGAGAGATGATAATGGAACGAGAGTGCTTGTTTATGGGCTAACCAAGGAAGGGTGATTTTCTTCACCTCCCCAATAGGGTAATGATGGCCATCGTATTTATTTATTGATTTTTCTCCCTGCCATAACATATGTAGTTAGTTCAACCAAGATGGGTTGTTAGTTCTACATGATTGCACAGGATTCCTTTACTACCAGTTGGTACCGGCTTGTTAGCATACTCCGTCGTGAGGGACGAGAGCTTATCAAGAGCACCGGGAAGCTTATGCTTCATTTGGTTGGGCAGATAAAATGCCTGGGTCATATGTCTGTCATCCAGTTTGCGACAGGAGGTTATCCAGGTCAAACGGAGGCGACACATTTGGAGACAGAGAAAGTCAGAGATTCCAGATAAAATTTTATGTAATAATTAAAGATTTATATTTTATTTCATTGTAAAGACTAGAATGGTCGCATGTAGAAGTTATGAAAAAGGACCTATAAGGTAACCTGATGTAAAGCGACAGGAAGTCGCCATGCAATGTAACTAACAAAAGAAAAGAAGAGAAAAGACTACTAACATACTAACCCACTAACATGCATGATTTACTTTCTTAGATTAGTTTTCATTTACGCATACATGCATGGTCATATTTAATTATCCGGTAGATTTATTTAATTATGAATTTTTGCATGTTAATTTAATTTGTAATAATTTCATGCATACGATTTACGCTACACAGGTGCACACATAACTCGACATCTTAACTAATTATGGTTTGCATTCTATTCGATCCTCATGCGTAATTTTAGTTTGTTATTTTTGCATGCACATTTAATTTCTACATGTTATTTATGAGTTGCATGGTTGTTCAGTTACCTATCTATTACTTGCATGTTGATAATCATTGCTTTTGCATGTGCAATAATGATTAATTTAATTTTTAATTAAAACAGTGAGTTTAAGTTTGGTTTAACTAGGGTTAGGACAAGCGGGTCCTTACAAAAAACCTCTTGATCATTTTGAGCTAATCAAATAGGTAGAACAAATAGTTAGATAACTCTTATCAAGCGAAAACTATGACATATCCAACGTTGAACATGAGATCAAATTATCAACCATCAAACTATCACAAAGTCAGTCTAAACGCATGGATGATATCTTTTGGATAATGATTTCAACTTGATTGTTCAACTTTTCTATATTGATTTTCGCTATCACAATTTTTGAGTGACTCCAGGATGTCTTTGACTAGAGGAACAAGGAAGAAACATGATATTTTTCTTGTCTACTGTCTGAAAATTAATCATTAATATGTGCAAATTTGTCTCAGGACATGATCATCGGAGTATCATTGAAGACATTTCTGATTTGCGTATTGAAATGATTAATACTACCTGTTTTACGCAAGCAACACTCAGGTCATCTTGGTTTAATTATACCTCGATGCTTGTGTTAACTTGCCATATCAAAAACCCAGGAAAGTAGTGCTCTGGTCATCATGGTTTAATTATACCATCGATGTTTGCACTCACTTCCCACATTTTAAAAAGCTCAATGATGACAAAAACACAATAATCCAGTGACTGGTCCGCTCGTAGCTTTGCATTGCATTATTCATTTGCATTTTAGCTTGCATTTTATTCTTGCATGGGATCTCGCATGCTCCTTTTATCCAAGTTTAAATCTATCACAGGAATCATCGAGGTATCATCACAAGTGTATACGCAATCAGACTGATGACTCATATCTCTCCAGATATTGTCGACCCAGCAAAAATCTTATGCTACCCTCATAATAGAACCAACACCAACATATCTAAATCTTACTGCAACTTGATGTCAACAAACTGTCAGTTCTTTATCCAATCAATCTTATCAATTCTATCAATCAATCACATCTAAATCGATTCTATCATATCTTATACAGGATGTATATTTCTTGAAACTGGACATTTTGATCATATCTTATACAAGATATATCATTCCTAAAACCAAACGCTTTGATCATCTTTGTCTTATACAGGAGGTGTCATTCCTGAAACCAGACTAAATCTTGATCTTATCAATCTAACCAATCAAGCTTTATCATTCATCAAGAACCACATCACCATGATTGTAGAACTCGCATTTTCATCAATCACAACTACAGGCATCAAATCATTTCTAATCGGGATATCAATTTCGCAAAAATTCAAAAAAAATTCCAAAGATCAATTATCTCAATTGATCTCCCGAGGGGGCATCCTCGTATCGCAATTTATCAATCAAGAGCTGGGGCATCCTATCAAATCAATATCATCATCAAAATGAGATTATTCTTTGAATCAACGCGTCATCACATCTCGCTTCAAAGAGGGGCAAAATGTATACACCTAAAAATGGTCTGAAGATAATTAATTAAATAAGCAATTATTTAATTAATCCCCCTTCCCAATTTAATTGAATTCACTAAGCAATTTGATTAAAAATCCCCACTTCCTCTACTTATTAATAAATCTAAGGATTTATTTAATAAGTTCATTTCAATAATCCCCTTTAATTAATTAATTCCCCCCATCAAATTCATTTCTTCTAAATCCCCTAATTAATTAAAACAAATCAATTAATGACTTGTTGAGATTAATTAATCTTTTCCTATTATTTGAATTTTTAAATTCAAATTCTCCTAACTTCTAACCACCTAACCTAACCCCTTCTAAACCTAACTCATTCCATCTAACCTTGGGTTTAATTAACCAAACTAGCTTGCACATCCTAACCACCATGTCCCCTTTCCTTGAACACTTTGCCCTCTCATGAGCAAAGCTTCGTGACAATTGTCACTAAATGTTCCCTTTCATCCAACCTCTTCTAGAAGCCTCTTGACACTTGTCACCATGGAGATGACACCAACCCCTTATCCTACCAACCTCCAAATGTTCCCTTTAATCCAACCTCTTTGCCAACCTCCTCCAATTTAACCATTGATATCTTCAGACTTAATCTTGACCGTTGATTCTTGCCACCTCACCCCTAGCCTTGGAAATCCTATAAATAGACCCCATTTTGGGGCAATAATAATCTCATCTCATTTGCATTCAAGCATTGTTACTATAGTCATATAGCTCTTAGCAATATCATTTTAGAATTGTTATCGTGTTCAATTTTATCTTAAATCTAGCTTATTTTCCCACATAATCATAGAATCATGTAGCTTAATCATTATAATTGCTATCTTAAATGCATCTTTATCATTTAAATCCTCCATTTAAGTGTATTCAAGTCACTGGAATTTGCATAACGAGATTTGAGAGCAAAATTCATACTCACATTTACTAGGAGGCAATAGATCTCTTAGCTATGGTTTTATCTTTCTTTGCTTTAAATTCATTAACCATGCTTGTAATGATCTATTGAGTGTTTTGTGTTTGCAGGTATAGGTACACTTCACAGGCATGACAACTAGCGCCATGTGTAGAGACATTGCTCCTCCCTCCTTCAGGATTCAATTTCATCCTTTCACCTTTACACACAGTCACAACCTATTCATCCATAATAAACTTACCCATTCCCATCATGGCTTGTTATTGATCTACCTAAGATTGGTTAGCCATTCATAATAATCCTTGTTTTTCACCCCTTTCCATCCATAATAAATCAACTCCTATCTGTGGCTAAGGAAAATCCTAATTTTATTGATGGGTGTGGAACTAAGAGCATCACACATTCTGAGGAGTACAATTTTCTTCAGTCTATCCGCGCACAATCCACAATAACAGATCCCTTGCATTGCCAATCCGCAATAAAGTTCCATCTTCTCTACCATAAAGTATCAATTTCCTGGATTCAGTCAGTTTCAGATGAGATGTAAACAACAGCAATGGGCTTCAACAAATCAACTCTTTCAACAGACTCAAACAACATTATGGTCCAGTGCTATCTATCCTTTTGTGAACGAAAATATTGTGACCACAATCAAATAGACTTATAAATGTGACAAGAGACACTAGAATTGAGGACTACAGTGGATGTTGGTGTCGATTCTTGGCTTTCTTTTGATTTTATCTTTTGGTGACATGTCTTTTAGCTTTTTTCAGGATGTCTATGACTAGAGATTATATCTCCAGGATGTCTTTGACTAGAAAGGCAAGGCTGGGATATGTTCACCTATTGTTTTGTTGTTTGTGGATTGTCTCTTAGTAATGCTATGACTTGTCCAAGGATATGAGGACACTATGAGTCTAGTGTGAATTGGGGAATTCCTTGTTTGCGACTGTCTGATCTCCATGCAAACGGGTACAATGACTTTCTGGGTCAAACCTATATCTGGATTTTCATAACCTATTTGCCATAATAAAGATCAATGATGATAAAGCACAAGAATCTCTTTCACTTCCATATCTTCTATCGTTCATCCCCCTTTCTTGATTGACCTCCATTGTCCTTCTTGAGTCCTTGTAGCCGTTATCACATGATTGAGTATAATGACACACCAAAAATATTTGCATTTCATGTAGTCTACACCTGCATTACCACATATTAGCATTTCATACATATATATAGATATCACAATTACATCACATTCTGCACACACCACTGATTAGTATATCATATGCACGTCATGCATCTCATCCTATGCATTATCATATTCATCTGCATTTCATACATTCACATATGCATGACATATTAAAAACATAAAAGAACGAAAAAATATTGCATTTCATCATGTACATATTTGCATTCATATCATAAGCATCATATAGCAACATGCATCACATAGCACCAACATCACATAGGTATACATGCATATAGTTGCCGAAAGGATGAATCATCTCATATATATATATAAAGAATCATAAGTGTCATGATACAATGATGTCAAAATACATATGGCTACAAAATTACCCGAAGATGTCTACATCAATGGTACAAAACTAATACATAGGGAGCCCTCTAAGGCTATGATGAACTCCCTCCCTCGGAGCCAGCCGACCTCAATAGAGTCTGAGCCCTAGAAATCCCTACCCCAGGATCATCTCTCCTTCCCCCTCTATCTAGTGGTGGCAGACCCATGACCCCACCACTAGATGCCTGTCTCTCCCTCTAGTGGTCGTCGTAGTCCGTGGTGGCATGACTCCATAATACAAGTCTCTCTAGTAGGCTATCTCCTCCCCTACTCGTAGCACATAGGCATATCCAGACCCAGTCTCCTCTGTTGCTCATCGCCCTGCCCTCAGTGCCTCCTCAGCCTCCATTTAGCGTTAAATAGACTAATCTCTCTCTCTCACTCAGTGTCCCTCAATTATCTCCTGAGCCAAGCCCCATCCCTCTCTAGATCTTGAATCTCATCTGCCTCTCCTTGTCAGATCTCTCTCAAGGATAATAGCTCATCCTCCTCATCTCCTCCCTCCTCCCCCTGTCCCTATGGTTTCTCCAGTGGCTGTTTGTATCCCTATCCCTATCCCTATCCTAGAACCTATGTTGTTGGCACCTGTAAAGGCATTCCACCTCTACCCTTAACTACATGAGCCGATCTCTCCTCTCCACCATCTCTCCTTTGAGCTACCCTCCTCTCTACTACTGCACCTCACCTCCGCCATCTGCCTCTACCTCCACCATCCCCACTATCATCTCCACCATCCCCACCATCACTCTCTATCGGCTCCCCTCGATCTGTCAGTTGTGGAAGTGGATGTTCTGCCCAATATGCATTGTACTCAACATCCATCCCTACGTCCTCCACATTTTCCCAAATATCCCAAGGCATGGAAACCATCTCCTGCATCTGGGCCACTGCCTGATCATATGACAATAACAAACCTAAATGCGCTTTATCTCTCACTATTCACTCATACATCCCTGAGCCACGTGGCATCTGTTGTATCCTGCCAAACTGCCTATATACTCTGTCTATCAATTGACGCTCAATGACATATGGTATCTACCTAATCAGATACATACTCCTGAACACATATGGCAGCTCCACTGCGTCATCCTCCCACTCCTCACAATCTCGGTAAGGCCTCCATACTACACTGTCTACTTCATTGATCACTCGGTGCCAATACTCTAGCCTCCCAATCCCTGGCTAGGAAGTAATCATCACATACAAATGCACATAGTTGTGCCCATGTCCCTTGCCTCTAAAGTGTATCGGTCGTGTTACCGAAAGATGCTCATATGCCCATACCTGCAATAATGTCACTCCACACCCCAATCCTGCTGATACATGATACACAAACTAATGCAACTCATAAAAAAAAGTATGCCAACAGACACGAACCCCATGCAAACCTGGTGTGCTCAGTCACCAATTTCTCCAGAGTCCTCCCCCATCCCACAACCAACCCTTGTGTCACCCTGTCTGGACAAACGAACCCAATGATAATTCTTGCCAACACCACCGATAGAGATAATCCTATAGCTGTCATGGTGTCCCAAGCCACATGTCCTACCCTTATCTCCAGTCCTCGATCCTGGAACACTCGTCTCAATGCCTCCATTTCTCCCTCTCAATCATAAAGAACCAACTCCCCATTGATCGGTACCTGCAGTATCCTGTACACATCCTCTAAAGTAACAGTCATCTCACCCATCAAAAAATAAAATGTGCATGTCTTTGAGTGCCATCTCTCAACTAATGCAATCAACAACCCCATGTTTGCCCAAAATTTAAGCATATACATAATATATCGTAATCCCATGGCCTCAACTGTTACTCTATCCTCCAATATACACTCTGGTCGTAATCCCTGAGTCAAAGGGTATCTCTCCCGTGACTCCAGCATAGGTAGATCCTCCTGCAGTCAAGCAAATCAACTGTGTCAATCCTAGTAGTACTCCCCATTCATCACAAAGTGTTGTTTTTTTATGCTAGTGCTTATATTTATCATATGGCACTCTATCCTAGTAGTACTCCCTGTTCATCACAAAGTGTTGCTTTTATCTTTTCTTTTAGGGCACCTACATGAGTGTATCCTCTTGAGTAGCTTATCCAATTGAGAACGTATGTTCTATCACAGAATTGTTAATTTCTTTGGTACTCCCTATTCATCACAAAGTGCCTCACTCTATCCTATCCTAGGGCCTCTGCTTGAGTGTATCTTTTTGAGTAGTTTCTTGATTGGCAACGTATGTGTTATCACAAAATTGTCAATCCTAGCCCTATTTGTTATCCTAGTCTTCTCTAGAGGACCTGTTTGAGTGTATCCTCTCAACAACTTATCCAATCGACAACGTATGTTTATCACAGAAATGTCGATTCAACCTTGAAGACATAAACATGCATTCATGACAGAAATGCGCTTAAATACTGCACAAACGTTCCTACATTTCACAGGCGCGCCTGGATTACATAGACATGCCTCTATCATGCATATACGCGCCTGCCCTGCACAAATGTTTCTGCATTTCACAAACGCACATTTGTCATAAATGCTTTTCGAACCACAGACGCGCTTAGCCCAAACACAAATGCACCTAACCTACCCAGATGCGCCTGGCACCAACGCAGATGCGCCTTAGCATCTTTTGCCCCACTTGACACTTTCTATGACATACCTAATATGCATTTATTGACCTACCTAACAGGCATTTATGTCAACAATTAATGCAACAATGTACAAGGAGGTTTTGTGGTACTCATTTGCTCTCCTGCATCTGCTTGGCAAACCCGATCGAATCTATGCACCAACGCCATCGTTGTTGACTGCTCTCTGCTCTCTCTGCACTCTGATCTCTTAGGTGTGTGGCTGCCAATGAATTTTCCCCTTGTAGTCTATCTTATAGACTACCCTTGCCCTAGTCTCTTGAGTCAGTCTTCTTTATCCAATGACTCTGTCACTCTATCCTATCTTGTCGGTCCTTTCTAGCCTTTCTTTCTTATCAAGAGATTATCTGCGATCTTTTTTCAAACAAAATTCATCCAATCTCTCGAGGGGGCATATCATTCCCGTCATGGGGCAACCTTGTATCAGTTTATCTTATCTTCTTTGAAACAACGCGACAAGTTGCATTGTCTCAAAGAGGGGCAAAATGTAGACACCTAAAATTGTCCTGTCTAAATATTTATTTAATTATTTTATCCTAAGTCTTCTATTAATTAAATAAATTTTATTTATTTAATTAATTAATTAATCCTTTTCTAAGTTTTTCCTCATTTAAATAAATACTTATATTTATTTAAAGTGTCATTTTCTTGAATTAAATAAAGATTTTTATTTATTTAATTGATCTTACTTCCTCTACTAATTAAATAATTTTGTATTTAATTAATTAATTCATTAGCCTTTTCTACCTATGACACATGTCATTCATCTCTTAATTCCTAGACTACCTACCCTCTCATTATTTTCTTATTTCTTCTACCTACCCTTTAATGCTAGCCGACCATCTATCTTTTACACCTCTTAATCTTATCCCTCCATTTCTTACAATGTCTTCTATATAAGAGGATGATTCCTTCATTATCAATTCTCCTAAGCATTCTAAGAATTCTAATTGTCTAATCAATCTTATGCAATCAAGCCTTTTTGTGAACACGCTATCAACCATATTTCCACTCTTTGTTGAGCTCTTGTGCACACATAAAATCTGATAGCAAATATATAAAGCAAGATCAATGGAGATAGGAAGAATGGAGATTCAAACCCTAGTGGACATGTGATGGTATAATCTTTGTGATTTTGTTGATTTGCATTGTCTTAGGTAATCTTCATATGTTATGGTGGATCTTTGTTGTTGTTAGGCTAGGGTTTTGTGGTTGAATTCATTTAGTCTTTCAATATTGTTGTTTCCATTATCCACTTTTCGCCATACACACCTTCATCTTATATGTTGGTGGCAATACCCTTAATAATTTTGAAATAATCTCTTCCTCGCTTAGAGATCCACCACAACACTAAATTCCTAATACAATTTCATTTACCCTTTCTATGAATGCAGAAATTCTTTCATATTCCTCCATCTTCAAGCCTTCATATCTTACCCAGTAACATTCAAGTTTTACAATTTTAACAGTGGGATCACCTTCATTTAGAGTCTCCAACTTGTCCCATATAGCTTTTGTTGATGATTTATTTGATAATCCCATGATCTGCTGATCTGATAAGGCGCTTAAGAGGGATTCTCTAGCTTTGGAGTCATTTCAATGTTCTTTTCGAAGTCTGCCGATGCAGGATTGCCAGATGTTGGATCATGAGGAGTGTAACCTTTCTGAGTTATTTCCCAAATTTCCTTTCCAATGCATCTTAAATGAGTCTCCATCCAAATTCTCCATACTCCATTGTTTGTTCCATCAAGCCTAGGGTTGTCCTTCTGGTAAACAGTAGTTGAACTATTAGTTGCCATAGGATCTTCCTCAAGCGGTTAAGCTTTTGCAAAAAGAGGACCAGACTCTGATACCAATTGTTAGGATAACCGGTGGACAACTGAGAGGAGGGGGGTGAATTAGTTTTCAACAGATTATGTGAATTAAAGCACTTAAAACCTTTTACCGGAATATATGAAAACATATACTGGAATAACTGATAAAGCATTAAAGCATAATTGCAAACTAGAGAATCAATACCATGCAACCATAACACATAACACCATGATTTGTACATGGAAAAACCGGTAAAGGGAAAAACCACGGTGGGAAACCCTACCCACGATCAGATGATACTTCTGCAGAAAGTATATGATTACAATAGGGCCTTGCACATGCAGGAAGGCACACTGCCTAGAGTGCACTGTTGATCACAATCAAGTCTCATTGACTGCAAAAGAGGTCAACCACCTCAAAATATTTGGACAACAATCCAAAAAGAAGAACTCCTATGATAGCATCAAACATGCCAGATTACAGTTCCAGTTAAGCTCAATATCGGAGGTATAAAACCTCTTACATAAACCCAAATTAATCACCTATGATCAACCAAATCCTCTGTATAAATGATTATTATATTATTCGCTCCTTGCCCATACATATGATCTACAATGAGATCTTACATAACTTTTATACAAGCCCTGGAACTAAACAATTAGGTCGGTCACCCAAATGATAATTCAATAGATCCATTACATAATCCTGAAATAATATCATAAAATATGTCAACCTAAGGCCAAACAAACATCATACAATCAATAAAACATCCTAAAAGCGCATCAGAAGGATCCACCAACACGTTTCATGAAACCGGTCCCTAACCTAGATAGCACCAGACCTAAATTAGATCCACACACACCAAAGCAATGACACCAATTAGTTGAGGCACGAACACAATCACCATCAACATCCTAAATCCCTTCTAGAGGTTGCTCCAACACCACTTATGCATTACATCAAATATCTTCAATAAAGCTCTACCGATGAAACCCCTACCGGACCTATAAAGTAGGCTTACTAGAACATAAGATAGCATCCTATCATCAAATCAATACCAACTGACTGAAACATACTTCAAAAGCATATGAACCATTTATACAAACTTATTCCATCATCCAGATCATACTGGTGACAATCAATTAATAATCTTCCCAATCCAATCCTTCTACTAGAAGTCGGTAAAGAACCATAACAACTAGTGTTGACATCAATGACAAAACATCAATACAACACATAATCAATTCCTTCATATTGCCAACAGTCCCAGGGGTATAGGAGGTCATTTTAAAGCTTATGTACTCATTTTCTTTCAAAAATTATGTTGTCCCTTTCCAGTGTGTTTCGAAGAATTGTTTATATTGTCGATTAGTGAAGGTTAAGTCCAGGGGAGGTTACATCTACGGCCCTCCAAATCCTTTCTCAAAATGTCCAAAAAATTACTATCTAGAGTAGGGCCATTTCGTAATAAAAATAAATGATATCTTTCCTCATTAAATTGGTATTCAATACGTAACATGGGTGGGTGGAAACAATAGTGTGAATAATAGGGCAATTAGTCAACCAAAGTATGTTTAGAACAAAATGAATATGTAGGGACAAATTATGAGAAATGTAAATAGATATGGGTGAGATATATGGAAAGGTCAAATTACTTATCGCAATAGGTAATTAATTAATTAATTAATTGGCATTCAATACGCAACATGGGTGGGTGGGAACAATAGTGTGAATAGTAGGGAAATTATTCAACCAAAGTATGTTTGGAACAAAATGAATACGTAGGGACAATTATGAGACGTGTAAATAGATATGGGTTAGATATATGAAAAGGTCAAATTACTTATCCCAATAGGTACAAATTGTGAGACGTGTGAATTGCATCTTTATTTTATCCTCATTGCAAAATCTCACCATTCATTCCCGACACTAATTTGGGGCTTGAAGGGAAGGGAAGCAACAAATATGCTTTGCTTAGTAGGTGGAGGAAGAAAATTCATTTTATTTGAAAAAACAAACAAAAATACGATAAGAAGCAAGTTGTTATGTCTGTACATATAAGTATACACACACACACACATATGTGTGTGTGTGTGTGTGTGTGTGTACATACATACATATATATATATACATACATATATATATATATACATACATATATATATATATATATACATATATATATATATATATACATATATATATATATATATATATATATATGTATGTGTGTATGTGTATGTGTATGTGTATGTGTACGTGTACGTGTGTGTGTGTCTATATATGTGTGTGTGTGTATGTACGCATATACATATACATATGCATATATGCATATACATATACATATACATACATACATACATACATACATACATACATACATACATACATACATACATACATACATAGTAAAAGATACAAAAGTTAAAGATTTAACTGTGATAATTAAAAAATAGATATTGTTGGTGATTTACATGACTGATAAGATGCAAGATGCAGGTGAAAAAAATGTAGCTGACATGTGATTATAAAATGAGTGATGCTATTGTTAATATATTTGTACTCTAAGAATATTTGACTACAAACAATATATCAATTTAAGAAAACATGAATTAGCATCTAGGTACCAACCTAAACAACTCGTAATGTGCCTTTCTGAGCTCTAAATATTGCAAAGGATATTAAGTGAAAACAGGGAATAAGGGTACCTTTCTAAGCTCTGATAGTGCAAAGGATATTCGGTGAAAATAAAGGAGAATTTTTAATGAGAATATCTTTGGAAATTCCCTCTTAGTCTTTGATTTGTGGTAGTTGAATTTGAAATTTGAATATAAGTGGTAAACAGTCGATCATTTCATATTGCATCTACAATTAAATAGTCGATCATTTCATATTGCATCTGCAATTAATGTCTGATTTCTATGATGGCTTCATAAATTGAGTTTTATATTTTGTTTTATGTCTGAATCATATGATGACTTCAATGAATTCATTTTTGAATTTTATTTTATGATTTTTTTGGTTTATTGAGGAGCCTTACACCAATTGTTGCAAATGCAGGTACCAATGGATAGGGAAAAGACATGATGAGGTGAAAGGAAGTCTAGGCGAAAGTTCAGTCTAAATCCTAAAAAGATGATATTTATTTTATATATTGTGTCATATCATGTAGCAATAGTGGTGTACATGTAAATGTAAATTCAATGTATTTTGACATTTGAGCGAGTTGTTTTGAGTGGTAATTGTAAATATAATTTTTTTTAACAAATGAAAAAGTTACCTATTTTCTGCAACTTGTCTTGTATGGGAATAACAAATGTACCCATAGTGGTTTATTTTTTTCAATTTTTTTCGTCAACTACACATTATGTAGTGAACATGTATTGGTGTACATGATAATTTTTTGGGTTTTTTAAAAATTATGTAATGACTAAAAAATTTCTTTTATCGAGGGGTCAGATTGACAAAAACCTATCCACTATTGGTAAAATATCCACTACTGGTACTCTTCCCCTAGTTATTTCAGTGCCATTATGTGAGAATTTTATACATTGATGGTACATAGAGGGAACAACTTGCATTGCATGTATCCATGGTCTTCAAAGGAGGATGTTATAAGTTAAAGGAAGATCAAGAACTTGGAAAACCACATCCTTCACCACAGGCCCAACCTTCATTGGCAATGTAATTGATCCTTTGGATGAATGTTCCTCTTCATCATAGGATTTTATGGTAATATTTTTCTTTAGATCTATTTCATTTTCAAAGAACCCTAGTTCTTTAAGTAATTTAAAAGTACAAATATTTAGATCTGATCCTCCATCTATCAAAACTTGCTTGATCTTAATTTTGTGGATGAGAGCATCATTTTGTAACGACACATTACAAGGTTGTTGCATGGATTAATCATCATTTTTTATGAAAGTGAGTGTGAGAGGAGGCTATATGCCCCACCATAGCTTGGAAATTATCTACATGTAGGTCAGTGGGCAATGTAGTATTAGCAAGTGCTTTGTCAAGGATAGCTTTATGCTTAGGAGATATGCATAGAAGATCAAGTATATAAATTTGTGTGGGTGTCTTCCCTAAATGTTCTATAAGGTTATATCATGAAGTTGGTGTAGTGGGTTTAGAATTAGGACCTCAAAGGGTAATTGTGCCTCTACACGTGGTGAGATTGCATTTAGGTTCATTTCCTTTTATAATGAAAGTATTTGCATGATTATCTTCCTCGTTGATGTAATTTACGACATAGTCATATTGAGCATTGGTATAATTTAGACCATCACCATATTTAATGGCTTTTCCTTTATCCTTTTCATGCTTGGGGAAGGGATTTTTTAACATCTCATGTTCAAAGCTACCAAAAGGGGTGTGTTCATCAACTGTACTCTTTCCATCATCAATGAGGTCTTCTATCACATATCAGAGCCAATTGCAACTATTAGTTTTGTTCCCCTAATGATTATGATACTCACAAAAGTGATCATCATTCCACCATGGGGGTTTGACTTGTGGATTATACTCACATATTTTTAGTAGTATTATAAGATCATTTTCAAGAAGATCTTTCAGTGCTGACTCGAGTGAATATCGTAAAGGTGTAAAGTTTAATTTGGGAAAGCTCTTTTATTTTTCTCTCCCCTTGTTTGAAGATGAACCTTTAAGTTTATAAATGGGTGATGATATTTTAGCAATTTTTGCATCAATAACTCCATCATTAACCACATTCTTGTTTTTCGCCCAAAAGGGTGTCATATTGTTTGAATATTGCAAAGGATATTAAGTGAAAATAGGGAATAAGGTTACCTTTCTAAGCTCTGATAGTGCAAAGGATATTCGGTGAAAATAAAGGAGAATTTGTAATGAGAATATCTTTGGAAATTCCCTCTTATTCTTTGATTTGTGGTAGTTGAATTTGAAATTTGAATATAAGTGGTAAACAGTCGATCATTTTATATTGCATCTACAATTAAATAGTCGATCATTCCATATTGCATCTGCAATTAATGTCTGATTTCTAGGATCCCCTTTTCAACTATATTTATGTTTTTGGTATCTCCCAATGACTAGGAAAAGGTGGCATTGGAATACTTGGATAAAAAGGACATGGACATATATCCTTGATAAAAAAACTTGTGGGACGATGTCTTAATTTTCTTGAGAGTGTCCAACTCTTGTCTGAATGCTATAAAATATGATCATTGTTAGATGTTGTTGGCAACAACAATGAAGGAAAACTGAGAGGGGGGTGAATCAATTTTCACTGGATCAATAAACTCAACCACAAATACAAATCTGAGATAAGCAAAATGATAGCACAACACACAACACCAAGATTTTGATGTGGAAAATCTGGTTAAGGGAAAAGCCACAGTGGGAACCTACCCACAATAAGATGATACTCTGCAATAGTATGTGAAAATAATTACACTAGGGAATGCACCAACATTCAGGTACACTGCCTAGAGATTACAACTCAAAATATAATAACCCAGAAGGCTACAACCCTTAGGCAAGTCTGGTTGACTTACAGCAAGATTCAGACTACAGACCGAAAGGAATGAACTACAGTAATAGCATCTGCAAATGCCTGATGACAGTTCTGGTTAAGCACATTTGTTTGCTCTACATCAATCTCTACTTAATACACCACACTGAAAGATGGATCCCTTGTTCGCACATACACCATTCTCTAATAATGCAGACACAACATCAATACCTAAATTACATGACTATACCACCTATTTATACAATTCATCAACCTTGACAACAAGGTCGGCTAAACCCTCAACACCCAATTACAAAAATACATCACATGATAAAAAGATCTACCACCAGAACAATACATGATATAACATGGACCTAAATCAAATATTCAAATGTGCAACACCACCAGAAATCTCACCAAGGTCAACCGCAACATGCTACACCACCAAGAATACCGTATAACATGAAGAACATCATCGGTTCAACAAAATCACCAAGAACTTGCACAACAATCAATGCAGATCATCAAAACAGATAGGACACGATTAGGAAACACCAACAAGCACATTAGAATCATCTGTAACAACTACACCAGCACCACTTATAAAATCTTCATCAATCAACATCTGAAACTCAAGAGTACTCAAACAACAACAACTGTCAAGAAGAAAGATAACTTCCAGAGCACCAAATCATGAACCATCTGAAATGAAGATACATAAGAAAATCTTAAACAATATCCCAAAAACTCAGCTGAAGATCTAATCACACCGAAATATACTAGAGGAAATACCAAACCCTGCAAAACACTGATAAAAAAAAACAAACTGCAAACCGGATCATATGGTATGATCAATTTAGCTTCCCAGATCATCGAAACCAATACAACAAGATGTAATGACACTAGAAATACTCCATACACCAAACCATGATCCCAATCAACCAATCTGTAATCACCAGAGCAATAAATCACATGAATATGTTGACATCAATGACAACAACATATCCTAGTAGCAACAATGTCCAATAGTTGTTGGCTTCAGTGCCTTTGTATAACGTTTGTAACTTGGTTGTAAGTAAAAAGGTCTATGAACTTTTACTTTGTCATCATTGTTTGTTTTTGGTATGTTTAGATTCACTAGATATGTCATTTATTGTGAGAAATGATATGTCAACATTAGGGAGTATTTTGATTTCTTCATCAACAAGGGCTTTCAAATATTGTTGTGGATTACGTTTAACAACTTGTTTAAATAGTGTAGTAAATCTATGATCATGAAGTGCTTCCTCTACATGTTCTTGGGTTCCTCTTCATCGTTAGCTTCAATTTTTTGTTCTTCCTCATCCCCAACATTAATGTGTTCTTCATCATCAAGGTTTTTCTCCCAAGGTTTTTCTTCTTCTTGTTCCATTTCTCTTCTTTCTTATGCTCGTGCGTTAATGGGCATATGTGATTGTTTTGAATTTTGACCTAGGACTAGTGATATGACAATGTATGTGACTCAAGATTAGGAAGTGATGCAAATTCTAGAATGTGGAAGCAACTATAGAATGGGATTAGAATCTAAAAGAGGTTTAGAGACAAATTGCAAACTTGATATGATAAAGATAAATTTGCAATACTATCAAGGCAACTCTAGGTCTGAAAATAATTGTGTAGGTGAGGCTTTACTTGTGCTATGATGGATAGAGACAAGGACAAATGGTCGAGAGAGGATATGCTAATGTAGGAGATGATGGACTCCAAGCAAATTACCCTACTCAAATATGTTGATGTGCTCTCTAACTCAAGGATGATGGACCTTAATGGAAAGGATAATCAATAACCAATGTTTAATTCAAGACCTAAGGAGAGTAACCTAAGTGTAATTTAATGGTATTGTTTGACCAATGATGGATATGCAAGGACCAAATGGAATGATCTAAATATACAAGAACTGAATATTGAAACCTAAAAGATCAAAACTGAAGAATGATGCCCTAAGAGACTTGAAATGACTATGTTTTAATTTTTTTGTTTCAAAGGTGTAGGCTATGATGTCAAAAACACAGGTTCTATGTTGAAAACCACATGTTGAATGTTTAGTGATAGTTTTGCTTGTTTTTGCAATTTTGATCAAGTTTTTCTTTGTTGTATGTGACTTAGTGTGACAAGAAATCACTCAAGCACAAGAACACAATGTCTGAATGTACGATAGGAAGTAGTATAAAAGTAATGTGTATGTTTAGTAGCTCCTCAAGACCAATTCCCATAGGTATAAACACAATAAAAAACACTTGAAGACAAAACCTATCTACCTAAGGTCATTTGTATTACAATGCAAATGCGACTTTGACCACAACTTGGTATTTATTCACCTTGAATTCTTAGCACCTTAAGGAGTGTTTAACAATATTGGCATTGCGAGAGAGGATAGATAGGGGCCCCTAGGATTGGAGGCATATCCTAATCACCCTTTTTCTATAAAGTTATAAAAATCCTATACAAAGCCATAAATTTTATCTAATCTCAAGGAAATACATATGGTGAGTATCTTTGGGGGAAAACTAGCTATCCCCTTACACTGAAACTGTCGCACCAACTCAATCAAAGGGTGGGTTACTAACCTAGGTATTTAGTCAAAAGTTGGGGGGTCAACACCTTACGAGCATCCAACAAGCCACTTAAGGCTTTAATGAATCATATTCAGAGTATAATATACATTAATTACACATCCTTTCAAACTGGCACTGTATGGTAAGCGTTAATACCGGTCAGACTTGTCTTTCACCTTGTCCTTATTTTATATAGTGGACCGAATTGAAAGAACCTCTTGAGTTCATTCCCTTGGGATGAGTACCTCAATTCCCACCAATGTAGGCCACTCTAAAAACAATACTAAGAAGTTGTATTCCAAAACCCCAAAAAGTGGATAAAGAATACTTTTTTGCAATATTGTTAAGGTTCAACAAGAAAATAAATAAAAGAAGACGGGTCTAGTTTTTGATCACCCAGTTTGCACAAGGTGAGAGCATACACTTACCACCTTACAAACGCAACATGCAATGATTAATTAACCTCCTAATTAATCTACATTAAACTAACTAATGAAAACACTTGAAAAAGAAATCTAACTAATATAAAAACACTGTTAGTAATTTGATTTTCTATCTCGGACAGTCGAGACAAGCTGCACCAACTCATCAATCCATTAGATTTAGTCTAAACCAAAAATCAATTAAAAATAACTACTCAAACCAAACGCAAACTAAAAAACCAATCTAAACTAAAAACAAAAATAAAAACCAATCTAAACTAAACAAAAAACAAAAAATTAATCTAAACTATTAAAAAAAATTAAAAATATAATATAAACTAAAAAAAACTAATCTAAACTAAAAAAACATACATACAAAACAAAACACAAACTAATGAACAACCATTCAAAACAAAACATGATGGAATGCAATGGCTATTGCTTATGCATAAATGGAATTTTTGAATTGAGTTTATTGAATATTGTAGTTGTTACTGCTTTGGTCAACCTACATGCAAAACATGAAGCATAGACATGGCCTATGAATTGCTCTAAAGAATGCCTCAAAGAAAAATGATCGCATGAATGCCATGATTGAAAAGTATGTATGCGATGGGCATGCAAATTGTTTTAACATAATGCTTCAAAGAAATGTCAATGCAATGCAATACTTATAGGAAATGCAAAAAATAGATTTTTTGAAGCAACTTCAGAAATCATAAAAGATGTACATTGTTTGACAAAATGCATAAAAGAAATGTGGTCTTGTGGGTGGCAATTATTCCAGAAAATGAATTTGTTTAAAATGCTTTATAAACTTTCAAGCAATTGTATCATCGTATGTGAAGCCTACATTCATATGGAATATTGGAACAATGTCAGGACAATCATCAAAATGGAGAATGTTTGTCAGGTATTACACTTACAAATGCTCTAGTCGAGATGCATGCAATATGCAAAACAATTAACAAGGCACACAAACTATTTGTGCACAACACCTCAAAAATATATCATTGTGTGGTATGCAAAGATAGTATAGAATGGTTGTGTTTTAGAAGCTATTAAAAATTTCAAGTAAATACAACATGCAGGTGTAAAGTCAAATACCTTTGGTTGTGTTTTAGAAGCTATTAAAACTTTCAAGTAAATACAATATGCAGGTGTAAAGTCAAATACCTTTCCATTGCCCTGCTAGGCATGCATGTGAAATATGGAAGCATTTAACATGACACCTCAAAGATTTGTCATCTTAGTGAATGCATGATTGCAACATATACATGAGATAGATTTTTTTTTAAAGGCTCCAAAGAATTTCAAACAACGCAAGAAAATAACAAAAAGATGTGTTCAATACTTAATCTATGCATTTGAATGGTTTGTTTATGCATAAGATAATTGTATTTATGCATTTGCCTCTTTGTTTTCACCGTCTTTTGTTTTTAAGATGGTGAAAACAAAGAGGCAAATGTGTAAATACAATTATCTTATGCGTAAGTGAACCATTCAAATGCATATATTAAGTATTGAACACATCTTTCTGCCTACAAATTTAAAGAAACTACTTATACCAAGTGAAAACTAGATTAATAAATGGACCTATGTCCCACCAGGCATGCCAAATGTATGATGGTGGAATTGGAAAACTAATTATCAAACCTTTAAAATCCCAACCATGAGCAAAGATTCAAATGTTATTCTGACATCATATCAATGGAGCTCTTCCTCAAGAAATGCAAGTATAAACAAACATAAACATATAACTACAAGCATTCAAGAGACACTTGAATCCATTGCTCTCTAATCTACTAAGATCTTATACTCAACAATATTTTCTTTTAGTTTTGTAAGGACAATGCACAAGAGGCTATGGAAAATGGAGTTGGTTGTTTAATGCAAAAATAGTTGAAAAATGTGGAGATTGCTAGGATTGTCAAAGTATGCAAAAATGATCTCAAAATAACATGAAGACCATTAAATTTCAAAGAAGTGAGAGACTCAAAAATAAGGAGCATGGATTTATAGGCATCCTCATGGGTGGATCCAAGTTTGGGAAGGATGTGGGATAAAAGAATGAGATGGAGATATGTGTTATTTTTCCCACATTTGTTGGGTAGATGTGATTGGTGGGGATTGAAGGAGATAAAAAAGATGGGTTTATGCAATGATGAAAATTAGGGATTTATTATTAAAAATGGATTTATGCTGATTGAGTTTAATGAATTAGATAAATATGTAAATTAATGAATTAATAGAAGAACAAAATTAATGAATTAATTAAATAGACAATAATATCTATTTAATTAATAAAATAATTAGATTAATTATGAAGACTTTGAGAGATTAACCTTAAATTTTATTTTTCATCCAATCTCTTGAGGGGGCAT
The DNA here is from genome assembly GCF_030272615.1 of Cryptomeria japonica. Classification (NCBI taxonomy): domain Eukaryota; kingdom Viridiplantae; phylum Streptophyta; class Pinopsida; order Cupressales; family Cupressaceae; genus Cryptomeria; species Cryptomeria japonica. The sequence continues at coordinate 444,524,208 of NC_081415.1, read as the reverse complement.
CATACCTCCTTATCTTGGTCCTTCGGGGCATACCAGGGCATATTCCTCTGAATCTTTTCTTATTCATTGTGGTGATGCTTAGAATCGCATCACCTCAAAGAGGGGAAAAATGTTGACAGCAAAAATAAACCCTTCTTCTAATCACCAATTCTTTTCCATAATTTAATTTCCTTACTAATATTTGCTCACTGCAAACAAGACATGAATCTACCCTCTTTTCTGCCCCATTTTCATATTGTACCATCCATAAATTATCCATATGACCAAGTCTAATAGGTAATTTAGCAACTACTCTTGGATCAACAAACATTTTGTAGCTCCAATATCAATCAAAATAGAAACATCATGGCCATAGAGTTTACCCAAAAGTTGGATAGGCACAACTTGAAAATAAGGCTCACGATTGTCTACAACTGCACGAATCTAGTGTTGTGGTAGTCCTTGTTGATTCCTTCACCCAACTACACGCTGAGGACAATTATTGGCATAGTGTTCACCTCCACATACATAACATCCATCATGGGGTGCTTTGGGTCCCTTAGCTCTATCCTTTTTGTTATTGTTATTGTTGTTGGTCCTCTTATTACTCCCATTTTGGCTACCATCTAGCCTATCCTAGAAATTATTGCCTCTCTTCATGTTTTGAATATGTCGAGTGTTACCACCTTACTGGTTGTTACTCTTGTTCTTATTCTCAAGCATGGCTTGACGGTTTTTGCTTAGTTGCTTTCTCAAAAGCCTCATCCATTGTCTTTGGGTTAAGAATGTCCACCACTCCTCCAATCTATGGTTGCAATCCCAAGATGAATTTATGAACCTTGGATCATTCATCCATTTGGTACTACGACGCATACTTGAGCAAATGGGAGACCTTTTCCCAATATAGTGTCACTGTGATACAGTCTTGGATTAGGTTTTGAAATTCGGTCATCTTTTGGTCAAAGAAGAGTTGGGGTAACCACCTATTTCTAAATAGTTGGGGAAAAATATCCCAAGTGATCTCCTCTGGCAATAACTTCTTCTTAGCTTTCTCTTTATCCCACCAAGTTTTTGCATCTCCAGTAAGTTGATATGATCCCCACATTGCCTTGGTCTCATTGGACAAGTTTCGAAGGTCAAAATATTTCTCCATTTCAATAATCCATGCCTTAGCCCCATCTCTAATGTTCTTACCATCAAATTTGGGTGGAGTAACTTTCCTCAAGTCTTTTAGCAATTCCTTTGCAATCCTATCCTAATTGTTCTCATTGCTAGTTCGTTCTCTTGATTGCGTTCAATATCCCTTTGTTCCTCGATCCTTGGGTTCTCATTGCCGTGTCCCACATTCTGGTTCTAACCATCCCAAATTCCTCTTACCTCTTGCTCAAGGCCATCCATCCTAGCTCCTTTTTGGGTCAAAAGGTTGAGGATTTGGTCAAACCTCTCATTCTAATCATTGTTCAGCCCACTACTAGATGCACCATCCCTAGTGTTCACCATCGTTGATTGCGAAAAGACTTGTGTCAAGTTTACACCTTATCATAATGGACAAAGGCCCTAGTGTTAAACCTAGCACTCTGATACCAAAATGTAAGGAACACAATCCTTAAAATAAATCACAATTAAATAATTGTTCATAATTACAATAATATAAAAAATGATAGATAATATCTCAATGTCCACAATTGATTTCTTTACATCTCAATAAAGTAGAGTTTAATTCAGGTGTTAGCACATGTACAAGATAATTAATAATTACGTCACAGGCCCTCATGCCCAAGAGATAACTCAATACAAGAATATCATACACTATACTAGCATATACAAAAAATAATAAAGATATGAAAATTAATCATGTGCCTCTGAGTAACATTGACCACATCTATGCATCCTTTTTCCTATTGTGAATCATGCACAATTTCTTAAAAGGAATACCTCTTTTCATGCACAAGAGGATAAACTCAACTATCTAACTTTCATGCTTTTAAGGAATCTACATGGTTGTATATATTTAATCATTTATAAGAATAGCTTAATTTATCCATTCCTATATACATATGCCAATCAAATCCCATTAATACATGCATGTTAATTTTTATACCTATTGAAAAAAAAAATCGACTATAGAGCAACACAAACTGGTATGTGCTAAACAACATAAGTGTGCATATGCATATATATGGTTATGTGTATATATTTCACCTAAAATAAAATAAAGCATTCCACATGTCTTTATGCTCTTATCTACAATAAATAATCCATTTTTCCAAGCAATTTTGGTTTATAAAATATAGTCGCATAAATCTAAAAAATAAAAGTTTATGAGATTATTTTTCCTTTCATTGTATATAATTATAGATTTATAAGGAATTATGCATTTCATTATCCTTCATAATGCTTGAAGCATCAAGGGTGCTTAGTTTATTTTATGCACACATTTGTATATAGTCTTGTATATACAAATGTACATACTTCAATTTGAAAAAATACAAACTGATGAATATCTACCCATAATTTTAGTTTTCCTAATTCAAACCATATTTCCACTCCAAAATGAAATAAATTCAAGAAAATAATAAGAAACAAGGGGGAAATTAACTTCTTACGGATTTGATATTTGCTGGAAGAGTGCCTAGAAGTGATGTTTCAGCTCCTCCAAAAACCCCCCAAACAACTAGTAAATAGAACCCCAAAGCTGAAAAACTAAGACTCCTAATAAAAACCTTTCAAGAGTGCTTAAATATTTGATGTAAATAAACTCTAGAGAATGCTGAAAATTTTAAACATAACACTGATGTAAAATCCCCAATCTATCCTTCTAAACCCAATAAAAAAACTCTTTCTAAAATAATGGTTCTGCTATGTAAAAGAAATTTGATATTCTGTGTATTATCATGCCCAAAATTTTCTCTCCTCTAGTTTTAAACACTTATGAGACACTAATAATAAACCCCCCCAAAAAATATTGGTTGGATGCACACATGGGAGTTGATTTCTAATAAAGAAAGTGCTAATTCTTTTTCTTTTTCACACCTTAAGTGCTTCTCACACTTGAAATGTTGCTTTCTCGCGCTTAAAATACTTCTCTTCACACTTTAACTGTTGCTCACACAAAAAATATTTCCTCATACTATAAATGTTGTTCATGCACCAACCAAAAAGCCTAAAACTTTCATACAGTACCATATTAAAAAACAAAATACTTATTTTCTATGAGAATTCATTTACTTTTAAGAAAAAACTGCTTAAATCGTTTATATCAATGATTTTCTTATGAGGGCTTAACTTTTTTTTTTTTGAAATAATAACTAAAACTTTCAAAGTCAATTCATATTGACTTATTTTAACCCAAACTAAACTTCTAATAAAAAAATATCAATTCCATTCTAAAGGAAATAAAAGTATCCTTTATTGAGGAAGGATAATATTCTACCAAAATAATAGCCTTCCTTTTACCTTTTTGATTATCTTTATAATTTATTTTTTAAATATATTTATTTTACTAGCGCTTGCACCAACTAGAGGTGCAATGGTAAAACCGATAGTAATATATGATATAAGTTTACTAGTCTTAAATATAAGATATGATATTTGTATAATATAAAATGTGAATCATTATGTTTTTTGAGTTGGGTACATTTAATAAATTTACCTTTGGAGAGTAAATTATCATTGTTGGTTTCAATGCTGATCGTTTGAAAGATATGAATCGCTTTAATTTTGATAATTTTGTAGATGATCTTTCCTTGCAAAGAATTATAGACATGTATGCATTAAAAATACTCTCGAAAATATATACATATATAATAATATTTTATTTATACGTAACACCTTCCAAAAAAATTCTTCACATAAAGAACATGATATGAAACAAACCATTTCCAAATACTAAGCTGACCACATTCATATTATGGAAACTATAATTAATGTATATATTTCTATATTTCTAATAATATTTTATTTATACTATAAATTTAACACCTTCCAAAGTGCATAATATAGAATAGACCATTCCAAATACTAAGCTGACGACATTCATATTTTGGAGACTATATTTAATGTATGTAAGTCTTCACAATTTGCATTAAATATATTGATTGGTGTGCTTTAAAGACCAAAATGGAGGAAGATAGGGTGCAAGTGAGTTTAGTGTTAGTGAGGTAAGTGCAATTCCTAACAAAGTATTTAACGAAACGGTGATTAGTTGAGGGCAGAACATCTTTATAGCTTAAAGTTATTAGCCCTTTACAACACATAGTTTATACACTGCATCTCAAATTTCTCCACAGTTTAGTGCTAACACTAGTCCACCCTCATATGTTGAACTTACATTCTCTTTTGTACATTTTATACAATGTATTTTCCTCATATTTATGTCACTATGTTGGCTCTCTTTTCATGAACTTATATAAATTCGAAATTCCATTATTTCATTTTTCACAAAATTTAACAACAAAATTTGATAAATTAATATATATGTTGAAGCCATAATGGTAGTGGCTACCAGTGGTGTCTTCACACATAGCAAATAGCTGGGGTTAGAGTATTTCACATGTTAAATTTTTTACATTTTGTTCACAAATTTATACATCGTATATCTTTCTTTTTTTATTTTAAACAGCTTGAGCCCAGTTTTGTGCTATTAAGCCTGCATTTGAACCATTAAAATATATGAGGCCTAGTGACATAGGCAGCTCAGGATACAAATTTGAATATTTACAATCTCGAAGGGAGGATGAACAAAAAATTGCTTTTATTATAAACAATGCAAATGAACATTCTACGCATGAGTAGAAAAATAAACATGCGCATATAATGCTAAAAGGTAAATTCATACTCTAGACTATATGAAAGACATTCGTATAACAAGAATAAACCTTATGATCAAAGTTTCATACCTGATTTGGGTGAAATGTGTTAGGTTTGCAATAGCTTTTCCTTCTCTCAAAGCTCGTGCCTTAATCCTCAGCTAGCTCCTCCTCCCGTCGAATCTCTCACCATTCTTATTTTAACCGCTTTCCTCATATATTTTTCCAACTTTGGCGTTTAACTCCTAGTGGTGATTCATGGTGCTGAATAATGGAGAAGAGATAAAAATCAATCTAAATTTCTTTTGCCAAGATTTAGCATGTAAGCCCCAAATTAGATTCATTTTTACCTCTCTTAGCCATGAATGTAATTTCCTGCTCCTTCATTTTACTAAAGCAATATATCATTGTTGTTTCCCAATGGATATTCTACCACTCAGCAACTGCAGGATGCGTCAGGCGTGAGAATTAGGAAAATCTGTTCAAAAATTGGTGTGAAAAAAAAAACAATGAGCAAAAATAGCATGAAAATAAAATCCATGAAGAAGTAATTTTCTGGCGTGAGACACTTCAGGCAAGTCCCTTCCATGCCCGAGGCATGCTTAAAAGCGTACTACTCTGTTGCAGACCTTTTTGCTTTATTTAAAGTGGAAGAGCAACTTTGATTTTTGAAATAGTGGAAAATACTCTAAGAAAGATCCTGATTGAAATCACCTAGAGCCTATTGACAACTGAATACCATTTGCATTAATTGGTATTGGATCCACTACTGCCACAATATATGAAACAACTGGATTTGCTTCTACCATAGGTGCTCTTGCCTCTATTATTGCAATTCTGGGGGATATGTAACTGCACATGGGAGTGAAGAGCTTTCATCAGAATTTGATTTTCCCGGTGATGGCATCAAAATTTATCAGCGTGAGCTTTAATAAGAAATACCAACATGCAAATTTATATATTAAGTTTAGATTATTAAAATAAAAAGTATTATTTTTATAATACAATATGTATTTAGTTAAAAAAAATAAAAAATTCCTTTTTTTCTTGAATAATAAATAAAAATCATTTTTATGATTGTTTTATAATAGTATTTACTTTTAACAAAGAATTTTGTTATAAAATGATAAAATTTGTTTTATCTAATATTCAATGTATATATTTGCACTAAGTAAAAGTGAATATATACATATTTATTTCAATTTTGTAACTTTATAGAGAATAATTAAGATTATAAGTACTTGATTTCATACATAACAATAACATTAATGCATAAAAGTAGCAATTTAGTAATCATGCAAAATTATGACGTATTCTAAAGGTGGCAATTTTTTTATTCTACTATATAATTTCAAAACAAAACATAACGTAAACAAGGCATCTTCATAAATATCATTTGCATTCTATATTCAAGCTACACATCAAGATCACCAAGAATGCAAAATGCCATGAATACAAAACTTAAACATCCCAAATGCAATTATGAATATACTATGTGAGTGTGTGCAAGTATGTCGGGTTCCATCATGCTACTTACCAAGTAGCTAAGGCACTTCTACCTCAGCCAAGTTCTTGTCTTTGACATGTACTTGCACTAAATTGCACTCATGTTTGCATTAGTGGGTCAATATCATAAACCATATTCAAAGCATGTATAAGATATTAAGTTCATAATCATAATTTAACTTCATTTTAATTTCAATTTTATTACCATTTATTTGAATTTAATCATCTAATCTTACCAACCACAATCATGTTAAAATTCAAAATAACCAAACAACATGAATTATATCTAATAGTCTATCAATTATACTAATAATATTGTAAGCATATGATCGAGATGTGACAATGGTTCAAGTGTTCAAAGATAATCAAGATATAAGCCGGTCTTTCTCATTTTTATTAAAAGAAATCTATTTTTTTCATGATTTTGCGGATTTTTGAATATTGTGAGCATGTCTTCATTTCATGAAGACAAGTTTATCACCCTCTATTTCATGAAAATGTTGTCCATGTGCCTTCTTTCTTGCCATATCAAGTTGAACAAGTTGCTACCGTTAACCAAAATAACTCATTAATAGTGAGTTATTAGCAAGATCAATATGCTTACCACCCACTCACCCTTACTCAATCTTCTTGGCAACCAAATATTCTCAAATCCAATCCCAAGAAGGCTAATTTTCTCCAAATCAACATGCTTGTGTATCGTTGTAAATTGTACACCCTTGCTAGGGCGGTACAATTCCATGCTTGGTTTAGCACCCGCCTTAGTTTGTTTTGCATCTTGCATTTCTCATCTCCTTTAAGCATTTAATCAATTAATTTAATTAAATCTAAATTCATATTTCATCACTTCACACATTATAAAGTTGGTCCCTTTACCCTAAGTGTGCCCCTTTTCATCTCATTCCTTCAATTAATCATTTAATTAGAAACCCTAATTATCCATGCTTGGTTTGACTAAGGAAAAACCCTACATAGCCACCCAAAACCCTATTTTTCAGCTACAGGTGCAGATTCAAATTTGAGCGACGTTGCAAGTTTCAGGACCGACAGAGTGCGCAGAGACTGTTCCAGAGGGTTGAATTCATCAAAAACCCCTGGAATAGGGCGTGGCACCCTGGTACTTCCCAGGACAGGGGCGTGGCACCCTGGTCCTCCTTGTTTTCAGCAAGATTTGGCAGAGCAACAGGTTTCAGGTCTCATATTCCAGTTTTATAGGTACAACTTCAGGTCTACAGAATCAGGACAGTGGCGCAACACCCTGGTCCTGAACATTTTAGCCCAGATTTCTGACATAGGTGCACCTCTGAATTTGCCTCTTAATTTGTACTTTTCAGTAGCATATCAGTTATTCTCAATCCTGCATTTTCATATTAGGGTTATTTATATATATTTGCATCTTTCCTATCTCTCATTTGCAGCAAGGGAATAGAAAACCTAAGAGGTAATCCTCGACTCTCTCTTCCTCACAAGAAGTAGCTAAAGTGTGTTACCTCCCTAGGCTCTTTCGTATTCCATGAGTGTGTATGTAAGAGTGGGATTAGGGTTTGTTTGCCTAGTCTTACTTTTTCCCCTACACATCTTGCTTGTAAATCGAACCTCAAAATACTGAAGATGTGGAGCTTAGAAACATTAGATAGATGCAAATTATGTTACTAGAATTCACTAAGTAGTTGAATGACATTAAGAGGCAACAAGAGTTTAGTCTATAGCAGGAGGAGTTGGCTTACTAGACTCACTTCCATCAACAGGAGTTGGAGAGGCAAAGAAAGTAGTATGAGGAGGGTATTGCATAAGAAATGGTTGCAAAGGAGTAACACATGAAGTAGTTGCTTTCTAAAGTATAAAGGTTAGAAGATCAATCGATTTATTTTCCAAATCCATTATTTGTTGAAGAAGAACTCCTGGATACAAATTTCCTAGCTTCAAGCAAAGTAAGCTTCTCAAATCCTCAAGTAAGTGTGCTAAGTTTGAAATTCCTAGCTTTAAAGAATCTCATTCATTGCAAGATTTTATGGTCACACCAACTGAGCCTAACTTGTTTCTCAATAACAACCAACATTTATTCAAGAGACTTCTCAAATTTCCCAAGTTCCCCATCTAGAACAACCCCCTAGCCCTCTTGTTATTCACATTTATCTAGGTAGACCCATTGTGTATCAAGAAGATTGGTTCACTAAGCAAGCAAATGAAGATTTCTCAGGTAGAACAAGTTGAGTCTTTCGATGTTAATACACTTGTTCATGAGGTTGAAAATGACAAATCATACATGTTGCAAAAGAGTATCAAGAAAAACCAGTTGAAACACTAGGTTGAAGACCTTGTAAGAGGTGGCGAATAACAAGTTTTGACAAATTTGTTTGATGAACTACCTTGTTTTGTTGACAAGGAGGAAGAGGACACAAAAAAATTACCATCAATGCAATTTTTTTAGCAATTGGAAGACACAAATGAACATGGTAAGATGTTGGTTAATTAAGAGCGGAATGAAAAGTCTATAGTTTTGATTGATGAGATACCTTATTTTGTTGAATTTAGTGAAAAAAATATGGATGTGGTCTCACCAACATTAGGATTAAAAGATCAAGAGGGTGTGAATCATTGTGATGAGTTGGTCTCCCATGATGATAAATGCGAGAACACAACTTTGGTTTATGAAGAAGACCTCAATGATAATTCTTTGTTAGAGTTTAAAGAAGACTTTGAGGAAAATATGTTTTTGGATGAGTTGAAGGAAATTTTTTCAAACTTAGATTTCAAGCCAAAATCTCATAATTTTGAAAATTATAAGCAAATCGAACAAGAAGTTGTTTTCCAAGGTAAGGGTTTTAATATTTTTTCATATTCTCAAGAAAGTTGTTCTAAGGTTGAAATAGAAAATGCTATGCACGAGGAATCTAACAAGGAACTTGAGGATGATTGTTTTACCAACATCATCGAGGGTTTCTATTTGAGACTTGATGAGATTTCAACACTTCCTAAAGCCAAAGTTTGTAAGCAGCATAATCGGGTGGAGAAAGAAGCCATATTTCCATTTGTTCCACTTGAACCAAGTAATTTTAATCAAAGAAATGTAGTTGAAGGAGCATCTCATAAACAAGAAATAAGTATGAAGAGCTCAAAGTTTTTTCTTTTACGAGGATGCCCCATAAGGCATTTAGCTTGGTTGGAGGCTGATAAAGCATCACAAGCCAAACTTGCACCCAAGAATGAAGCTATAGTTAAACATGAAGTTGAAAGTGAAATTTCAACTGAACAAGGGCACTTTCAACTCACTTATCCACTTTAGAACAACAACATGTATGATCAATTTGGATAGGTAAGTGACCTTGCTTATGGCTTTCAAGAAGTTCTACGACAGTTCATTGAGTTTCTATTTGTGCTCCATCTCTTACCAATTGTCTTAAAGCATGAAAAACATTACAAATTGGGAAGAAAAAGGTAGCTATTTCAAAGTACCTATTAATGGTTTTGTTTAGTTGGTTTTGTCATTATTGGTTAGCGTAGGTTAGGATAGGTGTCCTTTCTAATAAGTGTTGTTGCACATAGTCTTGCCAAGTTTTCTTTCCTCCAAGTGTTGATGCACATTGTTTTTAGTTTGGGCCAATTATAAGTTAATTTCAGTTAGTTTCCTTGCTGATTAGAGGTCCTAAACAATAGTGGCAAGCAATGATCGCCAATAATCTCACCCATTTTTGTATTTCATGCCAATATGGATCTCATTCCATTTTATTTTTGTCATTATCACTAATTTATCTAATAGTCTTAACCTTTTTTTATGTTGAAAAGTGGGTATTTTCATTTAACAAGTGTGGTCAAACTTGGAAATTTAGTAAAGTTACCAACTAGCTCATGTCCCCTTTGTGTGGGCTTAATCATAGCCTTTAGCTTGGTTAAAGGAAAATAGTTTAGTATTTCAAGCTACAACAGGTTAAATAGTGTCATTAATTTCCTTATGAAAACCAAATGTTTCCTATTGTAGATAAACCACAAGCATTCTAGAAGAAATAAATTTGTCTTCAATTTGATCATGTAGCTAACATGTTAGAAGTTTGAGTTTTAAAACCCTTTTCCCTCTTCTTGCCATAATGTTGCAACCAATAATCAGTAACATGAACTCTTTGGCTTATGAACTGAAAAATAACATAAAAATATGATGCAAGAGCATCCCCAATTCGTGGATATCTTGCATCAACCAAAAATATTTTCTTTCTGTTTTGCAGTTTCAGCATTTCATTATGCATTTTCTGGCATTGGCTAACCGTATCTCGAGGAGTTGGATTTTGCTTGAGGACTTGATCATCTACCTTATTCCCAAACCATGGAGCATTTGGATCATTTTTCGACAAGTTATCGCTACTGGTTTCCATGACAGTTTTCTGGTACCGGTTGCTTGGACCTATTTGCATTTGTAATCTATCGGGATCTACCAGATCTCTTTCGTAGCTTGCAGAGCCCTGAGCATTGATTTCAATGTTCCTTGGTGTGTGGTCGACCTTCCCTTTGATCCGCACTTCATCCTTTGGATTTTTCGAAGTAATTTCTTTGGCGGAGGTCGACCTTGTTGTTTTTACACGTTAGGTCTTGTTCTTTGGCATTTGATCCTTTTTTGGCCGACTGGATCCCTTTAGATCATATAAATCATTGTAATTGAGCATTAGAATGCAGATGAGTTAAGATATAGAATACAATAGATCGATCTGAAGATTTGAGGTCCCGGTTGTGACTTGTTCTGTAATTAAGCATGTTTTAGCAAGCCAGTGAGCCGATTTCTATAACCTGGTTGTTACCGGTAGATTGTAATCAGTTTTTCATGATATAATTGTTCAATTATGCATTGCCTCCATCATATCCTTGTGTTTCTATTGTGTTTACTCTTTTTGACCGGTTCGGGATTGATCTCTTTGAGGTCCCTCCTAACCGGTGACTGCACCAAGTGGTATCCGAGAGAGCTTTCATTCCAGAGATTGCACTGTCTTGAGGAATTTTGTTGTAGGGTGGTGGACTATGGATCCAACCTACAGCTGTAGACGACTGGCGTGAAGATGGCGCAAAGAGGAAATAGGAATGGTGGAGCACATGGGAATGAAAAACCTATTGTGATGGAAATGTTGCGAGGAATTGTAGCCCGATTGGAAGTCATTGAGATAGCCCAAAGAAGAGGCTGACCTATTGAAGATGTAAGTGAAGATGAAGGAGAAGAAGCCCCGACAGAACAAGTAAACCCACCGATGATTAATCCAGACGAATAATGGTTTTTGAGTAGGGCGAATACTAAACCTCATTTTACGCCACTAGAATATGATGGAAAATTGGATTTAGATGAATTGATGGATTGGATCTCAAAGATGGAGAAATATTTTGATTTTGAGAAAACCGCAAAAGAAAGAAAGGTGAAATATGCCTATACTCGGTTGAAAGGTCATGCATCTCTTTGGTGGGAGCATTTGTAGGTTGATAGACAGAGAAGGGGTAAAGAGAAGATCAAGACATGGGATCAGATGGTTGCTAAGTTGAAATCAAAATTTATGCCAGCTGATTATCAAGTGAATCTATTTCGGAAGTTGCAAAATTTGAGGCGGAAGGAATCTAGTGTGAAGGAGTACACTGAAGCATTTTAAAAGCTGAATATCTAATCTAGACATCTTGATGATGAAGTTTAACAAGTTGCAAGATATTTGAATGGATTGCAGGTGTCTATACAAGATGAACTCGGTTTGATCAAATTGCAGAGTATTGAATAAGCTTACCAGTATGCCCTGAAAGCAAAAGAGAAGCTAAACAAAAGACATGACCAAAGATAGAGAGGTAGAGGTGGAAGGTTTTCTGGAGGAAGATTTGAAGGAGGAAGAGGATATACCGGAGGTAGAGGAAACTATACAGATCAGAGCAAGGATAAGGAAGTGAGCAAATAAGGTAATTCATACCGGAAAGATGATATACATTTTTACCAGAGGAGAGAACCAGATGGCTACTGAAATGAGAATTTTGGAAAAGATGATAGAACACAAGACAAGAGAGTGTTTAGAGGAACTTGCTATAAGTGTGGAGGAGAAGGACATCGTTCTTTCAAGTGTAAGAAGATAGAGAATAATGAAAGAGCAGTAGTGGTGGAAGAAAACCCCACCGGATCATCTAATAAACCAGAAGATGGAGAACTGTTGATGATGAGGAGAGCTTTGTGTCATAACGAAGGAGATGAAGAGCCCTTGCAGAGGAAGAATTTGTTCAAGATTAGGTGTAAGGTATTCGGTAAGTACTATAAAGTTGTTATTGATAGTGGTAGTTTGGATAATCTTGTTTCAGAAGATATGGTGAATAAGTTGAATTTGGAAAGATTGAAACACCCTAATCCTTATCAGATAGCATGAATTCAGGATGATCATAAGTTGTTAGTAAGTGAGCAATGTTTGGTGAAATTGAAAATTGGGAATTATCACGATGAAGTCTTGTATGATATTATGCCTATGGATATTTGTCACCTTTTGTTGGGTAGACCTTGGTAGTTTGATAGACATGCAATACATGATGGGAGGAAGAATACATACACTATTGTGGCCAATGGGATGAAACAAACCTTGTTGCCCTTGGAGGAGCCTTTGAAGAGCAAAGTTTGTACGAATGCTATAATTTGTTTGGTGGATGGAAGGAAATTCTTGGATGGAATGAGACATGAGAATGTGTGTTTTGCCTTAGTTCCTAAGACTACTGAGAATCCAGAGCATGAAGAAGAACAACTAGAAGAGATAAAAGAGTTGCTGACAAAGTATGAAGACATCATTCCAAAAAATGTGCCTAATGGATTACCGCCTGTGAGAAGTATCAGTCATTGCATGGACTTGATTCCTGGAGCTAGTTTACCAAACAAAGTTGCACACTAGATGACATCGACAGAGAATGAAGAGTTGAATAGACAAGTGCAGGAGTTGTTGAAGAAAGGTTTGATCAGAGAAAGTCTGAGTCCTTGTGCAGTACCAACAGTATTAGCACCTAAGAAGAATGAAGGATGTGTATTGATTCCAAAGCAATAAACAAGATCACAGTGAAATACTGGTTTCATTTGCCTATGATGGATGACATAATAGATTGTTTGAGTGGAGCCAAATACTTTACAAAGATAGACTTGAAGAGTGGATATCATCAGATCAAGATCAGAGAAGGAGATGCGTGGAAGCCAACATTGTAATGTTCCCTCCTTGATCATTATTTTATCCTAAATGAAACAATTACTATTATTAATTAATATATTTATCAATGAATGATTAATTGAAATTATTAACAATTTATTTATTTATTATTATTTAATTAATATTTATTTAAAAAATTATAATGATATTCTTGAAATATTCAAATAAAAATAAATTAATATTATATTAGAAACATAATTTGTATATGGTGAAAGTGAGATTGCAAGTGAAATTAAATCCCTGCTTAATCTGGACCACAGCCAGGCTAGGCAACGTGGTACTTTTAATCATTATTTCTAATGCCTCTTCTGCTTTTCTCAATGCAAGGTTAATTCAGAGGTAATGAGCATCTATATAGGTGTCTTATCATAATTGTCTGGCACGGATTCTGGGAGTTTTTACAGGGAATCCACAAAAACTAGAGAAGAGGTTTTGAAGCCGAGAGAAGGAATTTTAAGGAAAGTGCTGAAAAAATGGGAGGTAATAAGAAAAGATTCGAACCCACCTCTTTCTCAAACTGGAGAAAGAACAATGAAGTTTGGGATATCCTTCAACAGGGGGGTCTGAATGTGTTCATGGAGAGGCTAAGTGGGAAAGATCCCACTATTACCAACTATTTCATCAAGAACTGGAAAAATGGCAAAATCCTGGTGGGGTCCCAGATGATGAATGTTGATGAGGAGGTCATTGTTGAGGCTACGGGGATGATTATTGAGGGCATGAAATTTTATAGGGACCGTAGCATATCAGATAAAGCAACAGACAAGCTCCCAGTCACAGATGATGAGAGGAGAAAGATGGTGAAAATTAACAACTCCTACTATGCCCCAAAGAGGATTTGCAGGCCATGGAGGTTTGTTTTATTTGCTTCTATCACCTACATTACTTTGGATGGTAGGTTTACTAGAACCAATGGTCATCACTTTGTCTTGCTCAACCATTTCCGCCATGGGGAAAAGGTGAACTTGCCTTATTACCTAGCCTATTCTATGGACCACACTATCAAGGAGGTTCAGAAAGATCCCAAAGGTGACCATGCCCTCCACCAGGGGCTTATGGTTCTGGTTTATAAAATTCTTAAGGGAAAATGCATTGAAAAGCCTATTAAAGGAAAAAATGCAAGACATGAGACCACAGAGAGTGAAGCCAGCGGATTCAACTTTGATTCAGAGATTGAGGGAGATTCGGAAGAGACTAGCAAAAAAGGGAGGAATAAGGCTAAGAGGAAAAGGATTGTGGTGGATTTAGATATTTTGGAGTCTGAAACTGAATCCTTTGAGAAAAAAATTGTTAAAAAAAAAGAAAGGGAAAGCAATTGGAAAGCAGATTTAGAGGAAGAACACTAAAAAGGGTAACAATAAAGACATCAGCCATATTCTGGTTGATTCTGAGGAGGATGTTGAGGAGAACAATAAGGACGAGGGTCAGGATAAAGAGGGGGAGGAAAACCCGGTGATGGGCAACATTGAGGGTTTGAACACCATGAGTCTGCAAAAGGAGGATAAAGGGGATAAAAGTGGTATCGATGATAATGATACTACAAAAGCTTTATGTGATACCATTGGAACCATGGTGAGGGATATTAGCAGTTTGAAGACTGATACGAAGGCTATCACAAGAGTTACGGTTGGTGATAAGCCCCTGGCGGAACATGTTAAGGAACTGGTTGTTGTTCTTCACAATGAGGAAGCAATTGAATGTATGGTGGGTAAAATCATAGCAACGAAAAAAATGTCAATGAGATGGAAGATAACAAGGAGATTAAAGGAATTGAAAATAAAATGAACAGCTTGCGTAGCAGAATCGACAGACTCGAACTCAATGTTAAGAAGATTGCAGATCAAAATTTTCAGATCCTCAAAGCTTCGGTGGATAACATGAACATCCTGATCAATAGATTTGAGAACAATGCAGAGAAGGATGGTGATAAAGAGTAGCCGGACAAGAAGGGTCATGAAAAGAGGACCAGAGCGAATACAAAGATCAAGGGCGACATCAAAGGTCGTGAGCTGGAGGAATTAAAGACCTCGGTGAACAACATGAAACAAATGGTTGTTCATGCCGAGGAAATCATGAAAAATATTTTGGTCTCTGTCTTTGTTTCTGTAGGGGTCCTAGGTTCTGTCTTTTTGCTGTCGTTGTGCTATCTTTTCATTGTTTGTTTCTAGTTTTTTATGTTATGTAAGCTGATCCCTTTTTTCAAGTGGGATCTTTCTATTTTTTTGAAGTGATCAGGCAAGTTTCTTTCTTGTTCGTTTGATCTCCTGGCATGTACAAGGTTCAGGTACCTTACAAATACCTGCTTTTACTTAATCAAAACATAATTTGTATATAAGTGCTTAACAAAATGAATAATAAAGTATGACTGAACTGCACCAATTCCTAAATTGATTTAATAACCCGATTCATAACAAATTGTTACTACCATCGAAGATTCAAGGGACATGTTGCAAAATGATGAATATGTCTCTTATTAAGAGACATCTTGCTTGGTGGGGATTAAAAGGGATAGGACCTTCCCTTGCAAGACACACACGAAAGGAAGACAAAAAACAAAGAGAATACGATAGAGAAGGATGGAGTGGGGAAAAAGGAGAAATAAGAAAGAAAGGAAAAGTAAGGAAAAGAGGATACGAGAATAGTAAGAAAGAAAATAGGAAGGGGAATAGAGAATGAGATAGGAGACCACACTCATACGGGGAATAGAGAGAATACAACAGGCAAACAAAATAGTCATATTGACTGTTAAAACATCACAGTATGAATATAGGGACAGTCAATGAATAAGTAGGATGATATACTATTAAGTCAAGACAATAATAATAATACAGTTAATACTAATAATAAAATATGATCTTATTAATATTGACAATGCTAGTATAATTAAATATAGTTAATAAGATAAATATTGTTAATACAATTAGTGCCAATACAATTAACATTATTAATACACTCAATTCTAATGACATTTAATGATACTATTACTATAATGGATCCACATAATAAAGTAATCTAATGTCATCATTGTTAATAAAAACGGTTACGATATTAAATATGGTATAATCTTATTAATTATAAATTTGATATTGTTAATGTAAGACAAGTTTGTAACATTGAATTACTACCAATATGGATGACACACATTGATTAAATGATAATACAAATTAATGTTTGGTCAGACAAATAACAATATTAGAAATTAAATCAGAAAGGACTCCTAAGTTAATAAGATTAAGAAGAATGTGTTTGCATATAATGTTTATTGCTATTGTCAGCATTTAAGAAAGTTGGGGGATGGAGTTGTTTCCAAAGAGGGACAATCTAAATCCAATTAACAGGATGATTCCCAAGATAGGGTAAGAGTTTGGATCCGTAAGCTTTGAGGAGCCTATTGTATTTTGGTCTCAAGCGCTTTGGTAACATGGACATTCTCTTCTTCCTTAGAATTTAATAAGTAAGAAGGTTAACACTTGCATTAAGAATTATGGATGATATTATTAATTTTCTAGTATGATAGAGTTAATTATCTATTAAGGTAGATGAACAATTTACTTAGTAGCAAATCGATTGATTGAACTATAGAACAACACCGATTCGATTCACGTTAAGATAGATTGGTCTCCTAATCAACTTAGTTTAAGTCAGAAGTCTATTGAAATAACTTAATCATGGTTAAATCAAGCCTAAACCAAGTAGGAGACACTACAAGTGGTATCAGAGCATAATCATGCCATCTTGTGGGACAAAGCTACAACATTGCTCTTTAATATGTGTGTACTTTCCAAATACATGTTTTATTTTTTATAAATGCATTCTTCCTACCTTGTGAATATTTGTGATTACTAATTTTATTCCTCATGTATGTTCCTTACCTAGCGGGTATTCTTAGGTGTATGGCTCATGCCATACATATATCCATATAGGTTTCATACCTTGCCATGTATATACTCATGTTCCATGTGTATTTATATGCTTCTTGCTTTAAAGTCTATTTATGTGAATGCTTACATATGTGCTTAATTCCTTGCTTGTAGTTATGCGCTTTACATGTATACTTCATACTATATGTGTATTCATTTGGAATGCTTCTTGCCCTTAGTAAATAATTGAAAATGTAGTTCGAATAATGCCATACTAAATTGAATTCTTAACCCATAGATTGATATGCTTCTTCGCCTTTCTCTATACTTGCAAAGATAGGGAATGTGTGGGGGAAAGGCAGAGTAAATTGGTCACATGACGAAAATGTCCCAAGACGGGTAGCAAACCTTGAGGGAGCCGCATGTAGATTGTGTCGTGCACCCTTGGCATAGTAAATCTTCCATCTTGTAAGGTTTAGCAGAATAGGGAAGAGGAGTCTCATGCGATCTATGGGAAGTAAATTGTACAACAAATGAATATTATATTATTATATATGGTTCCACTTTTGGTTGACCTAGAATAGTCCCAAAGATATGAATTGATTAGCAAACGTGGATCAATCCCATGTGCTTTAAATTACACGCTTACTCTAAGTGTACTCTTCATATGTGTACTTGTGTTTGCCTCACACTTGTTTAGTCCATGAGGACATTTCTTATGTATGCTTAATGCCTACTAGTGTGTATTAGAGTGTACAAATTCATGCATATTCATTGCCTTATGCCTGACATATGTACTTGATGCCTTATGTGTATTTATGATTCATGACTTGCAGCTATTCAATGAGCATTCATTTTATATGCTTTAAAAATATTTGTATGCCTTGAATAAATGCTCATCTATTTGTATGTATGCTTCATGTCCTAGATGCATTGTGTGTAGTCATATGTGGTTTCACACCTTATGTATATTCGTATGTATGATTATGTCATAAGTGTTTCCATGTGTATGACTTGGGCTTATGTACATTCATGCCTTGCAATGTATATGTTTCATGTTCTACATGTGTATGAATGCCTACACCTTGCTCATATTTTTGTGTCGTACATGTATAATTTATACTTCATGTGTTTTCATGGGAATGCCACTTTCCCTAAGTATATTCATGTGTATTCTCTATGCCCTATGTGTATACATTATGTTTTATGTGTGTACTTATTGCCTAAGTGTACACCTCATGCTTTAAGTGTTTTCATGTGCATTATGTATGTTCCTCTTAGATATATGTTTCATGATAATTATGTGTTTTCTATATTATTAATCATTATTCCATGGATAGTAGGGATTCAATTCTTCTTCTTTCTCTAATACTTACAAAGATAGGGAGTGTGTGGAGGGGAGAGGCAGAGTAAACCGGTCACATAATGATAATGTCCCAGATGGGTAGAAAACCTTGTGGGAGTTGCATGTAGATTGTGTCATGCGCCCTTGGCACAACAAATCTACCATCTTGTAAGGTAGAGGAGAATGAGGAAGAGGAGACTCATGCAATCTATGAGAGCTGAGCATACAATAGATTAACAACTATTCACTCACCATATTTGATAATATTTTAACATCTCATTATGGGTGTTCTGTATGGATGTTTATGAGAATTCTCAATGTTATGTTTTCAGCATGTATGCTTCAAGCACTCCTTTCTTATATACTACGTATATTCATGTGTTTGTTTCATGTTTGATATGCTTTCAACATGCATGCCTTGTGTCTTTATGTGTGCCTTATGATTGATGTATCTTTAGCATGTTCACTCCATGAGTGTCTTTCTTATACATACGTTGTACCTCATGTGTATTTGTGTATTGCTTCAAGCCTTGCATGTCTTATGTACATACTTCATGCCTTAATGTATTTGCATATTACTTTGTGCTTACATGAATGCTCCATGCCTTATGCACACTACTTCATGTTTACATGTGTGCTACTTCATACTTTGTGTATGCTTCATGATTTTTGTCCTCTACATGTCTGATATGTATTTAAGTGTATTGCTACATGCTTACTTGTCTTCCATGTATTTATTGCTTCGTACCTTTCATGTACACTACATGTTGTGCATGTATTTATATGTCTGCATGCCTTGTGAATGATTCATGCCTTAAGTGTATTCTTGTGGATGATTCACATATATTTCCACCTATGATTCATGTGTGTGCTTATGTATTCATGCTTGGTATGCTCTATGGCATACGTGAATTCATGTGTGAATTTCATATTACTTACCTTAAACGAATTCAAGTGTATACTCCATACTTTATGTACTGTATGCGTCTCACATTTAGGTAGCATGCCTTAATTGTATTTATTTTTTACACATATGCTTCAAACCTTGTGTATATTCACGTGTATACTCCATGCTTTACGTAGATGCTTCTTACTTTATATACTCTGGATTCACACCTTATGTGTATTTTTATGTACGACTTATGCTTATGTATTCATGTGTATTAAATATATTCAGTTTTCATGCCTCATTACCTTGCATGTATTGTATATATACTTCATGTATGCTTCGTATCCTCATATATACATACGCATACCTTGTATTAGGGAGTGGCTCAGTTTGAGAAACTTGTCAATTTCTTGAGGACAAGCAATTTCGGGAAGGGCAGACTGTAATGTTCCCTGCTTGATCATTATTTTATCCTAAATGAAACAATTACTGTTATTAATTAATATATTTATCAATGAATGATTAATTGAAATTATTAACAATTTATTTATTTATTATTATTTAATTAATATTTATTTAAATAATTATAATGATATTCTTGAAATATTTAAATAAAAACAAATTAATATTATATTAGAAACATAATCTATATATAAGTTCTTAACAAAATGAATAATAAAGTATGACTAAATTGCACCAATTCCTAAATTGATTTAATAACCTGATTCATAACAAATTATTACTACCATCGAAGATTCAAAGGACACGTTGGAAAAGGATGAATATGTCTCTTACTAAGAGACATCTTGCTTGGTGGGGATTAAAAGGGATGGGACCCTCCCTTGCAAGACACACACGGAAGGAAGACAAAAAACAAAGAGAATACGACAAAGAAGGATGGAGTGGGGAATAAGAAGAAATAAGAAAGAAAGGGAAAGTAAGGAAAAGAGGATACGAGAATAGTAAGAAAGAGAATAGGAAGGGGAATAGAGAATGAGATAGGAGACCACACTCATACGGGGAATAGAGAGAATACAACAGGCAAACACAACAATCATATTGACTGTTAAAACATCACGGTATGAATATAGGGACAGTCAATGAATAAGCAGGATGCTATACTATTAAGTCAAGACAGTAATAATAATACAATTAATACTAATAATAAAATCTGATCTTATTAATATTGACAATACTAGTATAATTAAATATAGTTAATAAGATAAATATTGCTAATACAATTAGTGCCAATACAGTTAACATTATTAATACACTCAATTCTAATGACATTTAATGATACTATTATTATAATGGATCCACATAATAAAGTAATCTAATGTCAACATTGTTAATAAAAACGGTTATAGTATTAAATATGGTATAATCTTATTAATTATAAATTTGATATTGTTAATGTAAGACAGGTTTGTAACATTAAATTACTACCAATATGGATGACACACATTGATTAAATGATAATACAAATTAATATTTGGTCAGACAAATAACAATATTAGAATATAAATCAGAAAGGACTCCTAAGTTAATAAGATTAAGAAGAACATGTTTGCAAAAAATGTTTATTGCTATTGTCAACATTTAAGAAAGTTGGGGGATGTTGTTGTTTCCAAAGAGGGACAGTCTAAATCCAATTAATAGGACGATTCCCAAGATAGGGTAAGAGCTTGGATCTGTAAGCTTTAAGGAGCCTATTGTATTTTGGTCTCAAGCGCTTTGATACCATGGACATTCTCTTCTTCCTTAGAATTGAATAAGTAACAAGGTTAACACTTGCATTGAGAATTATGGACGATATAATTAATTATCTAGTATGATAGAGTTAATTATCTATTGGGGTAGATGAACAATTTACTTAGTAGCGAATTAATTGATTGAACTACGGAACATCACCGATTCGATTCACGTTAAGATATATTGGTATCCTAATCAACTTAGTTTAAGTCATAAGTCTATTGAAATAGCTTAATCATGGTTAAATCAAGCCTGAAACAAGTAGGGGACATTACAAACATTCAAGGCAAATGAAGGACTATATCAATGGTTGGTGATGGCTTTTGGGTTAACTAATGCACCGAGTACTTTCATGAGGGTATTGAATGAGGTATTGAAGAAATTCTTGGGTAAGTTTGTTATTGTATATTTGAATGACATTCTGATTTTCAATAAGACAAAAGAGGAGCATTTCTTGCATTTGAGACAAATTTTGCAGAGGTTGAGAGAAGAAAAGTTGTTGATAAACCTTAAGAAGTGTACTTTCATGAAGGAAGAGTTAGTCTATTTAGGTTTTGTGATATTTGAGGATAGTTTGAAGATGGACCCTGAGAAAGTAAAAACAATTGTTGAATGGCCTACACCGGAAAGCATTGGAGAGGTAAGATCATTTCATGGATTGGCTAGTTTCTGCCAAAAGTTCATCAGAAGTTTCAGTTCAGTTTGTAACCCTATGACTAAGACAATGAGGGGAGTTAGGAAGGAATTCAAGTGGACCACTGGAGCAAACAAAATTTTTGAACTGTTGAAGCAGAAAGTGACTGAGCAGCCTGTGTTAGCTTTACCGGATTTCAACAAAGTATTTGAAGTGGATTGTGATGCAAGTGGAACTGCAATAGGAGCAGTCTTGAGTCTGTTGGAAAATGCACACTCCAATGAGAAATTGTAGGTGATTGAAGGTGTTGTCATTGATGGCAACCTTACAATCATATGATACTGGCAGGCACCAGCACCAATAGACTCTACACCAGCATACGTTCACCGGCACCGAAAAGATTTATTATCGACACCCTGGCCGACAGGATTTTATTTATTGCAAAATGTAATTAATTGTAATATCTTTTTGAAAGCTGACAAGGCATATTGTAACAAGGCTCATATATAAGTATGAGATCTTAGAGAACATTTGTAGAGAGGATATATGATGGATAATATATGCGAATATTAAGGCAGATTGTAAAGTAAGATTTATGATTATTGCAAAGCTTAAACTAGTACCAGATCTAGCATAACAGATGCCCTTTTGTAGCAGTACATGACATTGGATTTTCATAATCCACTTCTGTAAGTTAGTGAGACTTCTCTTTTGTATTTAAGCAGTGAGCTTTAGGTAGTTGGCCTTTGCATGTGCAGGCTCCTATTGTAATAGTAATATTCTCTTATTAGCCAGTAAGCGAATATTGTGGGTCACAAATCCCACTGAGGTTTTTCCCACACCGGGTTTCCTCGTTAAAAATATAGTGTTATGGTGTGTCTTTCATGTTGTGGTTATTGTTCTTATTTGTTGCATTAATTATTGTTTACCGGTACACAATTTTGGAATGCTTTTCATTTAATAAGTTAAGAAAATCAACTAACTGGTTAGATACCGATTCATCCCCCCTCTTAGTATCTTTGGGAAAACTAACAGAGTCAGGAAGGGAGAGCAGTAGCTAATTTAAGTGAGAAATTGAATGATGCCCGAAGGAGGTATTCAGTGTATGATCAAGAATTTTATGCCATAGTTCAAGCCTTGAAGAAGTGGAGACATTACCTATTGCCTAAGGAGTTTGTGTTGTATATGGATCATCAAGCTTTGCAGTATTTGAAAAGTCAAAGTAAGTTGAATCAGAGACATATGAGATGGGTATAATTTTTGCAAAGTTAAACCTTTGTGTTGAAGCATAGAAGTGGAAAATATAACAAAGTTGTTGATGCATTGAGTCTAGAAGAAGGAATTTGGTGACAAAAATGAGAGTGACGATATTGGGATTTGAGGAGTTGAAGACCTTGTATGATTATGACCCAAATTTTGCAAAACCTTGGAGAGCATGTAGAGAATCGATTACGGTAGACAGAAGCAAGTGGTTGGATTACTTCATTCAAGATGGGTTGTTATTTAGAGGAGTTCAATTTTGCATACCTAAGAGTTCTATGAGGGAGAATCTGATAAAGGAGAAATATAGTGGAGAATTAGTTGGACACTTTGGTGTTGATAAAACAGTAGCAGTGGTGAGTGAGCATTACTTTTGGCCTCAGATTCATAAGGATGTTAGGAAATATGTGCAAAGTTGTAGAGTTTGTCAAGTTGCAAAGGGTAGTAGTCAGAATGTGGGATTGTATAAACCTGTGGCAGTACTAGAGAGACCTTGGGAAGATATAAGCATGGATTTCATACTTGGATTGCCTAAAATGCAGAGAGGGAATGATTCTATATTTGTGGTAGTGGATAGATTCTCAAAGATGGCTCATTTCATACCTTGTAAGAAGACATCAGATGCAGTGCATATAGCAGACCTATTTTTCAAGGAAGTAGTGAGATTGCATGGATTACCTAAGAGCATAGTTTCAGAAAAAAGATAGTAAGTTTGTTGGTTATTTTTTGAGAACACTTTGGAAGAAGATGAAGTCAGATTTGAAGTTTAGTTCTACTTTTCACCCGCAGACTAATGGACAGACAAAAGTAGTTAACCAAAGCTTGGGAAATTTGTTAAGATGCTTAGTTGAAGACAAAACCAAAAATTGGGATTTGATTCTTGCACAAGCAGAGTTTGCCTACAATAATTCTGTAAATAGGAGTACTGGAAGGACACCTTTTGAGATTGTTACCGGAGCACACCCTAGAGGTATATCAGAATTAAGAGATATTAGCAGTGAAGATGAGAGAAGTTCGAAAGCACAAGAATTTGCAAATCACATGAAGGACTTACATATTCAAGTTAAGCAACATTTGGAGGACATGAACAACGAGTATAAGGAGAAAGCAAATGAGAAGAGAAGACAAAAGGAATTTAAAGTTGGCGATGAAGTGATGGTGTATCTAAGAAAAGAAATATTCCTGGTTGAAACTTGAAACTTTTAACAAGTTGCAGACGAGGAAGTTTGGACCTTGCAAGGTTTTGAATAAGTTCAGCTCCAGAAATGCATATGAAGTGGAGTTACCAGATAGTGTGAGTATTTCACCTATTTTTAACATTACAAATCTACATCAGTGTCAAGAATTAGAATTCAGTGAGAACAATATTGTAGACTTGGAGAAACAATTGCCCCAGAAGGAACCAGATCACATTGAAGACGTTTTGGACAGTAGGATTGGGCGTAGTACCCGTAGCAGTCAGTATAAGGAGTATCTTGTGGAGTGGAAGGACAGACCAGTTGAAGATTCGTCTTGGATTTCTCAGGCAGAGGTAGACCGCCTTGGTTTTCCTTTGACCCCAACAAACTATGAGACTCACTTTTTTCAACAACCTCAGATGTCTGATGCAGAAGCATCCTTGGTTCGTGGTAATCTTGCATCAACAAAAAATATTTCCTTTTTGTTTTGCAGTTTCAACATTTCATTCTGGATTTTCTGGCATTGGCTCATCGGATCTCGAGGAGTTGGATTTTTCTTGAGGACTTGATCATCTACCTTATTCCCAAACCGTGGAGCATTTGGATCATTTTCTGACAAGTTATCGCTATCGATTTCCGTGACAGTTTTCTGGTACCGGTTGCCTGGACCTATTTGCATTTGTATTCTACCGGGATCTACCGGATCCCTTCCATAGTTTGCAGAGCCCTATACATTGATTCTGATGTTCCTTGGCATGTGGTCGACCTTCCCTTTGATCCACACTTCATCCTTTGGATTTTCCGAAGGAATTTCTTTGGCGGAGGTCGAATTTGTTGTTTTTACACGTTAGGTCTTGTTCTTCGGTATTTGATCCTTTTTGGGCCGACCAAATCCCCTTGGATCGTATAAATCATTGTAATTGATCATTAGAATGCAGATGAGTTAAGATATAGAACATGGAAGATAGATCTGAAGATTTGAGGTCCCGGTTGCGACCTATTCTATAATTAAGCATGTTTTAGCAGGCCAGTGAGCCAGTTTCTGTAACCCAGTTGTTACTGATAGATTGTAATCAGTTTTTCATGATATAATTTTTTCAGTTCTGCATTGCCTCCATCATATCCTTGTGTTTCTGTTGTTTTTACTCTTGCTGACTGGTCCAGGATTGATCTCTTTGAGGTCCCTCCTAATCGATGACTGCACCAAAATAGAAACCTAAAACACCTAATAAATGAATTTTATCTACTATTTTTAACAAAAAAATGTAGTGTTGATTTTTTGCAAATGCATGATAGGATGTTGTGTATACATTGAAGAATCTTGCAAATGTGTTGCTAATTCCTACAAAGTGTTATAAAAACCTGCAAATGAGATAGATATTTATAGATACGTTAATAATTTGAACAAATGTAGTGATAATTTCAAGAATGCAATCATAGATGCAACACATGAAACTTGTAACGTACAAAATTTGAGAACTCACAAAACATATCCGCTTAATATGTGATTTCACATTAGGTTCACAAAATTGTACACATGAAATATTGGGGAGATACTATAATAGATCAAATGAGCAACCACGAACTCAAATCTACTACTAGATTCTCAATTGCAATCAATGGAATAATACAAACAAATTCAACAAATGCATAAATCAATAATAAAGCAAGCCCAATGTTGAATCCATGCAAGAAACTTCCATTACTATTCTCGTTTTTGTGTTGTTTATGATGACTCTTAGAATCATAACAATTTTCCTACAGTACGATAGCATAAAAAATCAAAGATTGTGTTTGTTGATGAATGAGAATGAGTTTTACTTTTATAGATTTGATGATATCGATCGACGATTCATATTGAAAGATTAGTAGAATGATCAACGATGGAGGATTGTTGAGACAATTTGATTGAGAGTTGATTGCTCATGTAATTGGAATTGATTAATTAGTCATTTGCCTTGTTTGATCTGCCATGAAAGATGTATGGGCTATTAAGTAAATTGATTGGGAGTGAGGTGGATTGATTGACTTAGTAAAAAAAAAGGTGATTGTGAGTTGCAATGAAAGTTAGTGGTAGTTAGCAAAAGGGAATAATTAGATATTTTAAACATGTGTTGTAGGAGAATAAATAAAAAACATTTTATTTATTTTGAAGAATTTTTTTTTTCAAAAAGGGATGGATAATTAAACAAAGTAAATAATTTATTAAATTGTGAAGACATAATTATGAAATTAAATAATTTGAAATAATTATTTAATTGCGAGAAATTGATAGGATTAGGTATCTAATTAAATAATAAATATTATTTAATTAAAGGATCTAGAAGAGGGGATTAATTGAATAATAAAATTACTTAATCAAGATTAGAAGAAAATAAGATGATTAAATGCTTAAAAAATATTTAATTACGAGGAGAGGAGAATTTAATTTTTGAATTTAGAATAGGAGAAAAAAGTTAGGTTAATTAAATAGTTGATTAAGAATTTCAAACAAAGATGCAAGTTCAAATAAAAAGCAAAAATAAACTTACTATGCTCTTTCTATGTATTTAAAAAATTAATTAAAAAAACTTGAAAAAATTCAAGACAAATTGAAAAAATAAAAATAGGATGAAATCGTTACCTCCATTGCAATGGCTTTGATGTCCTAATCTCTTGTTTCAACTACTACTCACTCCTCTTTAACTTGCTACTCTTCACCACAACTTTGGAAATGTTAAATTATGTGTGTGTGTGTTTTTTCTTTTCTTTTTGGTTGTTTAGATATGTAAAAATAGGTTTAGATTTTTTTTGGAGGGGTGGGCAACAAGTGGTCCTTGAGGGCCTATTACTCTATTTTTTATTATTTAAACATATATATATTTTTAAACAAGGCAAAATAGTGCTGGGCTATAGGGGACTGCTAACCATCCCTTGCATCCCGTGCCTTTGCTGCCAAGTTTTTTGGATGTTTCCCTTTTTGGTCCTAATAGGGGATGAGAGGACAATTTTGAACGATCTCATAGTCTATGAAAAGTATCCTATAGGGGACAAGCCAAAAAAATATAAGGGACACATCCTCAGGGAGCACATAAGATAACACATTTGCACTCTTATATTCAATTAAACAGAGAGAATTTGAATTACAAAGCCAAACTTTATTTCTACATGCCTTAAATCTGCATTCTTTTTTCATCTTTATTGTTGTTTGAAAATAATTTTTTTACTGTTATTGAATAACATCTTGAACTAGCTCTTCTCTCCTCATTCTCCTTCTTTTCCCACTTCTTTTCTCCTTATGTCCATCTACACTATCTCTCATCCCCTCCTCTCAAAAGCATGCAACTACTTCTTTTTAACTCCATGCTATGTATTAATTACTTGTTGTAGGTTTAAATATTGTTTTGAAGTTTGAGATGAGCAACCTCTTCCATGACTGCTACTCTTTCATTGCTCCTTTATATCTCCCTTTTTTCATCTAAAGCTTCTTTATTTTAAAAGAAGAGGAGGCGGTACATAAACTTATTTAAACCTCACTTTCTTAAATTTGAAGATTCTTTATTCTCTTTAAAGAGGTATGAACATTCACCCATTTTCAATTTCAAACTTTTCCGACTTCTTCATGTAATGAGAAGATGAAGTGTAAAGGGATCAAAACCAAAAAATTAATTGCAATTATCTCCATAATACCTTTTTAGAATAATTTGATAAATTTGGCACTTTATAAGTGCATAGTCGAATGTTGAAAAGTGACTTTTGATGTAACTTTTATTCGGAAGCTCAATCTCATCTAAAAATTAGTGAAGATGCATGGAATGACCTCTCAAAGACTCCAACGAAGTCGTTTCATTCCAACTTTTAAAAATCTTCAAAAAAAATATATTTTTCGTAAATTACCAACGAAAAACAAAGAATTTTATATTGTCCCAATTGGTGAAGAATATAGCTATGAAACTTGGCCACATTTAATTAAATACATCTACGAATATCTATGTTAAAAGGATTTTTCTCCAACTGTCATGAAACTCTAGAAATTGAATTTCCCATAAAATGACAACACAAACTTTAGGCATTAAAATATCCCAAACCAAAAGGAATTTGGCTACGATTCTTTTTGCACATTTGGTGAAATGTAATCAAGAAAATACCATTGAAAGGAATTTTGTCCAACTCTTATGGATTCTCTCGGAAAATTATTTTTTCAAAACTATATCCATGACAATTGAACAAAAAACTTGATTTTTCTAATTTTGATGATATGAGAGAATTTCCAATGTAGAGAGATGCTTGAAACCAACACAAAACACCAAAAAACTAAGAAAAATGATTTTTTTTTGGATGATGTAGGATTTCCTATGGCCCTTGATGCTCCTACATTAGAAAAGGTCTAATATCAAGGATTGAAAGAAGGAAATCAATTTTAAACAAAAAAAATTGCCAATTGAAGAATTAAGGGCCCTTATCCAACACCTTCTCTTTGTCTTCAAGAGAGTGAAATTTCAGGATGAAGAAATCCCTAGCATAAAAATAAATGCACACTTCTACCTCCATCTAGACCCTTCTAATTCTTAATTGTCTAACAATGGACGTTGCATAATTTTGACCATTTTTATGTGAATCTACATATGAGGACATGTTCTTGCAAATATTCCTCCCTATCATTAATAACTCCATCTAGGCAAGTCTCTGAAATCGAGTTCGAATGTCAAAAATGAAGGGGGCAAGACACAATGCCAGTCGTGCTGAGTGGAGAAGATAAGAAGGGATTTTTGGTGAATGAAACTGCCTTCCCATAAAGAGACCCTTAACTACTATCACCCAACAACTCTTTGAAGCTCCACAAGCCATGGGAAAAAGGGAAGATCTTATATGGGTGGCTAGAGGAAGAGAACATCAAAGAGCTTTTGAATGATTGAGACGACGATCCCCCAACATGAAAGTCTTGGGCGCCATTGATCAAGGTCTCTCATAGGACCTGCGAACCATCCAAATGCCAATGATTCCCTTTGCCAAAGGAGAACAAGATAGGATTTATGGTGTACAAAGAAGGGGAAGGACACATTTTAAAGCCTACAATTTTGATTATTTATGTTATGCCTACCTTTTTTTTTTCTCTTGATTTTGACTAGTTATTACAACTATACTTTCAATATGTCATAAAGTAATTATAACAAACATTATTTGTTTCATTTTAACTAATTACAATCAATTATACTTTCAACATTCATAAATCAGCTAATCAATCTACAAATTCTCTCTACTGACAGATTACTTGATCATGAATATTTAACAAGTATTTATTGTAAAAAACCAGTTTTAATATAAAACTCAAATCAAAACTCTTCACTAACAATTCATTTGCTTATCAATATTTAATAAATATTTGATCAAAATAACAAGCTCAACTTCAATTATACTAATCATAATTATGTTTGGTATGAATCAAACTTAAGACCAATGCCAACTTTAACAACTATAAATTTCATTCACCCAATGAAATTGCGATACATATAACTTGCAAGAATCTATTGATCTATTTGTAATAACATAGTATGGTGGTTAAATCGTGACATTGTGGTTATTGTTACTAAAGTCCAATCCTCTATTAAGGTGATATTTTGTTGAGCGTTCATGTTAGTTCGATGAGATCCTCTATTTGTGACCTTATTGATTCATAGCTTGATCAAATTTTTTTTCCTTAAAAACAATCTAAATCTATTGATGTCAAACTATTATCCAATGTTATTCAATTTAATGTGTTATAAATCATCTATCGACTAACTAAATATTATTACTTTAATACTAACAAACAAATACTCACCACTATATAACACTTATAAATATTAAAAATGAATAATTCTTAAACCTTGCCTCAGTAGTTTAATTAGTCTAAATCTATGTAAAAGGATTTTATTCCCTTACAGTATCTACTTAAATTTTGATTCCGAACATTCTCCAAACATAAATAAATAAATAAATATCAGCAGTCCCGACACCTGCTTTTGATATATTCGATAAATTGATACTCCAAGCTGTCCACTAAACCATTCGCACGTCTTTTTAATTCCACGGACGGATGGAGTCCAACAGTTAAAATCCACTTTTCAGAGAGCTTAATCATTGTGAAACATACGCATGGTTTATTATCGAGCTGCGGCTAATGGTACTCTGTTGAAATTTCTCCATCTTTTCCTCCGAAACCCTCGGAAGGAGATGAAATCGCTTACTCATCTCCATTAATATTGTAATCAACTGTTATAATCCTTGCCGAGGAGCCGTGGGTTTTAATTTCAGCTCTGAACGTATTAAACTTGGGGAAAATCGGTGTTTAATTTCAAATTCGCGGTAGTAGATCCGAAATTTGACGAGGTATGTATGACAGTTTTTTCTTATTTTACCAAATAGAAATTGAATCGAGATTTTCGCACTTGATGCCGTTCTTTTTTGAGCTTTCTCGGGAAGTTTCAGCCATTTCACTTCGTTTTAATGTACATTTCTTCTATTCTTGAAAGAGTACTATACTGTTTCTTCGTATTTTAACTTTTCTAAATTTATATCTAATTCTATTCTAGCATCGTGTTAGAGTTTGCGCTGAAAAGATTGCGAGTAAAAGGCTGTTTCTTTTGTTTTAAATTGTGGAATGGCGTTCCATTTTTTAAATTTCCCTTTTCTGCCTGCATTTCATGAGAAGATTTTAAGTTCTATTGTGCAACAGGTTCGTTCTCCGATTCAGGCGGGATCTTGAAAGAAAACGGCGTGTTTATCGCCAAATTTGAAGTGGATTCGTTTTACTTTGGCAATAGTTGTGTGCTTGTCTATGAGATGAGCGGATGAAATACTTGAACGCTAATGGATTTGGCAACTTTTATGATAAATCTTTTTTTTTTTTTTCAACTCGTCGGGAGTACGTGACGTGCCTTAGGGTATTAATCACAGACAATTAAGTGAAATTTGTGAAAATATGGCTTTCAGATGTCGATAATCCGAAATTGCGTAAAATGTTATAATATTGCAGAACAATATTGGTTTCGGCATTCAGTAAGGTTCTTTGGTATCTGAAATTGGAGATGACTGCTGATTTCTATCAATGGGAGGTCGATCCCTTTTTTGCGGCTGCTGAAGATGTGCAGGACTCAGCTGACAGGTTATTTCCCAAAACGTTCTCTTTGGTTTTCTTTTGTGTAGCCATCCAAATAAAAGTAGACGTTTGGTTATTCTCATCTTGTACTAGAACTTGGCGGACTGTAGATCATTGGTCAATTCGCCTTCATTGCACTCACAATAGCATGCTTTATTCCATTGACAGAGCTTGCCATACTGACGATGTTTCCAAGGGGTGGGGTGGTGAGGTGTGTGGGGTGCAAGAAAATTTAGGAGTAATTTACTGTTAAGTGGTCTTATAGCAGACGAAATTTTATGCTCTGCCACAATTTTTTTTTTGTGTATAACCGGACTACCACTTATTATTTGTACTCCATAGAAGCTGCCTTAGTGCAAAAATATTTCCTTAAATAATTAAGTGGTGCTGCAAACTTCTAGCTCCTATCTTCAGCTCCTTGAATTTTCAATTCATCCCTGTTCCCCCTTTTTAGCTCAAAATTCCAATTTGTTTATTCTCTCAGTCTGTAACTCTTATAGCATTGGGTAGTAAAACTAGGAGTGATAGCCCCTTTCATGGGAACCCACCCTATGTTTCTCTTTTCATGCATTATCCATTCCCACGAATAAGTTATCTGAATTTCTATTTCTTAATCCAAGTATTGAAGCTTAAATTGTTTTTTTTTGTTCCGTGTAGAATGGAATCTGCACACAGAACATGGCTACACGATCAGAGTCTTCTGGAGGCTGACCCAACTGACACAGAAGTAGCCAATTCGATTGAATTTCGAAAGAGGGAGCTGTTGATTGCTATTGGGACTGCCAAATGGCAGGTGGTTTACAAGAGAACTAAAATAATTTCTTTCTCTGAATGCCTTTTATTTGTATCGTATCAAGTGCAGATATATTTTTGGGTATTTATTTGAGTGCTAATTGCTAGTTTTGTGTGGTCCTTCTATCAACAGCTGGAAGACTTTGAAAGGGCTATCAAGGCTATGGCTTCAAGTGTTAAGCTGTACACAAGGGAAGATTCTTATTCTAGGCACATGCGATTTATTGTGGCTATTCAGAACCAAATTGCAGCTATTGAGCAAACGTTGCATGATTCAACCACAAACTATGGAAATGAAAGCATGCGGGAGGTGAATCTCAATGATCAAGAGAGAGATGATTTTGCCACATTTCTTTCAGGAGGAGGATCGTCTACAAATTCCTTGAAATCTAGCATATGCAGAAATGCTTCTGAAAAACAAATTAAGGGAAAAATTGCAATTCATATTGATTTACAGG
Source organism: Cryptomeria japonica (assembly GCF_030272615.1). Taxonomy (NCBI): domain Eukaryota; kingdom Viridiplantae; phylum Streptophyta; class Pinopsida; order Cupressales; family Cupressaceae; genus Cryptomeria; species Cryptomeria japonica. The sequence goes on along the minus strand of NC_081415.1, from coordinate 444,491,446 downwards.
AGCCTGAAGAAATGGATGAGTTGAGGCTTGATGATAGACCATTGCTGCATAGAGAAACTGGGCAGTCAAAATTGCAAGGTGCAAGGCACTCTAACATTGATGGTTCTTGTGTACTGGATAACCGTGCAAATGGCTTCATTGAAACTGGATTAATGGGAAAGGATTCTGATTTTGGTGTGGAGTTGTCTAATAGGGTGTCAGAAATAAGAGATTGCCACACTGTAGGCTCTGTAGAAAGATCAACAGGGCATAAAAGAAGTGCAAGTATGGGCGCTGAGTTGGGAACTTGGAAGATTGCAATTGCTGACAATGACATTATTAAAAGATCTCATGGTATTCCATCTGAAAATTTTGCTAATAGATTCAACTTTTGGGGTTTACTAGGTAACCTGAATATTTTGTCCAAGTTCAAAGTTTCTAGGAGTGGCATGAAGAGATGGAAAGATGGGGAAGGAGATACCAATCACTCTAAGGATGAGAAACTTTCTGCTAATGGGGTATGTCAAGTGGACCTGTTCACATGTTAATTTTCTTTCTGTATATTTCTTCACTTGTTTTTGTTGTAATAAAAACTCATTTTAGGCTTCTTGCAGAGTATTCATCATCTTGTCTGCATTGAAAAAGTTATAGATTCTGAACTATAGAATTAAGAGTATGGAAGCACCTCAACAAAAGCATTAGTGAAGATACTCTCGCTTCAGCCATGGTCATTTCTGCTGTCTATTTACAGTAAATTACAAAAGTTTAAAATCCAAACCGTGTTATGTGCCATAGAAAACCTAAAACCTTTGGGATGACTAGGATTACAAACAAGAATAATATCTTTAAATGGAGAATATAAATGCTCGAGCATCTACACAGTATCATATTAATGGAACTTGAAGTTTGGTTGGGCTTGGAATTTCTGACACTGCAGCCAACTCAGATTCGTCAAAAAAAAAGTTGGCCATAAATCAACAAATTTTATAACATGGAAAATAAAGGATTTCATAAATAAATGCTTTTCTTTTCAGCCCATGAGGATTTAGCTCCAAGTGCATACAATTATAATCGAATACCATAGCTTAAAACCTTGGGCTTTGCAATAACTTGGCTGACCCAGTTTAAAAAAACTTGTCTTGTTATCAAATTGGGCTATTTCTCGTTCCACATGCCTTCAAGTGATGTTCTTAAGCTAGACGGTGTCTTGTATGTTCCTGGTTTATTGAAAGAGTCTTCTTTCAGTTTCTTGCATAATAGATCTACTTTGTTGAACGACCATTATCCCATTCATTAATTGCATACGTGATAAACTTAGTGATGACGGCTTCTATCTCTCCTACGGAGACACTTGGCACACTTTCAATGTCGAACTCCACCAAGGTGATTTCTTCCTTGCTCTTGGAAAAGAAGTTCTCCCACTCCACCATCATTTCTTGTGTTTTCTTCATCGTGTTGGAGAATGAAGAAACATTTGAAAAATGTTCCTTGGAATACGAACCTACGAACAAGAATTCTTTCAGTTGGGATTTCAGGGAGTTCATTGTCACTCCATCTTCACTCAGCTTCTTTGCGAACAATGTTTCAATCCCGCTGATAATTTCTTCCTGCACCCTTTTAATCGAGTCTTTTAAAGTTGAAGGCTCCATGCTAAATTTTTCAAAGGTATTCCTTCTGGAGCAAACGGCGCAGAACTATTGGGAAAAGTCATAAATCTTGTTCTCCTGAATTACTTTCTCATCAATTTGTGTTTGCTTTGGAACTTTCATTAAAGCCTTGAGTTGCGGAATGGTTAAGTCTTGATAGATGCGAACATCTTCCCACAGACCTTCCGCTACCTCCAATCTGTTTAGAAGAGCAACAAATTTGGAATGAAGATGAGCCAAGTCTTCAATGAACTTTCCAGCTGCAGTAAAGACGTCTTCCACCCATTCCCTGGAACTTTGGGCCATTTCTTTGATTACTTCTGTGTCATCAACGACTTCCTTAGGGAGAGAGGAAGGAGGAACGAATGAGGGATTTGCTTCTTTGAGCGGGTGCTTGAGACTTCTAATGTATTCACATAAGGCCCTATTTTCTTCCTTCAGCCTTTTACATTTTGCCTTTGTTTTTTGCATCTTTTCTGTCATGGCCAAGGAAGATCCTTCGAAGTCTTCGATTATCTGCCCGATGGAAGCATGCCCTAGATCAACCTGTCTAATCACATAATCTTTTGGCATAATCTTATTCCCGTCTTTATCTACTGCAGGCTTAGCTATATGTAAGGTTCGAGATCTAGATTCATCCCTTACGACCTTGGAGAATTTCCGGGGAGCCTTCTTCTCTGTCGCTGATCCATTCTTTTTAACAGCTCTTCTAACTTCTGTGCTGGATCAATTTATTTTTCTGGCTCTCTTCTTAATCTATCCATCAACCAATCAGGATTGGGACTAGATTGACTATGAATTTCCATTTGCTTGTGCTCCTCCGATACTTCATTTATTTCCCCAAGGATGGCTTCCATGAAACTATCCTGGCGGGTTCTTCCTGACGAGGGGGAATTTCCTGTCTCTGACTTGCTGGTTGATTGGGTCTATGTGAAGTACTGATGCTGAGGATATCTTGTGCTAGAGCATTGTCAGGGATGTTGGCTGGAGGTGGATTTGCTGGATTCTCTTGTGAAAACATTTATACCTCCTGCACACTGGAAGAACTAGCTGGTGACTGCATCCTTTCTACCCTTGCTCTTTTTTGCAGTGGTTCTTCCTACTAAATTTCTTGCTAAATTTCCTGATGGAATTCCTATTGGACTTCTTGCTGAACATTCTTCCTTTTCACTATTCGCGGCCTTTTCGAAACATTCCTTCCTTTTCCTGGATCAGCCTCCTTTTGTTGAACTTCTCCTTCTTCACCTTGGGCTTGTGAATATCCTCCCGCAGCCTTCTTGTGGGAATCAAGATTTCCTATTAATTGGAAAGTCAGGGGGACATTTCCTTCTTTTAGGCTTCTTATATGCCGATCAACCCAATGTTTAGTAAATTTCAGAACCAGTCTGGCCAAAATATCCAGATCATCAATTTCGGGCTCCGACCAATCTGGAGGCTGAATGGGTTGATCTTTCACCTTTTCAAATTCAGGTTGCACTAAGTCTAAATCTTCCTTCACTTGATCCGGCACCTGTATTACTTCACCTACTCTGATTGTTTGCAAGGGCAGCCTGAAAAACATCTTCCGTCTGACATCAAAATCGTCCCTTACATCTTCCAACTAGTCCTCCAGGTGAAATTTGTGCAAAAACTTCACTCCAATAACCTTTCTGATTTTACGATATGGATCGTAGTGAGACTTGGTGGTGTAATATGCCAAGCGGTAAAATGCCAATTCTTCAATTGCCTTCTCAGCTGTTGCCAAGTTCGGGCACACTTTCACATAGTCCTCGAGGACGATTGGGAATTCAATAGACAACTTCTTTTTCTTCTTCTGAATTTGATCATAAGCTGTCAACTGCCTCATAAGTTCTAACAGTATTAGTTTGTCAGATGGATACTGTGTGGCTGGAAAGCGAAACCCTGTGTCCTGATATATGTGAATTTTGGAAATTGCAAAAGGTGGCCCCAAATTGCTGCACTAGAGCCTTCGCTTGTGGCGACACTCTCATGTGGAGCTCATTCTGCATGAATTTGGTCAGGTACATAGTGAAAGCGTCATTCACCAACTTGAAAGAATTAGTATTGTAGAGGTGCAACTGAGGATAATTCTCATGAACTTTTAGCTGTGTCGGTCCGCAACCCATAACTCCTTTTCCAGGCAAACCATTAAAGCCTCCCATCCTTGCAAGAATGTAAATTACATAGGAGTTCATGTAGAAGGATTGGGACTTCTTTTCTTTCAAATCTTTCAGCTGTTCATGGACGTAGTGGATGATTAACCTGGTCCAGTCCCCCCAACCCATTGGAATTCATAACCTCGCCGATGTAGAAAAACATCCATGGCTCAAAATTACTGGTATGTGGACACCCCATTATCATGCTCAGCATTATTATTAGGTCCACATATTCCTGTTTGAATTCGAAGATAGTGAGTGTCTTTGGCATTTTGGAGATGTGCGGTCTAGGCCTTAGTAACCAATGCTTGTTGATAGTCTCTGCACAATATTGCCTTAGCTCCATTCATGGTCCGGTAAGTCATTGAATGATGTGAAGGAATTCTGAAGGCTTCACCAATTGATTCCGGAGTCAAAGTGGCTAACAACTTACCACTTGATGTTGAAATTGTCCTCCTTTCCGGATTGTAGTGTTTTGCAAATTCCATGATCAAGTTTGGACACTGGATTGAAGGAGGAAAACTGGCTGCCGCAACAATTCCACTTCTGACTATCTTTGAAACTATGGGAGATGGACTATGCTTTGCTGTTCCAAACATCCCGATCTTGAAAGCATCCAAGTTAAATGTTCCTAAATTTGTATCACTGATCTCCTTCCATTTGGACACCATTTGGGATCCAGAAAGAATCCCTTCAGCTCTGCTTTTATCTGTATGACCTTTTCACCTCTTCTCCAACTCTTCTTTCTTGAAACTTGCACGTGAGAAATGAAATGTATCTTCATACTTATATAGAGTTTCTCCTATGTGCTGCTAAGTTTTAGGGAATCAAATTTGGCAATCGCATTAATTATGCGTCATACTTTCCCTTCCACCACGCCATGCAAATGGAATTTTCCTTGTAGTTGAGTTCAAATTTGGAAATTTGTCTTAATGCATTAGGTCATGCACCATACTTAGAATATTCCTTGCCAACTCACGAACTTTCCATTTTTTCAAATTTTGGATGGATTTTGGAAGATTCTTCAAGATTCACCTAATCCATCCACTTGGCTTGACTTTTCTTGCTCTGGAGGGAATTTTCCACGCTTTTCAACCATCTCCTATTTTTTAGGAATTTTCCTAAAATTTAGGACTCGGCTCCACAAGAGAGAGAATTCTCACTAGTCTAAGTTTGCAAAAATTTTCGGATTCCGACGAGATTTGGTGTCTAAAATTAGATATTTCAAATTTTTTACCGAGGGGATTTCTGCTTTTCATTCATCCTTGACCCCTGGATGTTCATGCCTTAGAAGATTTCCTGAATTTTCAAACTTAAGCGTGGAATTCACTTTGTGAAGGAATCCTTGATGAATTCATTTCTTTGATTTTCCTTCATCTCTCTTGTTTGGCGCCTTACTCCATCATTAGGCGTTGAAGACACCTAGGCGTGGAATTCATGACTTCTACTATTTTCCATGCATTATCCATTTTGGCGCCCTATCCAGAACTAGGGCGGAATTTTCACCAAGGCAAGGAAATTCCATTTTTCATGCTTTCCATGAGCATGAGGTTTTAGCGCCCAAGCTCCTTCTAGGGTGCTATTTGCATGTGCTTGAGGAATTCTATCTTTGGGAGTTTTTCCATGACTTCCTCCCTTTAGCACCCATCTTTGCCTTAGGGTGCTAATTTGCATGCATCATGGAATTCATCCGTGTTTCGATTTCTCCAAGACCCCCTTCTTCGAGCGCTTTGATCATGGTTTGGGCACTAATTCTCCATGAAGGAGGAATTCATTGACTTGGGGAATTTTCATTCATCTCTTGAATTTGGCGCCCTGAACTCCACATGGGCGCTATTCTTACTTGGTCAAGGAATTTGACCAATTTTGGATTTTCCCTGGAGTCTTCACTTAAGCGCCCCTACATGGATTTGGGTGTGGATTTTACTTAGCCAAGGAATTTCACCCGTTCCTTTCCACACTTTGCCAATTTGATCATTCTTGGAATGAAATGCGATTTTAGGAGAATTGAAGAAATTTCCTGAATTTAGATGATTTTTAAGCTTTCCATTTCTGGACTGATTCCCACACTTAGTCAAATTCTGCTTACTCTGTCTGCTTTTCAAATCTTCCGAATTTAGAAATAATCGTGAATGCTCAAATCTTCATCGTTTGTCTGAATGGTCCTGTGAAAAATGAACTTTCCAAAAATAGAAACATGTTCGAGTTAGATCCCAAAATAGAAACTTACTAAAAATAGTAAGTTTGATTTTTGGCAAAATGAAGACATTCCAGGAGGCAGTAACATACTAAAAATAGTAAGTTTGATTTTTGGCAAAATGAAGACATTCCAGGAGGCAGTAACATCCCTAAAAAATAGGAACTTTCTAAAAATAGAAAGTTGCTCTGATTTTGCTCAAATTTCACTGGGAGGTTCCTTGAAGGGTCCTGATTCCAGTTCTAAGTTCAGTTTTTCCAAAACCCTAAAAGAAACCCCTAAAATCTAGGACTGAAGGTAGAAACTCTAAAACTGACAAAACGAGCCCTAGACTTAACCAAATTAGCTCAAACGAAAAGCAGACTTGACCATTTCGATCCCCAAACACTTGCAAAGTAGAGAGATTGGAGAGATTGCGACCAAAAGACCCAAAAACGAAAACCAAAGACCGAGAGGGCCTAAAAAGTAGGGGGTCCCCATTTGCAATGGAGCGATGTGTGATTAGGTCACAACAAGACCTTTTTACTGTATGAAGAGATTACCCATGGAACATTTTTAGGATGTTTGTATTAGAGAATAACAATAAGGTATAATTTGGGCTGACAAAATTTATTGGTATGATCTGTAAAAACTAGTGTCATTTTCAGTTCATCTATGGTCAGGGCTTTGAAAGTTCAATACTAAATTGTTCACTTAATAGTTTGTACAGAGCTGGTATTGCAAGAGGAACTGAAACATTGTATGCAGTGCCACTGTAACTCAGGATTTATGGTGACCCCTGTTATGGTAGTTGTTTGAAGTACTCAAGACAAACAGCAAGACTACTAAGACTTGAGATGTCATGCTCTGCCATGAAAACATTGTTTTTACAGAATTTGCAGCCATTAGCAAACCCTTAAAATCGCAGACTATTTATACTGAAACTGGGCAATAACAAATTATTGGAGGCTGACCTCATTCAAGGAAATGATACCCAAGGCTGACCAGTGAAAGGAAAATATAATTATTAAATTTAAGGTAATGATAGCAGTATGTTCAAGGACGACCCAGAATAAAAGAATTAAAGATGGCAGCGATTATTTTAAGAGGGCTGCTGAGTGGGATTAATCAAGGATTATTGAGGGGAAGCAAACAACATATAAAAGGCAGTGATTAATAGTTAAGGGGTGTATCCCTTGTAGAGGATTTGATGTTAATAAAAGGTGCGACTTTTCCCCTCCCACAATGATAGATATAAAAAGGTGAGATGGGACTAAATTATGAGGGCATCAAGGAATGAATGAATTCAGCAGAAATAAGAATAAATATCAATCAAAGTGGAAGTTGGAAAATAAAAAGGAAATTGAGTCATAAAAGGCAGAAATAAATATTGTCTTCAGCAATAATAATATTGTGAGATAAGTTACCGATAATTTTTTTTTGTTGTGAGATAAGTTTAAGAATAATATTAGATTACAAATAAATAGATGCACAGATATACCTTGCAGAAATTAAGTGATTGGTAATTGTAAGTAATTTAATTGTATTTCTTTTTATGAGTATTTAATAGCAAATTCCTATAGGAAATCAGTTTTGAATTTTTTAGAAATGGCTTACAAATAGAATTAATGATTGGCCTTTCAAGTTCACAAGATATCAAGCATGCCACCCCGAGATGGATGGATGAGAAATCCTGCCATGCTCATGGGCTCAGGGGTGTTGAGGACTAGAAATAAAATCATGCCTTTGGGCTTGAGGATCTTATCAAGCACACCACCCTGAGGTGGATGGTCCAAAAATCCTGCCATTCTCATGAGCTGCGAGGTGAATGAGTGCTCCTAGGCTTGATTATGGAGGACGACCAGCCTCCAAGGTGGATTCAGGGATTGAGTGAACCTGAGATCCTAGCATGTTCGTGGGCCAGGAGGTGAACAAGTGCTCTTGGGCATGATGGTCTTCTCAAGTATGCTACCCCAAGATGGATGGATAGGGAAATCACCCATGCTCTCACAATACAGGGACAACTGTCCTTGAGGTTGCGGTTTGCAAACATTTCCAATGAATTCCTAATACAATTACTACAGGAATATGCCTTGGAATAATTATTAACGCTATTGAGGTACTTTGATTTAAATGGATGGATGCTCATAGGGATTTATATGTTATCGTGAAATCTTGATATTTAATGTTAATACTTTGTAAATTGAAATGTTATCACATATTCTTACTTCCTAATGATTATTAATGAATATTGTTTGTAGTACCTAAACCAGGATCATCTTATATAGTGCATTATGATTGATAATATTGTTGAAGTTATACTTGTAAATGAATTGCATTCTTCAACTTAAGTTGGAATTGTTATTTTAGGGCAAATTTCAGGAAGATTCCAAGAAGGGACATTACATGAGACTATAAGGATTTGGTTAATTCATTCACCATAAAGTGGTAGCTTATAGCCTTTTCGTGATGGCAGTTTATACTCGAATTGGCTTGCTGTGTGAATAATGTCCTTTTGGTGGTTCAAATTAAAATAACAATTGTATTTTATAGCATGCTCTGCTATAGCTTCAATTTTTAAGGTACTATGAATAACCATTTTATGGTCAAGTACTTATTTGATTTTTAATTGGTATACTTTAGTTATGCCATTACGAATAATTGTGACAAATGCAGTTTAGGAGGCATTACCTGTTCTAAAAGTAAATTTTATGTATGGGGCCATGTAGTTCCTATATTCACTTGTTTAGAGAGTGATTTTTATAAATGTTTGGTATCCAAGAATTCCATCCAACACATACATTCCATATTGTGTTTTGAAGTGCAGCCAATTCCACTCAAAAGATCAGTTATGTCATCAAGATCTCTCTCTCTCTCTCTCACACACACACACACATACATACAGTCAGAGAGAGAGAGAGAGAGAGAGAGAGAGAGAGAGAGTGGGGTACCATTTATTTTGGAAAAAATGTTTGTCCTCTTATAATCTATAAGTAAAAATGACTGTATGTTCCAAATAAAAAACTAAGTTTTTACTAATTCATTTAGGGTTTCTTGTGTGTGACTGGAAGCTGATCTATCTTGCCAATTGAAAGTGTTGCATTAAAACAATGTAGTACAAAAATAAGCTAAGGTAGGAGTCTAGGACACAATAACGTGTTTCTCAACAATCAGGCCTAAAACATCTAGGTTTAAAAAGAGGCCTGCAAAAAAGGCTTTTATAAATGCTTAAAGCTTTGGGTTGCATATGCTGATATAACTTTTAGACTAGAAAAAACTCAAAACAAAAAATTGATAGGTTTTAACAACGTTTGGAATATTGATTAAAAAGTGAGCTATTTTATTATGAAGCCTATAGATGGACACTCCTAAAATAATATCTTGGGAAGAAAGAATATGCAAGATGTTTAATTTAAATGAAAATGATGCTTTTTTCCTCTAAACATGTATTTTAGACGATGATGGTAGACAAACACATGGATATATGCTATTATAACCTGGTTTCTGAATTTTTAAACCAGAACAGTGAGAGAAAAAATATTTACAACTGTTTGAACAGTGAATATAAAATTCAGGTAATGAAACAGGGTTTCTTCTCCTGTAAAACTATTTGAATTTAATAAATATATAATCATTTCAATATTAATTTTTAAATACTAAAAATATTTCAGTTGGTAGGTCTTTACATACAAGTGCCCATGAGCTTTACACAATCACATATATATGCTGTTACTCGTAGTTAAAAGTTTATGACTGTCATGAGTGTCATTTGAGTTCTCGAGTATTATAATTTTTTTTAAGATGTGGCATTGCATAACCTTCACCACTTAAGCCAATTCCAGATATAGCTCTAATTTCATTACAATTGTACTTGACTCAAATAATGATTACAAGCATGACGAATTATCGTTGTGTGGATTTCCTATTGGAGTGATGCTATCTGGTCAAAATCCTTGCGGCTCATCATGGTTTCCCATTTGCCTGATGCTTCTTCTAATTGACATGCACGATTGTCACTTCTATATCTGGCTCTATCTCAAATTCTTCCCCCATTAAGCCTTTTTTCTCCCTTCTAGGGACCATGATTGCAATCTCACCTACAGATTTTTGAATTTTTCTCATTGAGATTCTGATGCCTGAAGATGGTTGCATGAACTAAAAATTAAAAGTGACCAATTTTATTGGTTTTGTAAAATTGTTTGTCCATGTACAATGAGGTTTTAAACATGAAGGGCAATGTCTGAATACTTCTAATATTAGGAAAGGTGTTTTCTTATGTTGTTTGGATTGTAATCACATCTACAAATTGGATGGATGATGCTGGCGGGTCTTTTTTGGTCACTCCCCTATAGCGCTTGGGACTTTCTTCCATGTTGCTCTTGGTTTCTTGAGAGTATTTACATACAAGTTGAATCTGTCTGCATTTTTATGTTCTTGTTCTCAATGTTAGCATAGTTATATTGCTACCATTGTTTAAAGTTACGCCATACAGTTTTTGTATAAGGATTGATTTTCTTTGAGAAAGGGCCTAGATGATTTGCATAACTGTGAAATTGATAAAATGTTACTACCCTTTTGAACAGGCTATAAGTACTTGGTTGGGAGATAGCAGAACAGGTTCGAATGGCTGTCATGTACCTTCTTATAACATTTCCGATGATAAACAAATTCATAGTTGGACCGGAAATGCCCAAAGGAGGATTCAAAGGTCACAATATTTCATCCAACATAGTCGTTTACACCTTGTACGAATAGCTTCAGCGATTCTTCTGACACTAGGCCTAGTTGGTATGTGTTGATATTTTATGGTACTTTTCGATTTATAATAAGTGTCATCTGCCAAATTTTTTCATGCTCCGATATATATTTTTTCTATAGATAACAACAATTTGATTGGTGCTGCTAGCTGTTGTAAATTTTTCTTATCATGTGAATCTATAAATATGGATAGTCAGGCAGTCTTGGTTGGTTGTTTGTTAAGCTTTAGAAAAATTCAAGTAGACTAAATTGTGAGGAGATTTGTGACTCGAGCTTTTCAAATTAACTTAGATGATAGATTCCTTGAATTCCTAAGAAATCAGGAGAAAAGTCTGTCCATTGAAGAAGAATTTTTGGAAGAATTAGTTAACAAAAGCATAAAGAAATTAAGGAGAGAAGAAATAGAAAAAGAAAATAGGGCCATGCTTAACTTAGGAGAAGAATTATTTCTATTAGCTAATCAGATGTCATTAACATATAAGAAAATGAAAAGGTGCTACGAAGAGTCACAATAAAATGTTCCCTTTGGGATGATCCTAAATATTGACCTAAAATCATAAGCTCAAGACAAACTTTCTAGTTAACAATTTCCTTTTCAACATTAACTATGGTGTAAACTCTGCAATAACGTTAGCCAATATTTGAAATGTAATTCATAAGACCAATTAGGGATCTAATAGCATACAAATGTTCAATTATACTAATAATCATTTGCAATATCCCTTAAATTAAATAGCATTCCGTAATTAAGTCATATAATGTTCATTGAACTTAAAGTAAATAGGCAATCAACATCACATACTTAAATCTACAATTTTCTTCTAGAATACAACGATAATAGGTGTTGATTGAGGGAAGCATGATAGGGTGCCGAAAACATCCCTTGCACTAAGCCCAAGGGCAGAACACCACACCCCCTTGGCCCACAAGTGGCATGAATGTCATCCATCCAACATGGGGTGGTCTACTTAGGGGGAGAGTCTATATCTGCCCTACCTATTCGTGTCACCTTATTAACCCACATATGATTGTATCTATTCTTAATTCTCTTCCAACAATCAACCATTTTAGAGGTTGGAGAGGAAACCGCAATAGGGCTCGCAAAGCATTCCTCTTATCTAAGTCTAAGGGCGGGATACAACCCCCTTGGCCCCCAAGTGGCAAAAATGTCATCCATCCAACATGGGGTGGTCTACTTAGTAGGGGATCTCGTATCTACTTTTCCTCGTATTTTCTTACTAACCATGATGATTGTTTGTAGGAGAAAAGTAATTATAATAGATAAATTAAGAATCTAGATTGATAGCATTTCAGATTATTAACTATGCCAAAATATGTAAGCGATTATATGTTAAACAACATCATCCTAATGCATAGACTGCTGTATCTTGAAATGGAGACCGTTTATATCCATGATTGATCTGTTCGAATTCTTTGATGGAGCTTTCCATTCCTTTATACTTTCATATTTTATTGAGGAGACATATCTCTTTGGAAAGAGAAGTGCAATTATAGGGTCATATCTCATCACTGCTGCTTATTGTTTAAATCAGATCTGCACTTCCGGTTATAGATAAAATGCTGCTTTTCCAATCACTCCATTCCCCCTTTCTCAATTGAATTGATCTCCTCTTTTATATCTTCAATTGTGGGAAGTCACACCTGTTCATAAGAAATGAGTCATCACTCTTGAGTACTGACTTTTGAGAATAATTAGTTATTTTCAAACTGATGATTGTGATAAAGACACACCAGATGTTGAGAGGGGGGGTGAATCAGCATAAACTAAAATTTCAAACTCCAACAAATTTATTTCAAGCATCCACTTCAAAGAGCATCAAATGAAGACATTATAAAATCATTCACATCAATCACACACAAACAGCAATATTTTATGCGTGGCGAACTGGGAAAAACCACGGTGAGCGCCAGCTCACAGAAATGATCCACTATATAGAAATGTTTTACAATAGGGAGGTCACTAATCCGGACTTGCAGACCAAGGTTAATTGCTCCTGGGGCAAGATACAAAAATGACTTGCTAACCTGATCCTAACTACAACAGGGCAAGATATAGTATTACAATTTGTAGATAAGAAACTGTATGAATAAAGACATCTCAGTATGCTGATCATAGTTTTTTTTATAGCACAAATTTTGACCTGACTGAAATAAGCTGACCTCCAATTCTCCAGATCTCAATCTATGTATCAACTGTCACCTCTGTATTACAATGCCTTTTGATATAGCAACATCGCTTATATTGCCATTCTTGCATTAAGTCGCACGCACATACTCTATTGTATTCCACACACACACACACACATATCAATCTGGAACAAAAGCATCTTCATCAAGTTGGCCTAAAGAAATTGTAACATGTATGCACATCTCTGTCCCAAAATATACATCCAGACCAAAAATATGAAATGCATGGAGCTTAATCCGGACCAAAACTGAAAACAAACGTGTAACTCCAGACCAAAAGGAACAACTAGATCATAAATCAATACATGAAAGTGTTTTCTGTAAACTCAGAAGACAATATCTATACACAAACTTATGCGGATCAAAATACAAACGCACTGGACCAACTTCAGACCAAAACACAGCTTCCGGACCCAAAATCCTACTTCCGGATCAGAATGGTTGACATCAATGACAAGATAAAGACATTTGTAACCGATTGCTGATCTAATTTCTGAATTGATCCTCCTTTTATATATTCAATGGTGGAAGGGGTGACCCTTGCAAAGTGATGCACCTCTTCCAAACTAAACACTGCCCTAGCCACTGCCCTTAATGGTTACTAGTTGGCCCTTCCAAATAAATATCCTTAAACTAGTTGGCTCCCCCTCTTCAATAGAGTTCTAATAGTTAAACTCTTTAGTCTTAGCCTCTGGTCGGTCCTTCACAATTCTCTCTTGGTCAGCTTCATTTTCTATCGTTGTTGGTAATTAATTCCCTCTTTCCTTGGTTGGCCTCTTACAAGGAAAGCTATTATAATTTCTCTGTTTTACTTATAAGGCTGTGATTTGTTTATTAATGTAGTGTTCAGCATGGCAGTATAATATATTCTTAATATGTTTTACCTTTCTTCTTACTGGGGGCATGACACACAACCTCCGAATCAGGACCCATTCCCTATGCCATACAAAACTAGGAAGATATCAATTGAAGATACCACATAAAGAAGAAAAGAGCAAGCAAGAAGACATGACAGTAGATTGGGGAGAGATTTTGGGAAAATAATACTTTGAGATAAAGTTAGCAAGGGATAAGGGCAGAGAACATAAGCCTGCTATGGCTATAATATTTATGATAATAATAAATGATTAATCAAACACCGATTAATATCGGGTTATATGTGCTCCGATATATATCGGGTGGCATGATAAAGTTTACCGATAGTTATTAGTTGTTAAGCATACGCCGATAGTTATCGGCTGTTAAGGCTAAACACATGCCGATAGTTATCGGCTGTTAGGATTATGCAAACACGGATAGTCATCGGGTGTTAAAGTATTTACATAGTTGACATTAGTAATGAACATGCATTGTTTGGTATTAACAAAGAGGCCCGATCAAGTAATGTCTTGATCGGTCATGACCGATCAAGGCATTGCTTGATCGTACCCCACTTGTTATATACATATAATGAATGACATTCGTGAGATAGGACATAGAAAATAACAAATTCTCCTCTCACCTGCCACAAAGAGAAGATAGTCAGATTCATATATTAATTCAGTAATACATAGAACACGATCATTTTAAATAGAATATAACTTGCATATTGAATGTAAATTGAACATCATCTACATGGTATTAGAGCTATAGTTAAATTGAACCTGAGGCTGTTCAATTTTACGTAAAATTCAAATCAAGCATATATTCAAAATCACAATTCTATCAATGGCTAGCGCTATCAGATTTGAAGACAGGCTTGCAGGAGGTGATGACTTCTCCGCATGGAAATTCAGAATTCAAATGATTCTAAAAGAAAATAAAGTTGAAACATTTGTAAAAACTGAAACTGAAGAACCTGAGACTGAACCTGACAAAGCAATCTGGAGAGAAGGAAATGATAAAGCTATCAAAATCATAGTTGATGGAGTGAGGAACAACATTATGCCCATTATAAGGAAACATGAAACAACCTTCAATATGTTCAAAGCACTTGAAGATGCATTTGAGATATCTAATGCTAGTAGAACCTTGGCTCTAAAAAGAGAGATAAATCACATAGGCACGACAAAAAGAGAATTAGTCAATGCCTACTTCATGCGAATATCTGCCCTAAGGGATGAATTGACAACCCTTGGATATGAGATCCAAAGCAAAGAATTAACCCTCATTGCTCTAGATGGGTTGCCTAGCATATGGGAAACATTCGTCCAAGGCATCAGTGCAAGGGATAACTTTCCAATGTTTGATAGGCTGAAGGCTGATTGTCTCGAAGAGGAATCAAGGCAAAATAAGAAAGGGATCAAACATAAGAATATAGATGAAGATCTCCAAGTTCTTAATACGAACTCAAATAAGAAAGGCAAGCAGAAGCAATTCAGAAAGAGAAAAGGGCGTCATGGCAAAAACTCCTTCAAGAAAGACCTTTCTCAAATTCAGTGTTACAGATGTGACAAATTTGGGCACTATGTTGCCAAATGTCCAGAAAGAGCTAAACAAGCCACATTTGCCAAAGCAAGAAAATCCAAAAGGGAAGAAGACTCCGAGAAGTATGTACTCTATTCAGCACTAACAAATCATGCATCAAACAAAGTGAACTCCTGGGTGATCGACAGTGGCTCATCCAGACACATCACAGGATTCAGAGAAGTACTAGACTCCATGAAAGAAGAGAATGATGAGGAAGTAACTATCGGAGACAATTCTACACACCCTGTCAAAGGAGTTGGAATCTGCACCATCAAACTAAAGTCGGGTGTTTCATTACAACTTAAAGGAGTGCTATATGTTCCAGGTATCAAAAGAAATCTAGACTCAATATCAGCACTGAAGGACAATGGATACAAAGTAACCTTCATGGACAACAAAGTACTGACTTGGCCAAAGAACTCATCCATCAAGAAAGCTAAAACAATTGGTCAAAGACAAGGCTATTTGTATGAGCTATGTATAGAACCCAACTTAGCCCTAATTCATGAGACCACAGATGCAAATTAAATTTGGCACAGAAGACTAGGCCACCTAAATTTTAGAGTTTTATCATCAATGGGGAACCTTGTCACAGGTCTACCCAAGTTAAAGCAATATCATTCAGGGGCATGCACAGGATGTGCCCTAGGTAAGAATACTAAGGGTGCTTTTCAGAGTAGTACTAGGAAAACAAGTAAAATTTTATAGTTAGTTCATTCTGATGTATGTGGACCTATGTCCGTACCTTCATTGGGGGGATTTTTGTATTATATAATTTTTGTTGATGACTACTCTAGGAAAACTTGGATCTACTTTCTGAAATGTAAAGAATTAGAAGAGATCCTTAATAGGTTTAAAGAATTCAAATCAGTAACAGAGAACTACTCAGGGAATAAAATTAAAACCCTAAGAACTGACAATGGGGGGGAATACACATCAGAATTATTTAAAGAGTTTTGTAAAAATTCAGTGATTAAGAGGGAGTTAACAATACCCTATAACCCTCAACAAAATGGGATAGCTGAAAGAAAAAATAGGACAATCGTTGAAGCTGTCAAAGCTATGATTCTTGATCAGAATCTAAATATCAATCTTTGGGCAGAAGCAACTAGCACTGCTGTATATATTCAAAACAGATGTCCCCACTTTCATCTTGAAGATAAAACCCCTGAGGAAGTCTTTACTAAATCAAAACCTGATATCAGCCACCTTAGGATATTTGGATGCCCTGTCTATATTCATGTACCTAAGGAGAAAAGATTAAAACTAGAGCCTTCTGGAAAAAGGGGAATCTTTGTAGGATATAGTGAAACCTCCAAAACTTACAGGATCTATATACCTGGCCAAAAGAATATTGAACTAAGCAGGGATGTGATCTTTGAAGAAGACTTAGCCTTCAAAAGAGCCCAAAGCTCTCTAAACTCTGAAGTCTATATACCCACCCCTAGCATAGATAGAGATCCTACTCCCGAGCTTCAGAGGGAGAATCCTGAGGAAACTATAAGTGAAACTCAAAGTCCACCTAGAGAAAACCTCAAGAAAAGACCACTATGGGCCACCAAAACTGTAGAAGAAGCTCAGAAGTTTGTTGCTCCTTCAGGGACCTTCAGGGAAAGCAAAAGGCCCAACAGATTCACTAGCTATGTTGCCCTTATAAGTAATCTCTCTAAAGTCGAACCAAACAATGTATCACAGGCTCTTGAACATCAAGTATGGAAGGATGTCATGTCTGAAGAGTATCGGTCCATTATGAAAAATGATGTTTGGGAGATTGTTCCTAGGCCAACTAAGAAATCTGTTGTTTCATCTAAATGGCTTTTTAAGATTAAACATGCTGCAGATGGTAGTATTGAAAAACACAAGGCTAGATTTGTAGCTAGAGGTTTCTCTCAAAGGGAAGGGATAGATTATGAAGAAACTACTGCACCAGTTGCCAGATATACATCAGCAAGAGCTATATTAGCCATTGCAGCATCTAAGGGGTGGAAGGTACACTAGATGGATGTTAAGACAACATTTCTAAATGGTGAGATCTCAGAAGAAGTCTACCTAGAGCAACCTGAAGGGTTTGAAGTCTATGATGCAGAGTCTCATGTGTTTAGACTCAAGAAAGCTCTCTATGGGCTTAAACAGGCTCCCAGGGCCTGGTATGAAAGAATTGACACCTATCTCTCAGGACTAGGTTTCTCTAAGAATGATGCAGATCCTAATCTCTACTACAAAATAAATAAAGGTGATATGCTAATATTGATTTTATATGTTGATGACTTTTTAATCACAGGAAATGATCATCTAATAGATCAATGCAAGAAAGATCTATCCAAAGAATTTAACATGAAGGACTTGGGACTCCTTCATTACTTCCTAGGATTGGAAGTATGGCAAAATTCTGACAGCATTATACTAAACCAAGGGAAGTATACCTTAGATATATTGAAGAAATTCGGAATGCTGAACTGTAGGCCCATGACCGCTCCTATGGAAACCAATTTACATAAACTTAAAGAAGTAGCAGTAGAGTCACAACCCACTGACTCTACTCATTACAGACAGATAATTGGGTCCCTGATGTACTTGGTGAATACAAGGCCAGATATCTATTATGCAGTTAATGCCTTAAGTCAGTTCATGTGTGAACCCAAGGAGATACACCTGGTTGCAGTAAAGCACATCATGAGATACCTACAAGGTACTCTAAACCTTGGTCTCAAATATGAGAAAGTTGACATAAACCTCCATGGATTTACAAATTCAGATTGGGCTGTTAAGTGTAACTGACAGAAAAAGCACTTCAGGGTGTTGCTTCAGTCTAGGTTCAGCCATGATATCTTGGATCAGCAGGAAGCAGTCTTCAGTAGCTCAAAGCTCCGCCGAGGTAGAATACATTGCAGCTTCTATGGCTGCCCGAGAAGCAGTATGGCTTAGGAAGTTGCTTGTGGGGTTGTTTGGAGAGCCTATGAAACCCACTGTTATACATTGTGACAATCAGAGCTGCATAAAACTTTCAGTGAATCCAGTGTTCCATGATAGATCCAAGCATATTGAGATTCCATACCACTATGTGCGAGATATGGTAGACAAGAATGTGATCCAATTAGAATATGTTTGTACAGGAGATCAAACTGCAGATATTTTGACCAAACCTCTTTCCAAAGTGAAGGTTGATCACTTCAAAAAAGGTTTAGGTATGATAGAAAGGTAATTTGCTTTGTAATTTGTATTTTGCATATCAATAAGATGTTTAATGTGTAAACTTCTTGTCATGATAGGACATTTTGGATTTTTATCCCCTGAATTCTTATCTAAGAGGTGACGATCTCTCAAGATAATGAACACTTGTATGGAGACATTATAAGGTGACGATCTCATAATGTCCAAACCAGTTATCATGTTGGATCTCTGGTGTGTCATGGATGTGCCATGATTGTGCTGTGATAAAACATTTGTATGAAGTGTTAGTGCACATATCACAACTTGGATAAGATGAGAAGTGAATCCTCCTCATATGATTATCCTTAAGTATTGCGTGTTTAGGCAATATTGATATCACATGCTTAAGTGATATCCTGTCATCACAAGATTGACATGATGGACATCTGTATCACGTGTTTAGGTGATACTTCATATCATGTGATTAGGTGGTATGATTTTCTAGAATGTCTAATTAAGTAAAGAATGCTAACTATCATTTGAATTGTGATGCTTGAATATATTGTTTACATTCATCTTACCTAGCTAAGAGGGAGTGTTAATGCATGATAGCTTCAGTAAGATAAATGATTGAATGAGAGATAAATGAAGTCTCTCATTCAATCATTTATCATATCGATAATTATGATGGAAACCTTCAAGCAATTAATTCTTCTTTGATAGCCATTCTACATTTGCATATAAATAACCTATTCAGTTCGATCAAATCCTTAAACATTGATAATCATACTATATCATTTGTTTATGTTCATCGATTACTAAATCATGTTCATGCATTCCGATTTGTATCAATTAACATAATTGATAATAATAAATGATTAATCAAACACCGATTAATATCGGGTTATATGTGCTCCGATATATATCGGGTGGCATGATAAAGTTTACCGATAGTTATTGGTTGTTAAGCATACGCTGATAGTTATCGGCTGTTAAGGCTAAACACATGCCGATAGTTATTGGCTGTTAGGATTATGTAAACACCGATAGTCATCGGGTGTTAAAGTATTTACATACCGGTTGACATTAGTAATGAACATGCATTGTTTGGTATTAACAAAGAGGCACAATCAGGTAATGTCTTGATCGGTCATGACCGATCAAGGCATTGCTTGATCGTACCCCACTTGTTATATACATATAATGAATGACATTCGTGAGATAGGACATAGAAAATAACAAATGCTCGTCTCACCTGCCACAAAGAGAAGATAGTCAGATTCATATATTAATTCAGTAATACATAGAACGCGATCATTTTAAATAGAATATAACTTGCATATTGAATGTAAATTGAACATCATTTACATCGCTAACTCTACAAGCCCAAATCAAAGGAAGATAAGCCTAAAATGGACTCAATAATCAAGCTTCCAGTATTTGGTAAATACACTACAGAAGCTGTGGAGCACATCTTCCTCTTGGAGTCACTCTGGCAGGGGAAAGACACTGAAGAAGATAAAATCAAACTACTGGACATTGTGGCATCCTTGAGGAAAGACACCTTGGACTGGTATAAGAAAATCTATCTGAAACATGATAAAGACTGGGAGCAGGTGAAACAGGATTTCTTAGCCAACTTTGACAGTCTTGATATCCCAACCGAGAGTGTGAGCAAGATTAGGGACCTAGTTCAGAAGGAAGGCGAGTTGGTGAAGGAATATGATAAAAGTTTTAAAGAGGTATTTTGGAAATTAGAAGTGCAATTGACGAAGAAGCAAAAGATAGAATGGCTCATATCTGGATTGCAAAAAGACATTAGAGCAACATTGAACGGAAGGATCTTTGATACATATGTGGATGTGGTAAGTATGGCTTATTGCATTGAGGCATGACCATGGAGGAAGGTAGATGAAGAAGGATGAAAAGAAGCCATAGAGAGATTACAACTAGCTATTGAATAATTAACTTTGCAAAAGGACATCATGGCAAAAGAAGAGGTAAAGAAATTGAAACAAAGAGATCTGATGCTCATACTGTTCAAGAGGACACTTGAGAAATGAGTGTCGAAAGGCACAAGGAGAGGAAAGGTCAGCTGCCATCAAAGTTGAACTTCAAACAACACCTGCCAAACTAAACTTGTGATACTGTGGGACATGTGGAGAAACAAAAAACTGCCCATAGATGTGATAGAGAGATAGATAGGAATATAGCCTATGTTAAATGATGGAGGCTACATACGAGGAGAAAGAACAGGAATACCTATGCACAACAAACCACCCCTTCGGAAAACCATCTGTAAGATAGCAGACAATTTAACTACAGAGGAGGAGGAGGACGTGGAAGGGTTTACCACAGAAGAAGATGCCATTTGTTACAAATGTGATAAAATTGGCCACTTTGCCACAGGATGCTGGCATGAGAAGAAGAAAAGTTGTGCATTTTGCAGCAATGAAAATCACGATCTTTACAATTGTGAGAGTGCACAGCAGTACTTCCAGAATGCCTCACCCCAATCCAAAGGTGATGACCTTAAGGGAATAGAGGAGCAAGGGTTATCAGAAGAATTCCTCGACAAGTTGTTTGAGGATGTCAGAAAATAGACAATTGGTCCTTAGACACATCTAATGGGGAATACTTTGGAGGAGAATATCAATAGTAGATGAGAACCCTGCGAAATAAAAAATCAAGTAACCAAAAGGAGAAAGCTGTGGTATTAACCTGCCAAGGGATATATACTGTGAGGAATAAGAAGATAAATGAAGAAATCAATGAAGAATCCGATCCAGAATAGGATGAATATGGTTACTTCCACCCTATAAAGCAATAGCATGATAGAGTAGTAGAAGATGGCAAACCAAATATTATACAACAATAGAATGAAGATAGAGCTTGTTTCCCAGAAGAAGAAATGCTCATGCTAAAGTTTAGCCTCTCTAGCTCAACAAAAGATTTGTTGGTGAAGTTGAAGCAACTAGGTAAGTATTGGAGTAAACATGAGCAACCACAAATCAATAAAATAACAGAAGACCAAAACTGGAAGAATGGACTTATGTTAATCACTGCACATCTAAACAACGCCAAGTTAAAACATGTCATGGTGGACCTGAGTGCAGACATAAACATCAATTTGGCAACTACTTGGGAGAAAGTAGGGTGACCCATGCTAGTAAAAGCTCCATTTAATATAAGGTTAGCAGATGGATTTGGGATGGAGACATTAGGCACATGGAAGAATGTGAAAGTGAACATACAAGACCTGAAACAACTAGTAGATTTCGAAGCAGTAGAAATGAAGGAACCATTTAATACATTCAGGGCACTGCTAGGCCTGAAATGGTTTGTAAATGCCAATGGCATTGTAGATTCAAGGAAAGAGGAAATTTCATTTGTGGATGAAAATAGGGTGATACACATCCCTCTAGGTGATAATGAGGATAAAACCTATGTTGAAGAAGTTGCTCAAGAAGACATGAAGAAGACAATTCAAGAGTAATATATTCAATCTCAAAATTACCTATTGCAGATGAAGAAGAAGATCCAAATAATACCGGAGAAATTGAGTTGGATGTTTGTAACACCACCACAGCCAGTGGTGAAGTCTTAGGTGCCTGGATGTAGGATGAACAAGAACTAACTTTCTGGAAGGTGTATGAGTTCGGAAGAGCATTTATGGTACAAAAACATCATAAGATGCCTCTGCAAATCACCTCAACGAGGAAGGTGGTACTGCAAAAAATAGAGGCTAGTAGAAAACCTCCCACAGTTCAAACTTCTACAGGGTCTCGACAAACATATTAACTCCACACAAGACACCCCTATACTCTAGTAGCAAGGAAACAGGGAAACCACACTAGGAATAACTGTGGTGAAGCCACATTAGCACAAAAAGAGGGAATACTACAAAATAGGTTATGGAAAACCTCACTAAATTAAACATACAACAATAATTTCCAAAAGAAGTTGACAATGACACTTAGGTCTATATTGAACTTCTATTTCCTCAACCTAACCCAAACCCTAAAGACATCAAATGGGGCGTCGAGAAAATAAATGTTGCTAAAACTAGAAGTTAGCACCCTGTGTTACAATAACATATTTGTATCATAGCATATAATAATAATTATAAAGTAGCATATTAAATTCTCACTTGTTGGAAGAGAGCCATAGAAAAGTTAGCGGGCAGATAAACGTGGGAAGATGAAAAATGGCTACAACATTAAATGAATTCCCCTAACTCAAAATTTATAAATATCAAAGGTCTCTTCACAACAACAAACTTTGCTCTCTTGAATTACTTTTCTAACCTCGCGCTCTTCCATACTTGTGCTTCAAAGTCCTACTATTGAAATATGCTACTCCTGTATGTGCTCAATTTTTTTGCACCTTTACCTTTCTCTTTCCAATGGTTTAGTGTCGAGGCATGATGTCAAACAGTTTACTTGCATAGATTTCAGTTTGCAGATATGATAATTTTGTTTGCTGAGTTGAGGTTTAATGCAAAGAAATACATTGAAGTCCAACTATATAATCATGAAAGAAACAAGTACATAGACTGGAATTGAATACACAAAGTTGAATTACTTCAATCTTTGGAATATATGTATAGGCAGATTACAAGCATATAATGAAAATTTTAGAGCCTTGTTCCCCAATCAGAATAATGATGGTTTTCAGTCCACTGCTAATGAACTATTATTGCACGGTCAAGAGAGAAAAGACAACACTTAAAACTTACTCACAATTTAATAGCAGCAAAGGTATGTGTAAGATAATTCAAGTATTTCCCAACAGTGCCTTTCCTCATGAACACCATATGCAACTTTGGTTAACTCCTAAGACCAGTATGGAAGTAAAAACCTTTGAGCATTGCTTCAGGTAACTCCAGGGATCTAAAGCTGGTTATTCACTCCACCTTTCCGTCTGATTATGCTTTCATTTCTCAAATGTGTCTCCTAAACTCCTAGCAGTCAGCAATGAAGAGACCATGCCAATGAGAAAGATGATGCACTAAAGGTGGGAAAATACTCCAGTTTCAGAATTGCTGCTCACATCTTAAAGTATCACTCCAACAAGAATGAATACCACTTAGTATCCTTACACCAAACCTGTTTGAAAGCTACGCCCCAACATGTAAGTAATTGCTATTGGTTGCAGACTTCAGCACGCCCAACTTGAAACTCTTATCTTATTTTCCCTTCATGTCTAGCATCTACAAGACCTATGCTTTGATCTGGTTAATTTCCACCATTGTTACAACCTCCACCTATCATCTGGTAGTCTAATCAGCCCTTCTAGACAGAGAAAATGCACAGCATAGTATCCGCTTGCAATGAAGTATTATGCCCCCACGATTTTGTTCCCAACCATAATCCATACGCATCAAGGATATTGGGCAATATTATTAGAGTCCACATTTTGTCCTCCTATTTCCCTTTGTCTGTAGCAGCTTCTTAGGATTGCTTGATTCCTTGCTTTTTCATTGTTGACTTCTCTTTGACACTCATTGAATGCAATTTATCCCTCTATTTGCTATAGAGAAATAATTAGACCCATGGACTCTCTAATTATTCTGTCTTAGATGCTCCTTTCATAAGCACTCAAAGTTCCAAGACAAATAAATTCCCATGCCAGTATTAATTCTTGATACACACAAATATTCCGACCATTTGTTTATTCCAAAGGGTTCGGCTTTCAAAGAAGAAGCTAGTGATTCTCTCTGACTGCTATATTGGCCAAGAGACCCACTGTGGTAGCACAAGGCCTTAAAAAGCTCCAATCCTAGCTTCGACTCCCATAGTGCTAAATTCAAAGTTTAGTGCAAAATGAAGAAATTTGACTCTGCAACGAAGGTCCTCACCAAGGAAGAGACACCCACGATTTTCTTATGGCGTTTACATTATTTTAATGCTTCAAATATAGTTCAAATCCCTCTTATAAAAATCCGTCTCCAAATAAAGTCGTCTCTAAAATATAAGTAAAGATTTAACTCTCAAAAGTATCAGACATTTAATTTGCCAAGTCAATATCAAAATATCAGCAAGCCCCAATAATATGTAGATTTGTCTTTTTAAAGACTTAATCAAATTTTCAAACATTAATCTTTAAGTCAAATGCAAACCTGGGAATCTCCATGAGAACAATTGCACCATGAATGAGAGATTTCGTCCTTGTTCTAATCTTTAGCTCTCTGACGATCCCTGAATGGAACTGTTCTGTGAAGCAAAGGTTTTTCGTCTGCCAGCTCCAACACACCATTGGGGTTTCCGCCCTGCAGGCAAGGTTTGGCTCTTAGGCACAAATACTAAATCTCCGTAGAGAAAACAAGCTTTTGAATCTTCTCTGAAATGAGACCCAACTTGCCCATAAACATTCAGATAACAATTAATTAAAGCCACTTTATAATTTAATTTGTCCATATGACTCCAAAACTGATTTTATCTAAATATGTAATATCTTAGCCTTAGTCACTTAATATATAATTAATTGTCTTTTAATGTACTTTTTTTCTAAACAATTTAAAATTAATTAATTAATTAATTATTTATTTTCATCCGAAAAATGGGGATATCACAAATATCTCCTAGTTCTTCCATAGCAATGGCAGCTCCCGTCCTTGTTGATATTTCTTAGAAGCCCCGACCCATATATAAATTTTTTCTCTACAAAGCTATGGAGATAGACTCAGCTGGAGCATTTTCTAAAGTACCTGTCAATGTCATCTACATAGAGGACATTCAAAGATACTTTCACGCACCATTAACAAAGATGGTCATAAAAAGTTTGAAATTCTAAGGCTCACTTTGCTATAGCCTGGGACACAAAATTACATGCCATAATATAGCTGCATTGCAGAGAACAGGCTAGATGTATGGAAGGAGTCCCTCATCTTCTCGACAGAAGAAGGGTGGATCCAGATTATCCTAACGTGGATCCACATTGAATATCTCTATTTGGTCGGACCATATTGAATCACCAAGGAGGCTATCCAAGCAATCGCAAGCTTATATGCACAAGCGGAGTTGTCGCAGAAGAAGGCGGTAACAAATGCAGAGATAACCAAACTAATTTGGGCTGCCTATGATGGACAAAGCTTAGATGTTGCAAAGATTGGGGACCTTACAGTGAAGTATGCCACCGTGGGGGAACTCAAAGTATATTACACCAATTGAGAAGACTCCGCAACCGAGACCTCTATTTATGCATCATATTGGATGGTGTTCGAAGGAAAAGACATTGATCTTTGTGAGGGCTTGTGCGGAGAGCTGGTGGAGAATGTGGAGCGCACCAAACAGTCACACTATCAGTTCTGATATGGCATCTTCATCATCTATTTGTCATTCTATTTCCTGAATGACCTCTCAGCATTTATAGGGAAGTTTTGGGACACAACCCAACTTGTAGCCACTCAGATTTAGAAGCATGCCAAGCATTTTAAAGATGCAACCTTGTATACAGCCACACATTGGGGATTCTTTGAATCTCTCCAACAGAGAAAGGATCTTCTACGACGTGGTCCAAAAGTACATGGACACGATTATCTTCCTAGTCGACAAAGACTTCATACTTATGGAAGCAATCGAACTGCAAACCTCTTGGATCTCTAGGCTACCATATGATGTAATAGATGCAGAGATAGATTCTTATGCAATGACACTTCTTAGCCTCCCTAAGGATCCACAAGCAAAAAGATTTACAATCTGCAGGGAGTTAATGGACAATGTGGTCAAGGAGAAATCAGAGTACATGGATAAAAATAGAGAAACTCAAGGGGAAATTGGGCATTTCAAAAGAGCCAGAGGAACAAATCACTACCAGTCCGTGGAGGTCTGAGTGATTATTTGTAGAAGCTTCACTTGCAGAGTCCACTCAATTGAAGGTAGCACAAGAAGACCTAAAAGGAAACTGCTCACTACACCACTGCAGAGAGGGGCATCAGTAGAAGAGGCCTTTGAAGCATTGCTACGAATGAGTGTGGAAAAGATGAAGAGATGGAAGGAAAAGGCACACAAAAGTGTCACTAGAGGAAGAAGAGGGTCCACTAGAGGACACTTTTGCAAGAGAGCAAGTAGAACTCTTGGTGGATGAAGATCAGCTCTATAGTGAAGTCTTCCACAAAGAAGTTTTAGAAAAAACTGGGGAGATTTACAAGGATATGGCAACACCTAATTAGGTGATTTTAGAAGAAGCATTGATGTGATATATGGTGGCCTCCACACCACATTAGAGGGCTTCATGGATCGTCTCTTGGACCAACTAGTTGCCACATTAAAACACAAAAGGGAACAAGCTGCACAAGAAGAGGAGAAGATGGAAGAGATAGCCATTGTGGAGGTAAGTTCATAGATATATAGACAAAGGAGCTGAAGTCAAAGCAAAGATTGGACAAACTAATCCTTGGGAAGCCAGAGGTCACCAAGCAAGTTCAATAAAAAATTATGGAAGCTTTTGCTAAAGCCTATAAATCATAGTTCCGTGACTCGCCATGACTCTCCAAAACTCGGTGAGTCACGGGCCGAGTCACCTTCGGCGAGTCCTGGGTGGCTCGGACTCGGCAAGGCTGACCTGAGACTCGCTCTAGGCAAAAACCACTAGAAATTGGTTTTTTTGCTGAGTTCTGCCAAGTTTTTGCCAAGTCCTGTCGATTTTATGCCGAGTCCCAAGTCGGGTCAGCCTTGCCGAGTCCGCGCCGACTCCACAAGTCTCCTTTCTTTGCTATAAATAGATGCATGAGGAAAAAGCAAAATATGAGAAAGTTACTTCTTATGAATTAGGGTCTATAGACCATAGGGCCCCTTTTCCTCCACACACCATTGATACACCCTCTTCCTCCACCACCTCACCTATGCAATCTATCAATGACTTTTTGGCCAAACAAAAGTAGATTCAGCTAGTAGCATCTCCGCAACTATGCCAACTTCCATTGGTAAGGTCTCAGGTTGACCTAAGTAATACCTTTCCAATTCAAAAATTTCAATTGGGAGACTTGTTACACTAGACAACGAGGGAGGAGATTTTAAAGCTTCATGTGGATAGTTGAGAACAATTGAAGGACATTATAAAGAATATTCAAGGCAAATATCATCAGTTACAAGGGGATTCCTCTCAACCTCTTGTAGCATAACTCAAAACATTGGTAGATGGAGTCCTAAAAGAGACACAACTGCAGAAAATACAATGCAGCAACAAATACTTGTAGAGCTGTAGAGAACAAAGATGGATGAGGAAAGAAAAGAGTGCACCACCACACACTCAAATTTAGAGTTCCACATCAACAGCCTAAAGAATACTGAGGATGACATTAATGCCATATATCAGTGTTGTTTACAGTGGCCCACTGTTACAGCCCATGTTAAAGCTCAAATAGATCAGATCGAGGATAGATCAGATCGAGGCACATATAATTCAAGTGGCTACTTCCTATGATGCTTTACAGGATGCAGATGGACAAATTTGGCTACTTATGGAGGCCTTGCACGCACAGTTTCAACATTACAGGATTAAAGGGAATCAAACAAGGCATAAATTCCAGCAGTTAAGAGAAGTGGTTAGCTTGTGGTTGGCCCACAACATTGGAATACTTCAAGAAGTACAGAAACTTGTCCAACAAATGCAAATTCCTAACACTCTTCTGAATGTTAAGCGTTTGTTGATCCAGATCCAGGTACAAAACAATTGCAGCAAGCTAAGGTGCAATGGGATAGCAATTTTGCTAATTTCAAGGAAATCTAAAAGGGCAGCTTTCTTGCACAATTTTTTTGAGTTAGTTTGAGAACATGACAACATTTGAAAGGGGGGATGATGTTAGTAGGATAGAGGTAGAGCCTGTACATACGATGTAAATCATACCACAAACCACTGCAAGGATGTTACAGAGCCTTTAATCTAAGAGACATTATCTACATTAGTAGTAGTATGTCATATCCACATCCTTTACATAACCTAGCATTAAACACATATGTGATCGAGGGCAAAACCAAAGCAATGATCCTATAAAGGAAAATTGTCTTATTTATAAGACTTCATGATTTTCTTGTCTAGCATCAATAGAGCACATTGAGTCAGATGAAGTTTTGAGACCCTGTGATATAATCATGGGTCTGATGGTCTCAAGCAAATAATCTTATCAATCGCCCAACAACAGATGGCAATATCGATATCTATAAGAACAACTGATTTCAGATTCTCATCCTAGAATGAATTATGGTAACCAAACCATAGAGTTCACCAAGATAAGGAAGAGTCGGATCCATTAAGGAATATATTATGTGTCCACTTCGAATATCATCTAATTGTGCAAAATCCTTATCGTAACGATCATATGTGAAGACAAATTCCTCATCATACACAGCTATAAACCACATATTATCCTCATGTTGGAAGGAGGATCAGGAAACCGATGATTATCTTAGTCATTAAGCAATCCATGGGTGTTAATGTGGATCGCAAGGGATAACGGTTACTGTTATCACAAAAGCTTGCATCCTTGTTGAGCTATCAACTCAACAACCTTGTGAAACATGGAAACAACCCCGAAGTGTGGGACCTTGTGCAAGGGGGTTGAATCTCCGGAGAAGGTCGGCTTCCTTCTCAATCAAGATGCAGGTGTTGAACCAACTCAACACTTCAAAACTTACTCCTAAGCCTATCCTAACAACTTGCAGAGGTAAAGGGAAGAGAGAAATGCTTAAAACAAAAGGAGGTGATGCACCAAGAAGAGATTGTTTCTCTCCCTATCTGAAATGATACAAAGAATCAACCTGAAACACCCAGGAGATGCACAAACTTCAGTTGTATGAGTGACCCCAATGCATGTATGGAGGTTAGAATTCGCTAGATGTCAAGAGGGGAGAAGGTTTCCCACAAGTCACACTCATAAATAAATTTAACACAACATATATGAGAGAAGAACCACAAAACATACACCTATGATGAAGGTAAGAAACATACACAACATACATAAGTTGAAAGAAGGCAAGAATGGTGATTTCAATTAATTATAAGGCCAATGGCCAACTTACAGTTGCAAAATACAAAATAATACAAGAGAAGTGGGAGAGCTTATAATAGCTCAAGCCAGCAGGGAGAGAACCCTTTACAATGAGGCTTAACAACCTTTATATAGAAAAATGGTTACAAGAGTGATCATGACCCCTGTATGTTAGTCTGGGAGTGCAGGGAAGTGCATGCACTTGACTTCTGTGCATGCAAGCAACCTAGCCATACCCACAAAAGGCAACCCTGAGAAGAGTGGATTGGCTGACCTTACAAAGTCAAAGTATGCAGCCATGACATAAGTCACCACCATAAGCATGGCCCGTACATCCCTTGATGGAAATTCTACCAAAAACATTAAATGCACCCCGGTGGCTCCACAAAAGAAGGTGCATAAGTCACCAAAGTTGTCGGAGCATTTAAAGCTTTGAGTGTTGACCACGCCATCTAGAAGTGTCGCCAGTCGGAAAGAAGTCCGGGGACTTCGGAAACTCGGGTTTCCGAAGTGGGGAAGACAAGGAAAGAACTTGGAACCTCAGGTTTTCGGAGTTCCGGGGAAGAGGAAAGAGACGCAACAAGGAACTTTGGAACCTCGGGGTTCCGGAGTTCCGGGGAACTGAAAAAAAGGGCGAAGGAAGGAACTTCGGAACCTTGGGGTTCCGGAGTTCCGAGGGAACTAGAGAAAAGGCAAGGAGGGAAGGAACATCAGAACCTCGGGGTTTCAGAGTTCTGGAGAGAAGAAAGGGAAGGCTAAGGAAGGAAATTCAGAACCTCAGGGTTTTGGAGTTCCGGGAAGGAAGAAAGGGGAGCAAAGGAAGAGAACTTCGGATCCTTAGGGTTTCGGAGTTCCGGAGAAGGCAAAGAAAAGGAACTTCAGAACCTCGGGGTTCCTCGGAGTTTCGGAGCTCCGGGGAAGGGAAGAAGAAAAGAAAGGAACTTCGGAACCTCGGGGTTCCGGAGAGAAGGGGAAAGAAAGAGAGGGGGAAAGAAAGAGAGGAACTTCGGAAAATCGGGTTTTCCGGAGTTCTGGGAAAAGAAAAGAGAGGCAGCAAAGGGAAGGAACCTTGGAACTTCGGAGTTCCGGAGTTCCGGGAAAGAAGAAAATGAAGAGGGAACTTTGGAACCTCGGGGTTCCAGAGTTTCGGAGAAGGAAGAGCGAGAGAAGGCAAAGAGAAGGAACTTCGGAACCTCAGGGTTCTAGAATTCCGGGGAAGGAAGAAAAGGGTAAGGGAGGAACTTCCTTCGGGCAAGGCAACACCTCACACTTCATGATTCTTTTGCTTCTCCTTGATCAACTAGGGCAGCGCTGGTCCATGGATCGTATCTCTGATCGGTTCTTACTGATGGACCAAGGGTGCCATAAAATGACAACATTTTTGGCGATTTCCGTGGGTTGCTTGCCTGCTCAACATGAAGTCCAGAAGCCTTGAGCATCCATTGGGTACTGAGTCATTGAAAGACCCAAAACATGTGTGTGCCATCACTTGGAGGAAAACTAGAAACTAGAACGCACACCCTCTTAAGGAGAATGCGGAAGGTGCACAAGCACTTATGAAAGCAAAACAACTTCTAGTCTAATATTTACGTAGTCATCAACACCCTCTTCAGAAGCAGGGCTTGAGATGAATCCCATTCACTAAGATTGGAAGAACTTCACCATCTAGCCTAGAGAGATGAAATGCATTGGCCTCCTTACAACTAGTGATGACATATGGACCACTCCAAATAGCATCAAATTTGGAGTGTCGCCCAACTTTGGCTGTCCGTATCCCACTTGAGAATTAAATCTCCCTCTTTGAAGACCCTATTAGTCGCCTTTTTGTCAAAAACTTTCGTGACCTGCTCTTGATGAGTCTCAAGTGTATGCATAGCCTCACTTCTAACGCCATCCAGCTCCATCAGCTCAGCTAGCCTTACTGCCATGACATCATTCTCTGTTAATTCCAACTGATGTGCTAGTTCAAGAGAGGGTAACTCTAGGGAAGTTGGGAGTCTTGCTTCCTTCCCATATACTAGCATGAAAGGGGAGTTATCGATCGTCCTCTTGGGTGTGATCCTGTCAGCCCATAAGGCTGTCCTCAACTTAGTATGCCACGCCCTTTGATTGTCTTCAATTGTCCTTTTGATTATCCTAATGAGGTTCTCGTTGGAAGATTCAACTAAGCCATTACCCTGAGTGTAATAGTTGGATGACGTTTTCAAGTTTACACCATGCTTAACTGCCCAAGAACTAATTTGGGTTCCAACAAATGCCCTGGCCTTGTCTTCCCTGGCATTGTCTGATATGATGGTGGAGGGAACACCGAATCTTGTCACAATTCCTTCAAGGAATTCCAACACTGAGGCCTCAGTGGCATCCCTCAATGCAATTGCCTCTGTCCACCTAGTGAAGTAATCTGTTGCGGCCAAGATCCACTTATGGCCAGCTCTAGAAGGTGGGTTTACCATGCCAATGAAGTCTAAACCCCATTGGGCGAACGGTTGATCTTCTTGGATGGGATGAAGAGGTAGGGCAGCCAGTCTTTGCTTCCCAGAGAAGAGAGCACATTTTTTGCAATTCTTCACCCATCTATGTGAGTCACTGAATAAGGATGGCTAGTAATAATCAGCCCTTATTATTTTGATAGCCGTAGTCCTTGCAGAAAAGTGGCCCCCTGAAGAGCCATCAGGAAATTCTTCTAACAATCTGTTGACTTGGTTTTGCTTGATACATCTTAGTAAGACTCCATTGGAGTCTTTTCGAAAAAGAGTGCCGTTCACTAAGACATAGGGAATGGACTGCAACCTTAAATGCCTTCTTTTGGTCTGGTCCAGACCTGGGGGGTATCTACCTTCCATTAAGAAGGTGGTCATGTCACTTACCCAACTGAATTGAGTGTTGTTGCCAGTTGCTTGATCCTCTTGTAACACAAGGGCGATCTCTAAAGTAGTCTTAGAAGATGAGACAAGTTGTTCACATAGGCCCCTGCCTCTTACAAGCTTGGTGATCTTGATGTTGATGTCATACTCCATGACCTTGGTTGTCCACCCAGCCCTGTTCTCACTGATGTCCTTGTTTAGAAGGAAATCCTTGACACTTGCATGTGGAACTAAGAGCTAGATCCTATTGTTGGACAACATGTGTCTGAACTTTTTTAATGCCCTTACAACACTGAGGACTTGTTTCTCTACATAGCTATACTTAAGCTCATAGTCCTTTAGCCCCTCACTAAAGAAAGCAATGGGTTGCTTCAAATTGTCATCGTTCAGTTGTGTTAGGACAACTGAGATGCTGGATTCTCCTTCGAAGATATAGAGGATAAAATCCCTTTCATAATTAGGATTGACAAGGGTAGGGGCTTGAGCAATTGCTTGTTTGATGTCTTCAAAACCGGCCCTTCCCTCCTTGGTCCAACTGAAAGCCAAGTTTTTCTTCGACATGGAAGTGAGGGGTTTTACCATGGTGGCAAGGTTGGGAACGAACCTGCTCACAAAGTTGATCCTACCAAGGAAACTTTGCAATCCTTTCTTGTGATTGGGGAGTGGAAGAGAAAGTATAGCCTCCACTCGCTCTGGGTCAATGGTCAAGCCCTCCTTGGATACGATGTTTTCAAGCAATATTCCTTGATCAGTAGCAAATACACACTTGCTAGGGTTCAAGAACACACCATACTCCCTGCATTTCATGAACACCTGCTCAAGATGACCAAGATGGTCAGCTGCATGCTTCGAATAAACAATTATGTCATCAAGGTATACAAGCACAAACTTTGCTAATATACCCTTGAAAGCCATGTCCATTGCTCTTTGGAATGTGGCACCTGCATTGGTTAGACCAAAGGGCATTTTACAATAAGCATAGGTACCCCACTTAGTAGTAAATGCAGTCTTGTATTGGTCTGATTCTTGGACCAAGATTTGATTGTAGCCTGAATACCCATCCAAGAATGAAAATCTTTCCGAGCCACTGACCTTTTGGAGAATCTGCTACATAGAGGGAAGGGGATAGTGATCCTTGAGGGAGGCTCTATTGAGGTCCCTAAAGTCTACACATAGTCTGATTTCCCCATTTTTCTTTCTTACAGGGACAAGGTTGGCCACCCAGGAGGAGTGCTTGATAGGGAAGATGATATTGGTTTCTATGAGCTTGGTCAACTCCTTCCTCATTAGTGGCTCAATCTTGGGGTTTATTGGCCTTTGTTTTTGTCTAACTGGCTTTGCATCCGGGTTTAGCTCTATAGTATGCTGGGCTAAGTTAGGGTCAAAACCCTTACAGAATTAGACTAGAAACCAAGAACCGAACGGAATAGTAGGTATGAAGTGAATTGCTCGATGTTTCCGAATTGCTTAGACTGATTTTTAGCAGAAAATTCTGCTTCATTTTGCAAGAAGTTGACAATCTGCTGATCGCTTTTGAACACTTACCAATTTACTTGATTGTTTGGGACAGCAGGCCTCACAATAAGCTTGATGTGTTGCTCCTTCTCACTTGCAACATGCGCTGGTATGTCGAATTGAGCACCAACCGCTGCAAGCCTATCAGCATGCTTGTTCTGACTTCTAGGAATGCTCTGGATATTGAAGGCCTCAAATCCTTCAATCAAATGCCAAACCCTGTGTTTGTATTATTTGAGTAGGTTGTTTTTTGCTACACTTTGGGCTCGGATGTGGTTAACAACCAACTCACTATCTCCAAATACTTGCAAAGATCCAATCTTTCTGATTTGTGCAAGTTGGAGACCTTGGATCAAGGCTTCATACTCATCGACATTGTTGGTGCAACCAAATTGAAGCCTAAAAGAGAAGAAATATTTCTCCTTCTCAGGAGAAACAAGTATCACGTTGGCACCTCCACCATTCTTGTTTCTTGAACCATCAAAAAACATGTTCCATAACCCCTCCGAGTCTCCTTGTGTCTTGATGAGGTTAGGGATAGGAGTATCCTCTTCATGGATACAATAGGTGCCAAGCTCAGTTTCTTTAGTCTCAGCTAATGGATCAAACTGAAAAGCATTGGCCCATTCGTCCAACAAGCAATCAGGAACCCCTTGCGAAAGGGTGGCAGGCTCATGGACAGTGCACTCCTCCCCCTCTTCATGCAAAGTGCAATTCATGTTTATAGGGCTGGGGGTGTAGGGCTCAATGTGGTTTTGGCCAATGGGCGCTGCCCTTATGGTGACCTTGGTACCATACCTTGTTCGAAATAGCATGTGGGACCAATCAGAAGACAGTTACCCACCTATCTTGGCGGTGAAATCTCTAGACAGGCAGATGTCAAAGAAGGCAGGGAGGTCGATGATTGATACGTCTTGCAAGACAGTGCAACCAGGGCATGCATGCAAGGTTATTTTCAAATTTTTTACAACCCAAACTGTCTTAATAGAAGTGCCATCCAATTGGACCACCCCCTTGGTCACAGGTTCGTATTCTATGCCAAGAAGATCAGCTACCTTCTTAGGCATGATTGAGCTACTAGCTCCCGAGTCTATCATGCAGTTGTGAACTAAGTTATCTCCTATGATTAAGGAGAGATAGAAGGGGGAGGCTTTCTGATCTTGCTTGAATCTTCTTCCTCCCTGGGTTGCACCAAACTGGTGGAGACTGCCTTTTTGCTGACTGCTGTCTCATCAACTAACTGATCGACATCCTTCAGTGCCTCTTTAAGCAAATCCCTTTGAGATGGGATTGAAAGGGCCTCCCACATAGTGACATTGAGGTTGGCTTTCTTCATCTGATCAACTATGTTGAAAGGAACACCAGCTGATTTTAGGGGCCCCTTTTAGGCCACAAGGTCTACGTTTGCTCTTTGGACGACTTGGGCCTCCTCTTGCCTCTTGCTCCCCTGCATGGTATTTTGGCTTGTATCATGGACAGCTACATTGGGCGTTGGAGCTTGGGCTGATGTTGAAGGTAAGGCAGCCTCGATGGCTCTCTTCTTTGACCTCTTATACTACAACATAGACTCAGCATTTGTTTGGTTCAAACCACATAATTCTGCCTCTTGCCAATTGACAAAGGTAGAATCCTCTTGCAAGTAAGCCTGAGTGCCAACACTAGGCTGATTTGGGTCACATATTGTTGGCTAGAAGTGGTCGGCTCATCCTGCACCACTAAGGTTTGGACAAACCCTCCATTTTGGCATGCACCTTGGTTGTGTGGCAGATTGCATGTTTGACACAATCTTGCTCTTGGGCAAGGTTATTTTGCATTGGAACTATCGCCTTTGAGTTGCCTGCAGTTGTGGGGTTCACACTATTTAAAGGCCTGGCATTGCTCCATTGATTTTGCCCTTGAAAGGGCGGCCTAATCTGCTGATAGTTCTGATTTTGTGCCTGATAATGTTTGCGATGTTGGGCTTGCTGCCTCTTTAGTGTCACCAACTCATTGCTAAAGTTTTGCAATAGAGCCTTGACCTCATGGAGCTCATTGGAGGATGTAGAGGGTGTGGATGATTGTCCTGCGGGCGCCATGGGAATAGGAGCCAAGGTGGGTTGTTGAGTAGGAGCTTCCGGGAAGAGAGGCATTGAAGGTCTTGGACCTATCTTCCTAGCCTGAATCAAACAATTTTCTGCTCTTATGGCTATGTCATATGTACCTGGTAGAGAGGCTCCACCCATTGATTGTACCATGACAGCTATATCACTGTTGAGAGCTCTAAGATAATACAAGAAGGCATGGTTTGGAGATTGCTTCACTAGAGCAGGAATTCTATTCCATGTCTTATGGAATCTGAAATTGAAATCTCCCATGAACTCGTGGTGTGCCCTCTTGATTCTAGTCAACTGGAGCACAAGTGATAGGTGATCACTTTTGTCTTCGAAATGGTTGCACAACCTCTCCCCCAATTCGTCCCAATTGTGAATGGAGCTAGATGGCAACCCTCTATACCACTGTAAAGCTTTGCCTTTCAAAGATGTGGCTAAGAGTCTGATAGCAACATCATCCTGAGTGATATTATGGACGGAGCAGATGTTTGCAATGTCTTGAATGTGCTCAATGGGCGTAGTAGTTGTTTCACTAGTGAAGTATGGTATACTCTTCAATGCAACCACTGGTATGTCATTCCATTGAGTCAAAATAAGGGGACTCCCCCCATTGAAGGTAACAAAAACCTGATTTCTAGCCATGTGAAACAATGGTCTATTGATATGAGTGGTGGGAGCCCTAGACCAGACCGATCTTGTGAATGGAGGGGTAGAATGAGACCTGGGAGATGGAGTGTTTGCAACCTTGACACCCCTGACTGGTGACAATGGAGGTCTACCTCTCTGCCTTCTAGAACCTAAAGATGGGAGCTCTATGAATTGGAAACTTCCTCTAGAAGATGCTCTTGTATGAATTCTGGGCATGAAATTAGCAACCTACTTGAGTGAGAGATTGAATTGGTGAGCAGAGGCTTCAGAACCTGGGGGTTCCGGAGATGAGCACTTCGGAACTTCGGAACCTGGGGGTTCTGGGGTTCCAGGATTGAGATGGCTTAGTGACTTCGGAACCAGGAGACCTCAGGGTTCTGGAGTTAGCAACAAGTCATTTACAAGAGATTGGTCTTGTGAGCAGAGTCGCCAAGTGCTCGAAGATGGCTGCCTCTAAATGCTGAGATGCCAAGAACAACAATGAATCCTTAGCATGTAAAACGAATGAAGTCTCCACCGGGCGTGCCAAAAACTGTTATCACAAAAGCTTGCACCCTTGTTGAGCTATCAACTCAGCAACCTTGTGAAACATGGAAACAACCCCGAAGTGTGGGATCTTGCGCAAGGGGGTTAAATCTTCAGAGAAGGCCGACTTCCTTCTCAATCAAGATGCAGGTGAACCAACTCAACACTTCAAAACTTACTCCTAAGCCTATCCTAACAACTTGCAGAGGTAAAGGGAAGAGAGAAATGCTTAAAACAAAAGGAGGTGATGCACCAAGGAGAGATTGTTTCTCTCCCTACCCGAAATGACAAAGAATCAACTGAAACCCCCAGGAGATGCACAAACTTCAGTTGTATGAGTGACCCCAATGCATGTATGGAGGGTAGAATTTGCTGAATGTCAAGAGGGGAGAAGGTTTCCCACAAGTCACACTTAGAAATAAATTTAACACAACATGTATGAGAGAAGAACCACAAAACATACACCTATGATGAAGGTAAGAAACATACACAACATACATAAGTTGAAAGAAGGCAAGAATGGTGATTTCAATTAATTATAAGGCCAATGGCCAACTTACAGTTGCAAAATGCAAAATAATACAAGAGAAGTGGGAGAGCATAGAATAGCTCAAGCCAACAGGGAGAGAACCCTTTACAATGAGGCTTAATAGTCTTTATATAGAAAAATGGTTACAAGAGTGATCATGACCCCTGTATGTTAGTCTGGGAGTGTAGGGAAGTGCATGCACTTGACTTCTGTGCATGCAAGCAACCAGGCCATACCCACAAAAGGCAACCCTGAGAAGGGTGGATTGGCTGACCTTCCAATGTCAGAGTATGCAGACATGACATAAGTCAACACCACAAGCATGGCCTCGTACCTCCCTTGATGGAAATCCTTCCAAAAGCATTAAATGCACCCCTGTGGCTCCACAAAAGAAGGTGCATAAGTCACCAAAGCTGTCGGAGCATTTAAAGCTTTGAGTGTTGACCACGCCATTCGGAAGTGTCGCCAGTCGTAAAGAAGTCCGGGGACTTCGGAAACTCGAGTTTTCGAAGTGTGGAAGACAAGGAAAGAACTTCAGAACCTCAGGGTTTCGGGGAAGAGGAAAGAGACGCAATAGGGAACTAGAGAAAGGGCAAGGAGGGAAGGAACTTCGGAACCTCAGGGTTCTGGACTTCCGGAGAGAAGAAAGGGAAGGCTAAGGAAGGAACTTCGGAACCTCGGGGTTCCGGAGTTCAAGGAAGGAAGAAAGGGGAGCAAAGGAAGAGAACCTCGGAACCTTGGGGTTCTTGATTTCCGAAGAAGGCTAGGGAAAGGAACTTTGGAACCTCAGGGTTCCATAGTTCTGGGGAGTTGAGAAGGAGGCAAGGAAAAGGCGGAACTGCACAAAGGAACTTCGGAACCTCGGGGTTCCGGAGCTCCGAGGAAGGGAAGAAGAAAAGAAAGGAACTTCGGGGAACAGAAGAGAAAGGTAAAGAAAGGGAGAAACTTCAGAAACTCGGGGTTTCGGAGTTCCTGGAAAAGAAAGGAGAGGCAGCAATGGGAAGGAACCTCGGAACCTCGGGGTTCCGGAGTTTTGGGAAAGAAGAAAACGAAGAGGGAACTTCGGGGTTCCGAAGTTCCGGAGAAGGAAAAGCGAGAGAAGGCAAATAGAAGGAACTTCGGAACCTCGGGGTTCCAGAATTCCGGGGAAGGAAGAAAAGGCTAAGGGAGGAACTTCCTCCGGGCAAGGCAACACCTCACACTTCATGATTCTTCTGCTTCTTCTTGATCAACTAGGGCAGCGCTGGTCCATGGATTGTATCTCTGATTGGTTCTTACTGATAGACCAAGGGTGTCATAAAATGACAACAATTACCACATACACATACAACAAATAATGACTACCTCATAAGGTCAACTCTCCCTTCTCTCTGTAGCGGCAATCAAACAGGGAATTAATTAGACTTGGACTAACAAGGAATTAGTCACGAAGTGATTAAACAATGAGGAGGTGTGGGTGGTGACAAGGGTCACAATTTGACAGCAAGGAGACGCACCCTATTCCAAGGGTTCACAACCACAAAGGGAGACATAACTGATGGAGGGATATAAGATTTTACTACCCAGTATTCAATGGGGCATCGGAGAAGAGAAGACATATATATGTGTGTGTGTGTGTGTGTGTATACATATACATATATCATCGAAGGGTTTTGATTTAACATAGTCATTAATTATTCCTCTCAGCTGTCTGGCCTATCACCACATTTGGTATGAATTTCTGTGCATAGCATATAGTGCTGTATCCTTAAACATTATTACTGCATATTTCATGATTTATGATGTAATGCTTTATGACTGCTTATTCATATATAAATCAGTAAATAAGAATCTGATTAATTATATTCTGCAGTTGGTTTATTAAATGTCAAATGTATTCCTGCATATGTTCTCGATGTCTACCAGTATACTCGCATATATTCTGAATATTTCCAGCTAGGATAGAGGGAGAGAGGATTACACATAGGGGAACGGTGTTGGGGTTACCTTCTAGGCATGTCACCTCTTGGTATAAGATCGGGGAGTCCCATGAGGCCAAAGGGGTACAGAGGGTGCTGCTTTTGGGCCTACAAAGGAAAGACTTCCTGGGCACCCTATCGTGATGGCCTTCATGCTCTCTATCATGGTGAATGAATGTGTTAATCATGAGACATAGGCTATGGGTGACAAGCTTAAGGAAAACGGTGATAGGATACCTCACTAGGTATTCCACCTCATATGGTATGAGCCACATGAGGCCAAGGGGGAATGAGATCCGCCCTTGGGCCTAGGGTAGAGGATCTCTAGGGCACCTTTTCTAGTCACCCTCTTCTATGCCCTCTATGATTGAACTTTCAGGCATAATTTTATCTTGTAATTAGGACTATGTCTTACATATGTATGATTGGTGTTTCCTAATTAATGGATCTATTTAATGAAATATGATTATTGTATATTTTCTAACTTGCAGGGTTTCAGTCAAAGCAACAGATATATCTAATCCCTATCCCACTTCAATTAGGGCAGAAATTGGGTATCTCTAATTTGGAGACATTACATAGTATATATGGGACACATCTGTTTAGATAGATATTTATATAAGCAAAGATAGAATGTAACAGTAAGTGAAGAAGGTAGAGAGAAGGAATAAATATTGTATAAGGAGATATAAGGATATAGTGAAAGGCAAAGCCCTGCTTGTATGCGCATGAATGATCAATGATAATATATGCATGTATGTTTGAGAATTCTACATATGATGCATTATGGTTTATGAGTACTATGTTTTTTGTATTTTGTTACCTAGTTAATGTACAATCCAGATCAGCTCCTTACTCTTCTCATATAACTGTGTTTCGGGTATAAATACAACACAGAAATTACTTGGGGCTCAAAACTTCGTTATGTGTTCACCCATTTTCTTGCTAACTATCTACATGGTGCAGCCTAAAGGATTTTAGGTACTTGGTAGTTATCATCTAGTTTGTCAACTTCTTAATTCTATCTATGGGCTTAAGTAGGCTCCACAAGCTTGCTTCATTAACATTGATCATTATTTTTGATATTCTAAAG
This sequence comes from Cryptomeria japonica, assembly GCF_030272615.1. Classification (NCBI taxonomy): domain Eukaryota; kingdom Viridiplantae; phylum Streptophyta; class Pinopsida; order Cupressales; family Cupressaceae; genus Cryptomeria; species Cryptomeria japonica. Next base: position 444,450,713 of record NC_081415.1, on the reverse strand, counting down.
TCAAAAGAAGAGTTTTTGATCCAAATATCTATGTCAAAAGCGATGGTGATGAGCTTGTGATTCTTGTTGTCCATGTGATCACAAGTAGGAGGCGCATTGCATTGTAGTGACTGAAATTTGATATATGTTCTACTTTTAATATGATTGCTCTAGGCTTCCTATGTAAAATTCCTGATTTAATCTGTCTGTAATATATATTTATCCCCAGTTTGGTGTAGTTTAATTAGGGGTTTGATCCTTACTGGTTTGAGAATATCTAATGTACTGTTCCCAATTACTTTTCATGTTTGTGAACACGATAATTTCTAAATGTCATTCAACACCGCAATAAGCAAGATAATTTTTAAAGAGCATTCAAGTGAAATCGCAGTGCACCTGTCAATAGCTGTCTTTGCAGATTATGTGGAAGGCTGTTATCAAGTATGCAGTCTGTATCTTGCCTTGCGGAATGACGAACCTTGTCTCACACTGTTTGTTGGAAATACGCCTCTCCATGGCGTATACTGCGCCCAGCACTACGTTCTTTGAGGTTCTCGGAAGCACAAGTATTAACCCGATATCGGGTTTGTTCTTTGACCATGCTCCTGCTAAAACACCCACGTCTAATGCTACCATGGTATACCACCACTTACGTCCTTTGCAACCTGTTGTGACGTATTCACACATCGCCCCATTGCAAATGGGGACCCCTACTTTTTTTGCTTTGTGGGGTTTTGCTTTTCTAGGTTTTGGGGTTTTGTCTGTTAGCCTTTGCTTTTCGAGTGTCGCTAGGGGGATCACTAGGATGGCAGGGTCTACTTGAGCCGAGGTGAGTCTTTGGGGCCCCAAATTAGGGTTTCTTTGAAAGTCTTCCTTAGGGCTTGGTTTTGCTCTTGTTGCTAATTGTGTCTTGCTTGGTGAGTGAGTATCATTCTTGAAGGTCCGAGCTAGGTCAAGTTGGTGAGAGATGAAATTTGGAATGTCATCCTGATCTTCAAATGCCTTGAAATTTGGCTGAGTCTGGAATGTCCTGATCCTGAAATCTGGCTAAGTCTGGTATGTCCTGATCCTGAAATTTGACTAAGTCTGGAAAACTGAAGAATCCTCCAAAAACTAGATTTTGCAATATAACTCCTGGAGGTCCGAAACCACTCTCAAACATCCTGATAGTATATATGGAATAGAACTTAAAGTATAAGTGACATTTCCTTTCTTATACTTAAATGTTATATTCCATAAAATGATCTTGACAGAGAGACCAAAATGTCAAATTTCGCTCCTGACCCTTCCAAAGGGTCTAGAGCGAAATTCTCCATAAGACATTCTAATTTGACCAAAACCTAGAACTAACGCATTCCTAGGCTTGAATGAAGGTAAAAACGCTTGTTTGAATGAGGAAATGTGAAAATGAAGTCAAGATTTGAGCCCAAGGATGATTTTCGCTCCTGACCCTTCCAAAGGGTCCAGAGCGAAATTAATTTTTTTCCACTTTGTTCTTTGACATGACCAAGTTTGTTGACTTCTGGGGCGTGATGGGAAGGTTTTGATGCACATTTGTCTTTGAGAGGAGATTTGAGGTGACAAAATGATGGAAATTAGCCTAAAGTAGGAATTTCGCTCCCGACCCTTCCAAAGTGTCCAGAGCGAAATTCTTGAAAACACTCATTTTTCCTTTGGCAAGAGTTAGGACCTAGGTGGAGATGCATGAGGAAGGATCTATGTTTGCCTCCCAAAGAGGGTGAGAGATGGAAAAGTCAAGGATCAAACCCAAAACATGATTTTCGCTCCTGACCCTTTCAAAGGGTCCAGAGCGAATTTTCTCAAAACCACCTTATTTCCCAATTTTGTGCCAAGCCTAGTGCTGACTAAGGTGAGTTTTGATGGGAGAGGTCCTTAGAAATAAGTTTGACTTGTCAATGATTATCAAATGTGAAGGAATTGAGCCTAAAAAGTGATTTTCGCTCCTGATCGATGGTTTTTAGGATTTTCGCTCCTGACCCTTCCAAAGGGTCCAAAGCGAAAATCCTAAAAACCATCTTTTCTTCCAAAATTTGAGCAAAGTCAAAACCTGGACAAGGGTGAGAGAAGTCATTTGGATTATCTTAGAGTGGATTTTGGTCCAAGAATGCAAATTTTGAAGCCAAAATGAGAATTTCGCTCCTGACCCTTCCAAAGGGTCTAGAGCGAAATTCCTAGGATCACCCTTTTTTCCTTGCAAATCAAGTCAAGTTTTTTGGTTTTTATGGCCTAGATAGGAGTGAGGCGATGTGTCCTTGGTCTTGGAGGTGGATTGGAGTTGAAAAGATGAGGAAGTAAGCCTAAAATAAGATTTTCGCTCCTGACCCTTCCAAAGGGTCCAGAGTGAAAATCCTAAAAACCATCTTATCCTCCAAATTTTGTGCTAAGTCAGGCCTGGACTAGGGTGAGAGAAGCTATTTGGAATGCCTTGGAAAGATGTTTGACCTTCAAAAGTGTGAATTTTGAGCTAAAAGGTGAATTTCCCTCTCGACCCTTCCAAAGGGTCCAGAGTGAAATTCCTCATCTACCTATTTCCTCCTTGTGTCAAGTCAAGACTAGGAGTCCTAAGGCGTAGTTGAGGTTGAAATGATGTTACTTTGCCCTCAAGATGAATTGTAGTGAAGAAAATGAAGAGTTGTGACCTAAAAGGTGAATTTCGCTCTTGACCCTTCCAGAGGGTCCAAAGCGAAATTCCCAATTTCACTCAAATTGCTCATGATAGAGGTCAAGGCGTGAATCTCTAGGCTCTAGAGGAAGGAAAACTAGTGTGTGCTTGCCTTGGAAGGTATTTTGGAGAGGAAACATTATAGATTTTGTCCCAAAAGGTGAATTTTGCCCCTGACCCTTCCAAAGGGTCCATAGCGAAATTCTTAAAAATCTCTCTTTTGCCCCAAATTTGCATCAAGATTGGTGTTGGTTGAGAATGGGGGCGTCCTTGGGCATGTATCTAAGCGAGTACGGTTGCAAAGTGAGAACAATTTGAACTAGGAATGCAAATTTCGCTCCTGACCCTTCCAGAGGGTCCAAGGCGAAATTCTTATAGGGCCTATCCCTGGGGAGAATATTGAGCAAGCTTCATTTTGATGTCTTCTTGTTGATGATTTAAGGTATAAAATGCTATGTTAGAATAAATATATTATGTGTCCTTAATCATCTTATGGTTTGTCTTGCAGATGAAAGAAGACCAGGCCAGATCAAGGACGACCTTCTCCAGGCTAGATCAAGGACGACCTTCTCCAGCATCATCAGGGACGACCTCTTCCAGTCCAACATTTGAAGGAAAGGTACACCATCCATCCTGAACATCAAAGACAAAGGAGGTTAAAGCAAGGGTCCGTTGAAGAAGCAAATAGTCTCAGAAGAGTTAATTAAAGTTAGCTTCTCAGCATCATCAAATTGAACATCAACCAAGTTGCAAGTGTCAGACAAGGTGGCGTCCCAGTCATCACTCCTCCAGTCGGATTGGTCCACCTCAGCGTGTCCAGATTCAATGTACCTGACTCCTCAAAAATGACACAAACTTCGATGTACCTACCCCGGTTATCCATTGGTCGAATATTCCATAGAAGACATGTGTCCAAATAATGCAATTATTTCATTGGCAAGAATTGAGTTTGTTGTAACAAACCCTAATTAGGGTTTTCATTGTAAAATCTCAGCCATTAATCTCAAATTGATTTGAGCCATTGAATTGTATTGAGAGCGCTATATAAGCCTTGGCTCCTCATTTGTAAAGGCTAATAGTTAGTCAGTAGTTAGAAGGTGAATAATTAGTTGATAGAGGTTAGAATAGCTAATGATTGATAACAAATAGAATAGCAGTTAGAGTAGACTAGAAAGAGCAGGCAAAGATTGTTGCCAAGATGTTGTTGTAAAAGACTTGTAAAACTTCATTGAAGAAATGGTGAAATCTATGGGTCGATTCAACAATTTGCATGGTCTCTATACTTCTCAGATTTGATTTCATGTTATTAGATGAGTGGAAGAAATGTGTTTGATTGATGGTGAAATTTGTATATCCAATACTACTAGCAGTTTGTTTATTGCAGACTTGCCTTGTGTAGTCAACTGGAATCATTCAGTTTAAGCTTAACTTCAATTGTCGCTGCTTCACTGATATGCATCAGCCTGATGGTGTCTATGCCTGTAGCGATGATCTGAACATCATAAATTTTTTCCTCCGAAGATCGCACTAACCTTGTGGAGATGGTCCTGAGATGTCAAAACAAGACTTAGTTAGAATTTCATCAAAAGGTTATTCATTGCTCCTACATTCTTAGTGTCAGAATTAGATCCTTTCCTCACCCTCATCCTTTTTTTTTTTTCAAAATCTAGACTAGTGAAATCCTGTGTTCCAGTTATATTCAAAGCGAATCAGATGTTCAGTCATCGAGTGTAAGTCCCCATGTGATTCCAGCAAAATCACATCATACCACAGAGAGCTTATCCACGAGTAGAGAACCTACATACAAGAACCTTGGAGTTGCCTCGACTGATCCTTCGGCGAGATCTTCAGTAGTCGGGAAACTTTGCTCAAGAGAGGATAAGGTACCTTTAGGTATTTTATTCTATGTTTGGTCATGTACAAAATACACATCAACACAACCCCAATAGTTTCCAAAGGCTGCGTGGTTAACGCGGAAGTATGCCCGTAACCCGATCTTCCTCTTCTGCACGATGGACCAGAGTTTCTTTAGCAACTTCGTGGGCTCTCTCGCATACGAAGAATGGCTTCAGAATTATTCGAGGAAGGGTGGGAACAGTGTGACTCCTTCCCAACTCCTGGACGCCTGTCTGCTATCTACTTGTATGAACAATATCATCAACTCTTCGTACTGCACTCTGCGTCCTGAGTCTTCATTCCAATAGGCCAGTGGCTGGCGAAAGGAAACCAATTGTATACTGGATATCTCACAGATTAACCATCTTTATTTGAAACATTACTTAGTATATAATTCCCGTCTCCACATCTCGGCATCCATCCATCCTTTTATTGCATCAAGTAGTTAGAAATCCCGTAATAGTTAGACACTATTTATGGTGCTAATTAAAAGATATAAGAAAATTTCTTTTAATCATAAAGCAAGAGAATATTAATTATTTATATAAATGAATGGGAGGATTTATATAATATAATTAATATTTTTTAATACAATATTCACTCATTTTTTAGGGGACATGACATCCTATAGCATTGCTTAGGTGTAGACTTTTGGCAACATGACAATTACATTTTCATGGCTTAGGTCAAGTATACTACAAATTGTTTGGAACGGTTTCATATGATCTATTTTAATCCTTCCACTACACCTATAAAGGTTGGGCTGAAGTTGCTAGCCTATGATGATTCATAATTGATTGATGAGTCACTCTACACATCAAGATCTTTGTTTTTTTGTTAATCATCACAGTTTTTGGCACAACTGAATATTATTCATTGGATGACAGTAAAATGAGTGTTGTTATGTCAAAGGTACTCTTGAATTTGACATTCTCCGTCATAGGGCAAAGGATTTAAAGGTGAATGTATATATGTACTCTTATTGGGCTGGTTTACTTGATACATAGAGATCATCTATTTTCTATGTTTAATCTTGGGCTCAAGAGTTGTTTCACAACAAAAGTAAGCTACAACATATTGTCTTTATCCTTGACTGAACACAAGTAGAAGAAGCTTCTCGTGCTAGTTGTGAAGCAGAATGGTTATGCTTTTTGAGTGATACACAACTTAGATTAGACCATTCCACTTTTCTGTTACAGTCAAGAAATCTTGAAGTTACTAGTTAGTGAATAACACAGTTTGTCATTCTTGCATCAAGCACATCTAGGTTCATCATCACTACATTCAGCAATTGGTTGACATTGATGATATTTCTCTCCACTATTTTACATCATAGGAGTAGTTTACTAATCTAACAACTAATCCTTTTTTGTTCTATTTTCTGTCATATTTTGAGATAAAGTTGAAGTTTTCTCCTGTTTAGTCATTAAGGGGCAGGGGGTGGCCAGGTAATATATATAATATAATTTTAGACCATGCTTTGTTCACATAGGCATTTATTGCTTATGTTAGTGATGTAATAACACCACATTTATTATGTCTAGAAGGTAACTTAAACAATGTAAGTTACTACATCCAATTAACTTCATTGTACAATAATAAATAAAAGCATGCACACACTGAAGTGTGTCCCATTCAATTACTCATTACAGGACAAGTATTCATTACCTTCTTAAGACGGTCCATAATCTTGGTCAAATCTGTCAAAGGAGCAGTTAATGAAGAAAATCCCTTCACAAACTGTCTATAATATGTGCATAAGCCAATGAATCCCCTCAAGTGGGACTTGTTCTTTGGTTTTGGCCAACCACATTTATTATGTCTAGAAGGTAACTTAAACAATGTAAGTTACTACATCCAATTAACTTCATTGTACAATAATAAATAAAAGCATGCACACACTGAAGTGTGTCCCATTCAATTACTCATTACAGGACAAGTATTCATTACCTTCTTAAGATGGTCCATAATCTTGGTCAAATCTGTCAAAGGAGCAGTTAATGAAGAAAATCCCTTCACAAACTGTCTATAATATGTGCATAAGCCAATGAATCCCCTCAAGTGGGACTTGTTCTTTGGTGTTGGCCAACCAAGTATAGCTTGAATCTTCTCCTTGTGTGCTTTAACACCACCTTCACCAATGACATATCCCAAATATAATAGCTCAGCCATGCCAAACTCACACTTGAGGCTTTTGCAAAAAGAGAGTTAGCCGCTAATATGCTATACATCTCATCAAGGTGCCGTATATGCTCCACTCATGCCCTAATGTATACCAAGATGTCATCAAAGAAAACTAGTACAAATTTCTGCAATTGCTTGAAAGGGCATCACCAAATACTCAAAATGTCCATAGTGGCATTTAAATGCTGTCTTATGCACATCTTGCTCCCGATCTTGAACTTGATGGTTTCCAAAAGGAAGATCTATTTTGGAGAAATAAATTGCTCCATGCAGCTCATCCATCAACTCATCAATGTGCATAAAAGGATACTTGTTCTTGATGATATTATATAGTGCACAGTAGTCAATGCACATCCTCATAGTACCATCCTTCTTTACCAAGACAACAACATAAGCAAAGGGGCTAGAACTAGGCTATTAGAATAATATTTGCATATCTTATTATTAGTGGTTGATAATGTATTTTTATTGTAATCTGGGTTTTGCTCAATAACATGCTCAAAGCTACAATTTCAAGGTAGACCATGTGGTAAATCTGAAAACACCACATTGTGCTTGTTTAACAAGCCTTGTTTGTCAACTTGATATTCATGCTGTCCTATATTAGTAGACATATTTGAAATTAAACATTGTGCTGCCCACTTAGCCTTTTAATGCTTAAAAGCTCACTCCATCCTCTTGGCTGAAATGACTCTAGGAGCTTGTAAAGATAAGCCTCGTAATACCACCTATTGTGACCTTTTTCACACATTGCCCCATTGCAAATGGGGACCCTCTCTTTTCCTGCTTTCTAGGGTTTTGTTAGTGTCCCGTGGCCTTCCGCCTCAATTTTGCCAAGCCTTGCTCAGTTTTGAAAGGTTCGAGTCCTAGAGATTGAAAGTTAGTTTTTGCAAGTCAAGTGATAACAGAGTCTGGATACCGTCAAAGTGCCTAGAAAGGCCAAAGGACGAAGATCGCAATTGATTTGGACGAATTTGAACGACTTTCTATGTTTAGAAAGTTTGCTTTTTTGCGTTTTCCTATTTTTTAGGAAGTATCGTTTTTGGCATTTTTAGCCCAATCCCCGGTATGACTATTTTTAGAAAGTTTTCCCTATTTTTTAGGGATGTCTGCTTTTTGCTTTTTCGGAATGGAGACCTAGGATTTGCACTGATACCACTGACCTGCTTCGACCGCGATCCAATTTTTTTGAAGTTTTGACCCAAAAAGCTAAGTTCCTATATTTTAGGGGGTCATGGCACATTCAAAGGATAATCAGCTCAAAAAATCATCCAAGTCTAGAATGTCATCCTGATCCTCGAATGTCCTAAAATTTGGCTAAGTCTGGAATGTCATCCTGATCCTGAAATTTGACTAAGTCTGGAAAATTGAAGAATCCTCCAAAAACTAGATTTTGCATTATAACTCCTAGAGGTTCGAAACCACTCTTAAACATCTTGACAATATATATGAAATATAACTTAAAGTATAAGAAAGAGAAAAGACATATTGAAATACCACAAGAAAGAGAAAAGACATATTGAAATACCACAAGAAAGAGAAAAGACATATTGAAATACCACTTATACTTAAATGTTATATTTCATATATAGTCCGCCCTCTTGGTGGCCTTCCAAAAGTCCGCCTTGGCAAAGAGTCATAATGTCTATGAAACTCTGACCTATCCAAGCAAGATGATGGTGATCTCCCAAAAGTCCGCCATGAATTTGGAGCCTCAAAAGTCCGCCCTCATGAGAAGTGAAGAAAGTCCGTCATGTTGGAGGGAACACCAAAGTCCGCCATGCATGAGGAAGTAGTCAAAACTCTGCATTGGTAGAGGTCTTTCCAAACTCCGCCTTGGTAGTCATGACAAAAGTCTGTCATGTTAAAGAGGCCAAGAAGAGGGAGCATAAAACTCCGCCCTCCTTGGTGTCCTTCCTAAACTCCACCCAAGGAAGTAGATACAATGTTGAAGACCTCCAAAAGTCCGCCATGTGGGAGTGCTTCCTAAAGTCCGCCTTGAAGAGAGAGCACAAAACTCCGCCCTCCTTGATATCTCATAAAAGTCCGCCCTCCTTGATGCCTTCCAAAGTCTGCCATCCTTGGTGATAGACCAAAAGTCCGTACTTGGAGGTAGTCTAAAAGTCCGCCTAGCCAAGGTATGAAGATAGCCATGCTATCTAAAACTCCGCCCTTGGTGATACTTCAAAAAGTCCGCCCTATGAATGGGATAAAAAAAAAAGTTAAGGCAAGCAAACACGATGATAGAGGTCATAAAACTTCGCCCAAGCATCATATTAGAAGATGAAAACTCCGCCATGTCTTGAGAGAGCTCTAAAGTCGGCCCAAACTTGATAGTGAAGATGGTGAAGTCATAAAAGTCCGCCATGCATGGTGAGAAGGAGAAAGGCCGCCCATGAAGAGAGCCTCCAAAAGTCCGCCCAAGCATGAAGTTGAACACTTAAAACTCCGCTCTACTCTTGGAAGTCAAACAAAGTCAACAAGAAGCTAAGTGATGTCTTCAAATCTTCCTAAAATTCGAACTTCTAATCAATTTATAAAGTTTAAAAAAAAGAGATTTTCAAAGATCAACGAGTTGGGAAATCAAAATGGAAACTCGAAATTGAAATTAGAAAGAAGATATTTACAGATCAAGATGATTTTACAGACTGAGTCCCAAATTAGAAACTTTTTGGAAGATGCTAATTTATAAGCCTAGTTCGAATTTATGGACTAAATACAATTTAGAAACTTGCACAGGTAGAAGATTTTCAAACTAAAAGAGATGACAACACAACTCAAAATTGGATGAGAAACTTTCCCAAGATTTAAGTTGAATTTGAGTTGGATAGTATTTACGTGTTTCTAATTATGAAATCAACTTCATTACAAATGCATTCCTTGTTTCTTCATTCATACACCAAGAAGTTTGAATTTCCTTAGGAAGCTGAGGAAAACATTGAGAAGTATTTTTGCAGATTGAAGTTTATTGCTTGCAGTTGGGTGAGCTTCTTGTCAAAGAATCCACAGATTTTGGAGTATAACCAGCTAATAGGAGGCAGATCATTTGGATTTTCTGAATTTTTCTAAAGATCTTTCTGTCTTCTTGTCTTTTTCTTCTCTCCCCATCGAAGGTGAAGCTGGTTAAGTACAGATTTATTACATTCTCTGAGTTTTCAAAATCCGTTGGAGATGTTTTTTGTGGACTTGTTCAAGTTTTTAGTGAGAATAATCATTTTGTTGACTAATGGAATGAAAGTTTTGAAGTTATAAAAGGTTGGATAATTTACATGTCAAAATCCCATTCTCATGGCTAAGTATGAAAATGAAATAAAATCTCCAAACAGTTAGCCGTTCGCAGCCTCGATTTTCTTTAATCCAAGATAGATTTCTAACTTATTTTCCTTTGGTTTTACAGGTCGCAGGAGGAAATAGAAGCGGGATCATCACAGAGATCGCAATTGGAGTTTCAAGCCAAACGGAAGATTGAGGACAAGTGCACAAGCAAAGTTCATCTGAGCGTGGAGATAGCCAAAATTTGGCTAAGTATGAGAAATGTTTCTTCCAATTTCCTCAATTATGATGAAGGCATGGAGAAATTCTTCTCCAAATGCCAGGGTATCAAGAAGGAGGGCATGATCACCTCGAATGTCTGAGCAACTTGATCTTATCATTTCATATTTGCAAGAAATTACCCACAACTTTTTAACCTTTTGGAATATCCCTAGCCAATTTTTTTGAAATTTTTGATCAACTTAATTACAACAACTATATGAGTGATCAATTAGTTCTGAGAAAAAAGTATTTGATTTGCTGAAGCAACTCTAACCAGAATGGCACCGTGTGGATGAGCATTGGTCAGAGGATCTTAGTTGCTTATGAAAAGAACTCTAACCAGTATGGCGCCGAGATGGCGAGCATTGGTCAGAGGGTCTTAGTTGCTTATGCAAAGAACTCTAACCAGTATGGCGCCGGGATGGCGAGCATTGGTCAGAGGGTCCCTGAAATCTAGAACTGGAAGGAACTCAACGCCAAGTATGTGCTACCCACTCCAGACGGATAGGGGCTACCATATGACGGAGTGAAACTTAAATGCTTGAATTTAATTGATTGCAGAAACTGAAAAGACACTCGACGTCCAGGATGTGCTTTCAATCCCAACAGGGAGAGGAGCTACCATAGGATGGAGGTAGATAAGATAAGTTTGGTTAGCTTGACAATTACAATCAAGATCACAGTTCAAGACTGCCAGTACTACTGGTCAGAGTACAATCAAAGAAATTCTTTCACAACTCCCCTTTTAGAAGAGAGTTTCTGATTCAACATAAATCTGCACATTCAGCCGCGAACCCATGGATCACTGCCAACAGCTCATTTCGTCCTCGTACAATCTTCTTTCCTCCGGAGACTAATTGCAAAATGCCTTGGTGACGTGGAAACCTGCGAAAGACTCAAACAACACTGCAAAACCCTCACAATGAAAAATGGCACGATTTCCAATGCATTTAAAATGGTACGGCTGGCTGCAAAATACGATTTGTCATTAAAAATAAATGCATGAACCAAACTTGCTGAAACCCTTGGAAATGCAACGCCTAGGTGAGGCAAATGCAAAGAACTAATACCCACAATGCAATTTTTTTGTATTTTCTGGTTGTGAACAAAACATGAAATTAGTCGCGGGAATTCTAGATGCAGAAAACTGAATGAACTATAAGCCTAAATGATTACAATGGAAACTCTGATGATAAACTACGGCTAAATGCAATTACATAGAGAATATAATCACCCTAGTTGCTATTTTTCAAGCAAGAAGAGATGCCTATGCTAGAAGGCTTCCATTCCTTGAAGCATGTCCAGAGCCAGACGGCTGCCCAAATACAAATTCTGCCAAAAGATCCCTTCAATCCTCCCAAGACTCCAATAAATAGCTTCACTTGCCTCCTCAAAACCCTAATTCGATTTCCAAGGCAAACCCTAATCCCCTCCTCAACATGGCGCCATCACACCTAGCCAAAAAGTCAAATGAAATAATATAAAAATATCACCTTGGTAAGTTTTCGCCATGTTTTGACTTTGGCCAAGGATAAAATATTAAATAAATCTTCCATGAGGGCGCCACCCATAAAGTCCCCCTTTTAAGTGATGTTTTTAAGTTGTTGGACTAGGCCAAGGGGGGATAAGCAACTTTATAATTATAATGATTATTTAATTAAAATAAAGTTACTTGACCACACAACTCCAAAATCTGAAGCTAGAACCTGACCATGCTCCTGGAGTTAACTGAACAGGATGTAGAGATTGCCCGATGCCACGCGAGCCCTGCCAAAAATAGAACTTACTAAAAATAGTAAATTCTGAAAACTGCTCCAAAAACTGAGATGAAGACATCGTTGCGAAGCCCTCTGAACCATCAGAAAAAGCCGACGATGAACCCATCCAAAAAGACCTCCTCAAAAATAGGAAACCCTAATTTTACCCTCCGACTGGCCTCCGAGCTTCCTAGAAAGAGACCAACGGTTGCAGAAAGGATCAGGTTTGAGAAGGGGTCATTACACCTTTCTCTCGTGCAACATAAATTGAAGCCACAAAGAAGCAAGCATAGAGTCGTCAACAAGAAATTATTCTAAGAAGTTCAACAATTTTCTTCATGGGCCTGCCAATCATTCCTTCTGAACCAGGCAGAGAACCTCATCCAGTACTTCAGCTAGACTTGGATTTCAGCGACGAACAAGAACACGTTATCACAGAATTGTACAGCTTGGCATGGGAAGTGAAAAGAAACACTCTTGATTGGTATCACATGTGTTTTATCCTTGACGAGGAGTTAGAGATTGCTGCGCGTATTGACGCACAAAATCAGAGGGAACAACAAGAAGTTAATCCACCTCCCGTACCTGCTCCTGCACCGCCTCGACAAGATTAGGAGTGGCTTACGCTGCGGTGGCGCCTCGCCATCTTTCGACCAATCAGATTGCTCCAAGTCAGCATGTCCAGGTTCAATGAACCTGACTTATCCTGAAGCTTCTAGAAGGGCACACTTCACAATGCAACAACCTTCTATTTTCATTGATGGTTCATTTTTAGCAAGGACAAGTGTCCCAAATGTAATTTTTTCATTGGTCGAGGGTAGTTAGTTTTGGGAAACCCTAATTAGGGTTTGTAGCTTTCAATTTGGGCCCTTGATCACTGTTTGATCTCGGCCATTCATTTATTTTTGAAAAACTATATAAGGCTACCTCCTCTCATTTGGAGAGTGTGAGGTTTTTGACATATTGTTGCGTAAGGTCATTTCCGAATAATATATTGCATCTGTGCTTTCTCTTAAGGCTTTGTAATCCTTATTGTTTGAATGATTTGCATGGTTTCAATTTCCTCAACACTTAGTTAAAGTTAATTTAGAATTGCTTTCATTGTTGTTAGAATTGAATGAAGGATTTGATAAGTGTTAATTGATGGTGTATCTCCGCTCATACTTTTGGTGAATGGATGATTTCCATTTCACTGTGCAAAGTTAGTCTGAGCCCATCCTCTGTGCATCCCAACATCTCGATCATAAGCACAACCCATTGAAGATTGCACCGGCTTTGTGTAGTTGTCCCTAGTGTGGTGAAGCAAATTTTGGTTTCCTGAGAGCACCCAATTGATACCGTCTCTGGAGTTCGTAGGATTAGATTAGCTTTCCTAAACCCTATCCCTTTTTTTCTTTTTTGGAAGTCTAAATCCCGGAAAATCCCCCAAAAAAGAAAGAGCCTAAAATTGCTAAATCCATCTAAGTCCAACAATTTAAAGACATTTGTTAACGTAAGTCCCCCTTGAGATTTTCAGCATACACTACCCAAGAAGCTATTTCACTAAAGTCGCTTGTTCGAACATATAGACCTTGGAATCAGTAGTGATTTTTCAGGAGAGGATAGAATACCTTTGGGTATCTTATTCTAATGTTTGGTAGATGATAAAACAGACACCAACACCACCTTTCGACCACCTCCTGTGAAATTCAACTGCATAGTCTTAAAGTCTGTGACATATGAACTTGTAGTGTGCAGCGATTAAACACCCAACACAACATTGGTCTTATCAATGTCAACCACATAAAAGTCATTAGTAAGGGTGTAATCTCCCAAAGTCATACTCAACTGTGGAACACAACCAACACAACGCAACATCATGCCACTCGCTGTCCGCACTTGGAAGCCATCATGTTCCTCAATTTGGAAGCCACACTTCTTCACATAGGATGAATCAATGAAGTTGTGAGTAGCCCCACCATCAATCAAAATGACTGGCTATCCTGCATAATACCTCTTACTTTGAAGTTGTTATAATGAGGAGTGCTTGTGATGGTAGCAATTGTACTATCCACTTTGCCAAATCATCTTGATGCTCATTCTTACCTGTTGCTGCATCCATCTGCTCATGGTGCTTGTTGATAACCTGTTTTTCATTTGACTCATCATCACTAGGATCCTGAAAGACCTCAATCTAGTGGGTGTTGCCCCCACTTCTACATTATGTCCAAGTGTCCAAGGCTCACAACAGTTGAAGCAAAGTCTCTTCTGTCTCAACTCATCCCTTGAATCATGAGGTGCACCACCAACTGGGCTAGAAAACTCGCTAGCTGGCCTAGTAAACTCTGGTTTCTTGTCCTTCCTTTGTGGCAAACTCTGCGATAAGGACCTTTGTGAAAACTTGCTAAGAAATCTGGCTTGTGGTGTGGAAAGCTCTATGCTCCTTGCATGCTCTGTAGCGTCCTGCAAAGATGGTGGATCAAAAGTTCTAACCCAACCTTTGAGAGGTTCTGACAAACCCTGTATGAACCAAGAAGTCAACCTCCTCTTGGTCACATCTACTGACAACTGTTGAAATTCTGAAATATATGCATCTAGTGTCCCAACCTATCTCAAATGAGCCATCTTTTTGGAGTGTGCCTTTGGACCGTTGTGGTCAAAACACTCTATCAATGTAGTGCAAAACTGATCATAAGAAATTATTGCACTATGACCCTGTGTCACTAAACTGTGATACCACCACTCATGTGCTGCTCCTTCAGGGTGAAGGGTAGCAAACTTTATGGCCTTGACCGCCTTCATTTAATTTAGGGCAAGTTAAGTATCCAATTTTTAAATCCAAGTTCTAGCTGTAGCCTTGGATGATCCATGAAAGCTTGGCAAAGATAGATGGTCCAACCTTTTATGTAACGCATAATTCAGCTTGCTTTGATTTCACTGATTTGGCTTTGGTTTTGTGTGTTTGGTGACCTCCAAATAATCTAAAAGAGATCGCTGACTGAAAATCTGTCCCTAAAGCTTGATATTTAGCTAAAATATCAGCATCTTTATTGTTTTCCATGGTTCCTCCTGTATAGGCTCATCCTCTCTTAGAAAGGTAGGCATGAAAGTTCTGGATTGTGAACCTGAAGGTTTGCTAGTAGGCTGTTGTTTTCTGTGGCTTTGATACTTTCCTCTCCCTCATGTACCATATCTTTTCCATTCACTGTGTTATGAGCCAATTGACTCAAATAAAGATTGGTGTTTTGTAACTGTTTTAGCATTTCTGCAAACATTTGTTTCACCTCTGCTTCACTGGATGTTGG
Organism: Cryptomeria japonica; assembly: GCF_030272615.1. Lineage (NCBI taxonomy): Eukaryota > Viridiplantae > Streptophyta > Pinopsida > Cupressales > Cupressaceae > Cryptomeria > Cryptomeria japonica. The sequence continues at coordinate 444,435,396 of NC_081415.1, read as the reverse complement.
TGGTTGATCACTGCTATCCATTACTCCCTCCTTTTTTCCAATATTATGACCCCTCTTTCCACACATACAACCAACCCAAACAGGTTGCCAAGACTTGCAGCTCTGATACCATTGTAATATCCCCAAATAGGGATAATGCAAAAATAACAATATCTCCAAAAATAGGCAATATAAAATTCTGAAATCTTATTTACAAATAGATAAACCTTCAACAAACTGAAATCCATACTCAAAATATTTTTCTGTGAATTTATAGAAATTTCTGAATATGGAAAAGTTACAGAAAACACACTAAAACTGCACAGAAAATTCAAAAACAGCTTCCATTATTTTTCTTTTTCTTTTTTTTTTCCCTCTGAGATGAATGTAACCAGCAATATACAAGGTAATGCCCAAGAACCTCAGAAAATGTCTTCAAAACCCTGGTTGCCCTTGCCAAAACCCTCAGAAAATCAGCGCTGGGTTTCACAATGACATCCCACTTGTCCTTGCTGATGTTACCATCAATGATGCTCAAGAACATGCAGGAATATTACTGTTGGTTGTCCAAATCTGGTTCTGATTCCTTTGAATAACTCCTCCAAAATGGTCTCCAAAACCTGATATGAATAGGCAACTCTTAAAATGATGTGCTAGGGCATCACAGATCAAATCCCTTCCACCACCAAGTTATAGTAGCATCCCCAACAGTAGGCACAAACAAGAAATTGGTGACATCTAACATAAGTATCAACACATTCTTTTTGAAAGAATGGGAAGAAGTATGTGTATGTTGGCTACAAAATGAACACAGGTTGAGGTGAAAATAATGAATATATTTGTTTTTGTGATAGCTACAATGAAAACATAAATTGGGTCAATCTGTGGACAACCTAGGGGGTTGGACTTCACTGTCACATTTGAAGACTCAATTGGAAATGGATGAAGAATTCCACTAGACACTAATAGGATGGGTTGGGAATACTTGGGAACATAAGACTGTACAAAACCCTTGTATGCAAGACCACTTCTTGTTTTGGTTTTCAGAGATTTTCTAACCTGCACAGTGGGTTTTAACTAAGAAGCAACATAACCACCATGAGACATCCAAACTTATTTTTTAACCCAACATTACAGGGCAAAGGTGATCTTGGTAGAGATAGACTGACAGTGAGAGATAAAATCAGTAACCCTCTCATTTGGCCTTTGCTTACAGTGAAGAAGGTCAGCTATGTTGACCATGCTACCGATGTTTGCTTAAAACCTCGTGAGAAATGCATCCATGAGCTGATCAAATATTTTGATAAAATGATCAAGGAAGGAATTGTACCACTCTAGGGCAGTCCCCTTAAGAGATTGAGAGAATAGCTTTAAGAGATTAAAATCCAAGCTATGATATTCACTACACAGAGTCATAAAAGAATCAATATGAACATTTGGATCTCCTTCGTTGAACCGATCGAATTTCAATGCCTCAACCCCTTGGTGTTCAAGATGCTCAGGTTAAGTGGACTGCAGCGATAATATGTGGGAAGTGAAGATTGATTAGTGGCAGATGCAAGGGTGGTAAGCTGTTGCTGCAATTGCCCCATATTTTGCAAAATGGTGTTTAGGATAGGATTGTCAGGCGGAGGAGCAAATGCACAGGCACCCGAACCACTCCTAGCACCAGCACCAACACTCACACCAACTCTAGCAAAAGTGGCTTAAGCAGTGGATGTAGCAAAAGTGGAGCTAGCAAACATGTTGATGTACCCCAAGTGATTTTGAGAAACATTTATACTCGGGATAGTGCCACCTGATAACGAATCAATAATAGGTCCAACATCCAGCATGTGGAGTGACACTCCAAGGAATAGTGACACCAATCTGTGTGCTAGTGGTATCGGAATGATCATCTTGGGTGCTAGCCCGAGCAAGCGGAACATGGGATCTCATGATAATAGATAGAGCCCTTAACACCTACAGGACCTTGCTATCTGAGATAAGCACCTCTCTCAGTTTATTAATCATAGAACTAGCCTGGGGGAGGACATTCTCTCGGTTTAGGAACCCTTCAAAGTTCCTCAGGTTCTACTCTAAAGATTGAATCCAGTCAAACGTAATTGTAAGAGTAGACTCATGATCGATAGTAGGAGGAGACCTCAGAGGAGTGTTTGTTAGAGTATTGTTCCGAGTTAGGTTGTAAGATAGATGCAAAAGAGCCTCCTGTAATGATAGTCTTATGCAACAAACAAGAAGCAAAAGGATCATTTGGATCTGCATTACCGGAGAGCCTCAGGCCAGGTCTACTAGGGCTGTAACGATCCAGAGGGATACTTGGTCTAGAAGTTCGCCTCACAACAAACCTGGAGGTAGTCTGGGTCATAAAGCTAATAGACAAGCCTTACAACACTTCGATGACTCCAAAAGTGTGCAACAGAGGAATCCGACACAAACATTGAAATGTTTTGTTTAAGAAAAGTTTTCAAAGTTTAAAATGAACCAATCACATGCACATAAGACACAAGTTTCATGTTAGGTTCACCAAAATGTAGAGGGGGAAAAGTGAACCACTTTGAAAGGCGAATGACAACCTCTCGGGGACTCACTAATTTTCCTTTCCACTCATGACAAGCACAAAGCGTAAAAGCTGTCAAGTGTCAGTAGATGAAAATATTCTGATTATAGGACCCAAAAGCACAAGTCACAGAGATCTTCTGGTGATCCCCCTGCAAGCTCTTTCTCGAGGATGCACGTGCGGGTTGTGGATGACAACTCGGTGTGCTGGTGTCCTGTATGGACAGAGTACAGATACCGCACCAAAAATTGCAAAAGTTACAAGACTTCAGACTTTTATGTTTTAAATATTATGGAAAGTGCAAAGCAACTGTAACCTAAATAAATAAAGATAAAAGGAGAAGTTAAAAAAGAAAGCTCACAAAAGCCCAGAGATTGAAGCTTCTAGCAAGCACGAACCTTCTCCAACTAAGTTGGACACAAAATAGAACGGAGACCAAAATTTTAGGGCTGTGTTTAAGAGATCTGCCACAGTCAGACCCCCATTTCGGTGTTTCCACCTCCACGAACAGCCAAGTTAGATTGATAGATAAAATGATAAAAGATATATGAAAAGATAAACAATATGCTTTTGGAGATGATGGAGAATGCAATAAGGAAGAGAGAAGAAACTCCTCTTCAACACCAGGAAAGTAGAAGTCTGCTAGAGTGAAGATGAGCACAAGACCCTTGGAACACATGAAGCTGCGATAATGGTGATGGTGTGATGAACGGATATGAAAATAATGCGGGGAAACTATTGATATGCCTACGAAAGCATGAGAAAGAGCTTCAAGAGTTGCCAAAGATCAATCAGAGAGGCTAGAGAGACAAACTGAAGCGAAATTGGCAAGATGAAGGACCTAGGAAGGAATCCCGATGTTGGTTGACATAGGAGGAGGCATTACATTGCTGAAAATAGCAGGTGTAACGCTCCGACGACAACCTTTGGACTGCATTTTTGCAGGACGTTAGTGCAGCGTGTGGATGTCCCCATGGCTACAATATTGCAGATTTTAATAGGGTTTTTTAACTTGTTGATAGCAGGGCAGACAGACATTCATCAAAAAACAAATTGATTTAGTAACTTGCTACCGAGTCAGGCAACTGACCAGACTCAGGGCACTTGAATCAAGTGAACCATGCCTTGTGTAGTGAGGGGGAGCACCAACTACGTCTTTACCTCATGAAAGTCAATCCAATTGAACCAATTTTCTGTGTCCTCCAGCTCGTTTTGCTGATCACTTCTGAGACCTAACTGAACTGGAGGAAGGACCAGGAAGATTAGATAACCTTTTCCTCTACAGGTAGTAGGATGGCCCAGTTCAATCGATGATTCTAAAATAGAAAGATTAGTAAGCCCTGCCTGCTCTCATATAGTAGATCTGGAAGGAGAAAGAATCTGGAGAAGAATTAAAGCATGGTGGCTATACCTACTGGAAAAAAGGGTGCCACCTTTGCAGACCAAGTTGACTTAACAAATGATGCAGATCCTCACAAAGTGCAGAGAGAAAATGATTTATGAGAGGAAAAAATGACAAGCTTAATTATAAAACTGAATAAAAGGGAACATTTGCAGATTCAGATTGCACCTCTGACATTTCTGTTGGTTGCAGAGAGTTTGCGATGTTCTGGCACTCTGCATCTTCTCCACATTCTCTGCTGACTCCATCTTAATCTTAATCTTAATCTTCAGAATCTTGTAAAGAAGGAAACAAAAGGTGTAGTGCAGGTGAAGACCGTCACCAAGCAACATTTGAAGCTGGGTGTCCCTTGATGTTCATTGCTATGAAGGCATGATTAATTTGGGACTTAATACATTTCCTAACTAGCTCAACCGACAACTAATCAGTTCAAAAGCAAACTGAAAGGTTCTAAACAGATATTTTTTTCATCTCAAAGGAGAAGATTCAATAACAGAACTGGTCTTGTTTGCAGACCAAGAGTTCAATACCAGCCATTGATCCTATCACGGGGACAGAGCTGGAGGCCCATCTTAGGATAGGGATTTAAATACCAGAAATGAATCCAATCTTCACTCAAGAAATCTCAATTCCAGAGACCTCACCTTGGGACAAGGAGTTCAATACCATAGCTGGGTCTCATCTCAGAATAAGTAGTGTAATGCTAGAACTGGGACCTGTCTTAGGATAGTGAGTCTTAATACCAGAGTGGACTGCTTTTTAGGATTAGGGAGTTTCATACCAGGTTTGGCCTGTCTTAGGACAAGGAAAATCAGGGCTCAAATCTATTGAAACTCCAAAATTATATAAGCAATACAAATCACAACAGTGAACTCAATGTTATTGATAATCAATTTCACTTAATACAATCGTTGTTATGTTTCCAGTAAAGTAATTCTACCAGAAATCTAGCATAATCATTGTTAAGAAGTTTGGGGTGTTCAGAGGTATGTTTTGTTTTGTAGAATACCATATATTTGGTCGACTACTATATTTGTTTACCTTGTAATATTAGGTTTATATATTGATTTGATCCATGTTCCATTGTCATAGTTAATTTGATTTTCCTAAGATTGCGAACTAATAACTTTGAAGAAAATTGTATTCTTGGGAATAAGTCTACTCATAACTATGTAGGTTATGTATGCTTCTAATGTTGTTGAACTCTCTCTCTCTCTCTCTCTCTCTCTCTCTCTCTCTCTCTCTCTCTCTCTCTCTCTCTCTCCCGCTCTACTTGAAAGGTTCACAATCATGACTGGATTCTTTTGAATGTTATATAGATGTATTTAGCTTGGTTTGAAAAATTATTTCATGTAACGTAGAAGTGACCCTTAATTAATTTGCGGTTGCAGGTCTTTTCACATTTCATGTTACTTGAAAGGTTCACAATTATGACTGGATTCTTTTGAATTTAGCAAGAGTGTTCCTCCATACACTCAACGATATCTTAGTTCGATATTCTGTGATGATGAGAATTATGTGTCACTGAAAGCAATTGCACCATCAATTTTCAACCATTGTGTGGTCTACAGGCTCTCTGGAGTTAATGAAAAAGTAACTAATTACTTTCTTTTATGCAATTGGTTATTGTTGTCTGTTGAGGCAAAGTAGCCTGTTTAAGGTCCAACATATTACTTCTGATTGCAGGTCCTTGCATCATATCATATGGATCTTGCATGTATGAAATGTAATTTTTTATGTATGTAATCTAGATGATTATAGTCAAATTCCTATGGGCTGTTCTTAATGGGAGTTCTCTTTTATAAGCGTCATTGTTTTTGCCTTTGAAGATAATTGTTTAAGCCTTATATTTAATAAATTTTGCAATAATATTTTTTTTTGCTGTAGTTTTTCTATTGAAATGATCGGACTCATTGACAATCAATTTTTTATATGTAGTTAATATTTTTTATAGTATTACTTGTCTTCTCACTTGTATTTTGGGTATAACTACCCTTTTTGTCGTTAGGCTTTACTTCCTCACCCTCGAACCTACCCAAAGGTCATGTCCTTTGTAAAAGCTAACCTTTCTTTTGTATAAATTTAAATTAGCATTTACCCAAGAAAATGTCTCATCAACAATCCATACAATTTGTGGAACTTGCACTTGTCTACTGGTAATGTCTTGATTGTGTGCTTACACCAGAGGGTGCAGTCCTTGATGATTCTCCCTTCGGAACATATAAAACAATGTTGACTGATGATTTCATAAAATTTCCTCTATTTAAGGAACTGAAGTTGGGATAAACATAGAAGTACAAGGATCCCTCCAACTTTGATCAATTCTTTTGCTGTTAATACAAAATCCATTTTATTTATCCATCAGCCCATGTTCACCGATCTAGACAAATATGTTTTGATGTTTGTATGAATTATTTTGAAGTTTAATGGTTCCAGAACATAGTTAATGGAAGATACTTGATGCCTAAGAAGAAAAAAGGTGCGGTTGGCTGAGATTTTATGGCTACAACAGTATTTCGTTTAATTCTGTGAAGGAATGTATGGGAAAACTGACTTTAAGAAATAACATTATGGAAAATTTTCAGATGTCAGGACTCTCCTCGAGTCTTTTTCTGTTTTCGACATCCACATTAAAGAGTGAAAACATAATTTAGGGAGAGAGACTGGTAGTGAACTAATCAGTTACATCAACAAACTGGAGTAATCCACAGGGTACAATCACGATCTAGTTGGATGAGGGGAACTGACCGTTCCATGTGCTGATGAAAGTGACGCTTCCTCAATCAAAATGAGAACCCCTTATGTAACAATTATTGGTTGGCCAACTGGGAGTTGGGCCTAGTTAAGGTGTCATGTAATCCGGCTTGAGCTAAGGTGCCACATGGATGTTTAGCTGCTGAGTCCTTTATTTTAGGAGGAATTTTAGGTGAGACCAATGCTTGGTTTAGAGTTGGTGGATTAACTTGAGTTGTAGTAGTTTCTATTTGCTTTGGTGAAGTGTGAATTCTTGCAATGGTTATTCATATGACAAGTACATTTATGTAGAAGGGAAGTGACATTCATCATCAATATAAAATTTCATGCAAACACAACATTTCCACAAACATAATCCATTTCATCCTTGTATAAGCAAAAATGAACTTATCAACATGTCTAAATATGCCAAGTATCTTAGGGATAGAGATAAAATATTTTCTTAAACATAAAATTAAACATCACATTTTTAAGGTCAATCTTGGAGAACACATTGACTCCCCTCATTTGGTCAAACAAATTGTCAATCCTTGGCAAGGGCTATCGATTATTCACTGCCACCTTATTCAATTGCGGGTAATCAATGCAAATGAAGAGGCCCATCCTCCTCCATGAAGATGATAGGTTCTCCCTATGGGGAATCATTAGGATGAATGTGTCCTTTCTCCAATAAACCCTCCAACTACTATTGAAGCTTATTAAGCTGCTATGCGGTTATATAATAAGATGTCGAAGATATGGGATTTGCTCCAAGGACAATCTCTATGCAAAAGGCTTTATCCCAATCAGGGAGCATACCCAAAATCTTACCCATGATCACATTTGCAAATTCTCTAAGAAGAGGGTGATCATCAAAAGATACATTTTGATTTCTCACCCTCATTAAGATCACTCACTAAAATGTTAAACATTTGATAACCCTTTGTATGTTTTGTTTTAATTTCTTAGTTGAAATCATGCAAAGGAATATGGATCTCTGAACCCCAAATAGCTCTACTCGCTTGCCAAGATTGTACACGATTGATCAACTTACACCAACAATTGGTACACACTTGATGAGCCTCCAACCAATTCATGCCCAATATGATCTTGCAGAACCCCAAATGTAGGACACATAGATCTACATTGGTGGTGAAGGTGCCTAAATACAACACACAACCATACACAAGGGAGTCCATCACTACCCTAGCATCAATAGCTAACTCAACTTTCCAACTATCACTTTACCTTGTTGTCACAAGCCAACTTCACTAAAGGAATGGGGAAATAAAGGAGTATGAAGCACTAGGATAAAATAGAATGGAAACATGAACTTTGTCAAACACACCATCGATCTTGGCAATGGTGTCGTGATGCCTAGCTTGGTGGTTATCCATTGATGCAAATAGTTTGGGATCTACCAATATCACATATTATACGCTCTGAGATTGACACTCTCAAACCACTCCCTACAATTGATCTTTGAGGACAAAAAAATATAAAATGATCCATTGGCCACACGAGAAACATGCTCCCCTACCTAATTCCTATCCTAGTACTAGTGTACTCAACTAGTAATAAATCCCATAGCTATATCTGTGTTGACCACTCTAAGTTGGATGTTTAACTGAGGCTTTCTAGCACACTATCAACTATGATCTCTGAAAGGATGACCAACTGAATCTCAACCAATTTAATTGGCCATGGAGGCCTTTGCCTTTGCTTCTACTACTGTAATACTTTAGAGGGTGTTGATGACACTAGAAAATCCTATAGGTTGAGGCTAAGGGCCAGATAATATAATACATGTATCATAATTAACAACCACACACAAAACCTCTTAATTTTATTTATGTATCATAATTAACGACCATTTGACTGTCCTTTAAGCCAACACAAGTGGAAGAGGGATGTATTTCTGTTAAAGGCAAAAAAGCTAAGTCCTTTAATAATTAACGACCATTTGACTATCCTTTGACTGTTTTGGTGAGGTTGAGACAATGGTTGTTGGCTCTCACTCTCAAGATTTTGGTGCGCTGGATTGGCATGTTAAGGCAACACAAGTGGAAGAGGGATGGATTTTTGTTAAAGGCAAAAAAGCTAAGCCCTTTAAGCCTTCTTTCGATATGACTCTCCGATCCCATAAGATCAATTCTAAATGTAAACCTTGATGGTTCTTGGGTAGGGGATGGTTTTTGGTTGGCTGCAAGTTGTTCTTTTTGCAGCTTTGTTGTTTTTGGTTATGGGTGTCCTTTTTACCCATGGTTGTTTGGTGCTTTCTTGTTCCTTTTATTCAGACGACTTTATGGCTGAGGATTCCAGTTCTTATCTTTTTTTGGTTGTAAAGGGTTTCGGGTCCCTTCAAAACGTGTTATTTCCCTAATAAAAAACGACCATTTTACTGTCAATGCGTTGGATTCTACTTGTTCCTCTCATGAGGATGATGTTTCCTCCCGTGATGAAGAGTCTCTCACTGTTGCTGAACTTTCTATTGATTCTCTCACTGCTGTTCAACAACCTTGTTCTACTTCTGTTGAGCCTTCTTTTGGTGCTGCTCTGGCTTGACAACCTATTTCTGCATTTGCTCATGATGTTGATACCTCTACTGTCTCTTCTCTTGCTGTTGTTCCCCTGCAACAATCTGTCGTTGTTTCACAACATCCTGTTGCGGTTCTACAACGACACTTTGCAGTTACTTCTGATCACAATCCTGCAAAATCACTTCCACTTGATCTCTCTCTTGGTCCTAATGAATTTATTGCCTAGACTGTGGTTCGTCACAGGCAGAAGGGGAGGTCCTCCCCCCTTGTCCAAACCTCTTCCTCTCAAGGCTTGGGTGTCTCTTCCCCTCCTTGAGTTGGGTCTGGTTTGTTTTTTGGTCTGACAAGCTTCCCTATTTGCTTGTTTGACCTTGTTGGGGGGCTTGCTCCCTTGGTTAGTTTTTTCTTTTTGATAGTCTTTGACTATGTTAAGGGTCGATGCCCTAGTTATCGTTGCTTTTTTAATAAAAAATAACCACACACAAAACAAACATTATATAAGAATAAGGACATAAGCCAAAGCTCCCATCAAGTGAATACAATTTTCTAATGCTACATGTAAGGCCTCACCAAGGAGCCTATAGGACATTAGATAAGACAACACACATTTTTTTTGAAAAAATAATGCACACTTGGAAAAATCTAGTGTAAATCTTTGCAATACAACTACCTTGACACCATCATCACATGGTGACATCACACAAGCAAAAGGCTTGAACACATAAACACACATTAAACTTGGAGGAATGTTGATGACACCATACTGGACACCAACAAAGGGTTCTGAGCTTCACAAGGCTAGGAGAACACTCTCGTCGAGGCTAGGCTCAATGATAGGACATATTCTTTAGCAAAGACACACATCCCAATGTAAATGATGACATGAGTTCTCTACAATGACACATATGGATGAGATCTTAAAATTATCTAGACTCACAAGGCCATGGGGAATAGATTGTATTCACTAATTTTGCCATGAGGCTTAAAAACACTTAGTGTCCATTGTGTGGGAGAATCATAGACAACCAAAGGTCTAAAATGCTTAGATTGGACACTAGAACCTATGTGGGACTCTAGCACCCAAATGGGAAATTGATAGTTAAGTGCACTGGTGTCCTTATTTGGTATTGGTGTCCTGTTTACATGCTAGAGTCTAATTTTGGTGCTATAGTCCTTCCTAGGCATTGTAGTCCAATCTGAGCATTGGTGTCTAAATTAGTGAGCAATCAACGAATAGGGATTGGCCTCCAAGACATACCAAGCTCTCAAAGACCACCTAGGAGGGTCTACACCACAATTGAACCATAAAAAAAATGATGCTTAGTGCAATTAGAGATTTGATCTCCATAAGTACTATTGTCACAAAGTTGAACCCGCTTGATGATCACGTATGCTCATCAACCTTGTGCAACATGGAAACAACCTCCCAAGTGTGGGACTTGTAGAAGTGAGGTTTAATCTCCAGAGAAGGCTGACTTCCTTTCAATATGATGCAAAGTGTTGGACCAACCCAACACATGAAAGTCTAATCTACTGATCCAACAAGGAAAAGGAAGAAAGAGGAAAGGGATATTGAAAGAGGGGAAAAGGGGTTTGCAACTAGATTGAAACTGTGATCTTCCTGCCTATAACTGCACAAGACATTAAGAAAACTACCCTGCTGCATGAAAGTTGGCCGAAAAGGCCCTTTCATCTGAGAGCCAGGCCCACTAGCCCCACAAAACTGACAGGATTCAACGTGGCATCCGAGTCATTGTTTGACGTGGCGAGCCGGGTCCACATCCGTCGCCATTGTTTCCTCGCGAGCTTCCTTGGAACCCTGAAAATTTACCGCGGGATGGTGAGGAGCACATGTCTTTCTTGTTGTTTACCCCGCACAGTCCATTCAGACTCCACATTTGGTCTGCGAGATAGCGGGAAACCTTCCTCTTGTGCTTTGGTTACCTCGCACAGTCAAATTGCACCTTTGAAAATCGCTGCGAGGTGGCGAGATGACTATATGGTTTCAACGTTCTTACCCCGTAGGGCCCAAATGCTTCCCCAGAATCCCTTGCGGGATGGCCGAAAAGATCACTTTTCACTTGCCTTTCTATCCTGCGAGCCTTTGCCACTTGGTTGTCTGCCTGTGCGGGATAGCGGGAAGACTATCCGCCCTACTCTTGTGTTGCCTCGCAAGTCGCCCTTAGGCACATTTAAATGCTTGTGGGGTGGCGGGAAAGATCCTCACTTCTTTGTTGCTCTTACCCCACATGGACTTCGTGATTTCCATTAACCTGCCGCGGGATAGCGGGGAGGCCCTTTGCTTTCTCCGACTTCTTACCTTGCAAGCCGCCCATCTCTTATCCCCCGATAGCATCGCCTGTCGCCTTGTCGCATGAAAATGGAACATCGGAACAAGGAACAAAAAAGGAAGTGTTCTTGTCCGATGCTACCATGAGATAAGCGAACCCTGCTAGCCAGTGGAAACCAAAGGAGGAACTGTCTGCCAACGACCCCGCCGACCTTGAGCCGGTAAGCTTAAGTGAGTTGACCGACCAACCCGGTCAACACAAAAATAGAATTTGGAGCCCGAAAAAAAAGGTTCCTCTGCATGCTGCAAATACAGTGCGCATAACATGCAGGTTATGCAAAACTTTGATTTTATTTAGATTGGACTTGTAGCTAAGTTGACAAAAAATGGTCAACAAGTACTAGACATTATAAATGTGTGTAAGTAAAGATAAAAAAGAGTGTTGTGACCTCTCCGATTCTCCTCTACTCTAACCTAAGCAATAAAATCCAAGGGGGGATGGATACACCACTCCCCATTTTATACATGGTTTCACAAGAGGTCCCAAAATGACATGAAAAGACTCAACTCCCAAGGGATGAACAACTAGGGACTTGACAACTCCAAGACAAAATTATAACACCACCTAATACTATTATAAGATGCATCATATTTATTTTAAGCATGATTAAAATATTACTAAGTTTATTTTTTTATGTCAACATTGAAGAATATAATTGTAACATTATACAACTGTGCTCAACTGCAACATCGAGTCACATAAATGAGAGATCACCATCACTATCATTTGCATTATAATTTAAAATCCATCTCAATAGGAGAGCTCCAACAAACAATATTACAATTAAAATTCTAGGACTCAAATGTACTTCAAGCCAAATTTTACATTTGAATAAATACAAATGAAAAATAAGTAAACTTGTGTCTTGATGACCTCATCATCAGTCTTCATCCATGATTCTTTAGTATCTAAGTATGGTTTCCAGGCCACTAAATCGTGTGATACCTATAGGTTCACCCCACCATGCTAGGAGATGGTCAGAAGGACCAAGCACTCTCACACAAGATACATGGAGAAATCAGAACACATACACCAAACATCGAGAATACATGATGTCCAAAGTATGCAAGATATACCAATGACATCATGGAAATGAAATACAACATCTTAGGTGCTACTCAAATTACACAAGGATTAATAACTTAGAGAGAAAATATGGGATTTCATTGCAAAAGCCTAAACTACTGACTTAGAAGAGCCTAATGCTCCTCTCATAAGAGATAAGGGTACAAGACCTAGTGTGCTTATTGAGCAAGAATGTCTTCCACACTCATCTTAAGCCTTTACGAGCACACCATGTATGCCATGTCATCAATTATCTTTGTTAATTTGTTACTCATGTGTTTCATTAGTTTTCACTTGTTTACAGACTTCCCAACAAGATATCTTGGTGACCCTTTTATGCCTTGAGAAATATTGGAAGCCACTCCTGTATGAATCTCTTAACACCTAGGTCCTAGAATCATCACATTCTCTAATGAATGTGGCATATAAAATAGTACAAAAAAATACTTATGCAATAAAATTTACAAATTAATTTTAATAGCTTTATTTCAAAATTCCAGAGCTTCATTCCCCCATTTAAACAAATCATAATTTATTTCATAAATTTGATGTCACTAATATTTTTCCAACACAAAAAACCTAAAAATTCATCCATCCATCATTGAAATAACATCAATTGTTTCTTTTAGCAAAAATATGAACAAATTTGAAAAACAAAAATACCCTTTGGGTTAAAACACACAACAACAATTTTTCACAATCAATTTTGAATTCTTGACATTTCCCCCAAAAAAATGGGATTATGAAGGTGTATTTTGAAAATTTTGAAAATAATCTAAATAACAACATTCCTACTCTAATTTCAAATTTGAAAAATGAAATTAGAGTACTTGATACTCTTCTAATCACATATAAATCATTTGAAAATAAAACAATGAACGATGGAAGAGAATTAAGGAACTTACCTCAAATTTTGTAATTAAAATAATTATAACAAACTCCGCACGCATTGTGGAAGAGAAATTCCAATCCCATACATGAATACATACCCATTTCTATCCCAATGCTTTGAATCTCATACAAATCCTCCAAAAAATGCAATCCCAATCCCAAAAACAAGAATAGCTTGGAAGAGGATTTTGAGAACAACTAATTTAATCCGAGAAAAAAAAAAAATTCAAATAACACGCCTTTTCCTCTTTTAAGCATTTTAAAATTTATAATTAATATTATATATTTAAATTTTCCCATTATATTTTAATTCTATTTATTCCCATGTTGACCCAAAATTATTTAAAACATTTAATGTCATTTTATGAATTTCACCATTTATTTTGTGATTGAATTATATATAAACATGCTACTATACATTATTTGACAAAAAACATGATATTAAATAAAACATTAAATGATGCATTCATAGGGGAGTTCACAATGCTCATGGTTTTCAAAATTACCACACAATTGATTTCAATCAACATAGGCTAAAGACAATAAGAAATCACACTCAAATAAAGTACGACTGGATAGGGCAATAGATAACAATGAATGTGACATCTCCCATATAACCACTGTTAGGGTCAACTTAGACTTGAAAATTAGGTGGAGGAATACCATATACTTGCACACTTAATATTGACATCAATCAAACATGTAACATGTATATTGTAGCCCAAGCATAATATAATTCTTTGAATAGGGTACAACATAATAATCATGAAAGCAATTGTCTAAGCATACATATGCATAATCAATGAACTGATAAAAAGAAAAGTCCATCACAACAACAACAACAACAACAACAACAACAACAACAACAATAGAACTATCTTGTGAAGTGTACGCAAATCTTAGCGCCAATACAAAAAAATGATAATATGAAGCATCTTGAATCAAAATATACAAATATCAGTATAAGAATATAGTCTAAAATATAAGCGACATAATACGTACATGAGAGGCACTATAATAAGACCTAGAAGTCAATGTTTAAAGTATGAAAGATGGTCATGTTGGTGAGCATAGGTGACAAGAGTTCGAATGTAAAGGGACATTGTTGACCACTAATTAAATCACTATGACTATTAGGAGAGTTCAAGAGTTTGTAAAAATTTCTCCAATAGACTATTGATAAACCCAAAGGATATTGTTACATATTGCACAAGGTACAAAAAAAATTAAACATAAACCCAAAGGATATTGTTATATAGTGCACAAAGTTACCATAAGAGTAATAACATGCATGGACCAATAAATTAAATAATTAAAACTTCTACAAAACTAATGAAGCCACATTATAAACCTTGGACACTACCAAAACTAATGAAGCCATAATACAAACCTCAAACACCATAAAAAATACTATTAACTAATAGATATTTACAAATGAGAATATTGTTAATCGAAAATAGAGAAAAATCTAGTCAACCTAGAGAACTTTCTCAAATATACCCATCTATAGTCAAACAAGTAGGCATCGGAAATATTAGTGGTGAATAATCGCCAAGTGGCAAATATTTTCTATTAGACATTTAAAAAATGGCGAATAATCGAGGTGGCCGGATCACCCTGACTTTATAAAATTTCGGTCAAATGCATTTCAATTCGCCTTCATTTTCATTAATTATTTGTAACGATTTAAAGATTTCGCCAATAGAGTATGTTTTCACAACGGTCTATTTAATATTTTTGCCCGAATTTTCGGAAGTGTGCCTTAATGCACTGGCATAAGTCGCCAATAGCCATGAATAGTTTAATTTGTTTGAGGACCCAATTCGCCTGACATTTTCGGAAGTGTCTTAATTCTCTCCAATATTCGCCAATACCATTAATCGTTCAATGTTGTGGGAGGATTGATTTCGCGAATTCTATTATAAGTCCATCCCACTGGATGATCCATAATCACCTAGTAAATTACAATGTTGTAGATGATGATGATGCACGGAAGGGGAAAAAAATCCAAATAAAAAATGTGTCAGGAGTGGGATATGGCGAGACATTTTCAAATTGATTGCGTGTCAAAGTATCCATTCATTGAACCAATAAATAATTCAAACAAAGGTGACCCTCCAATAGAATGCATATATAAGATTTTTAGTTGGAAATATAAAAAGGAGGAGAGGTTGCAATTGAAGCTTGACACCATTGAAAAACATATCGGCAAAGTTTACTAAAAACAAATCATAGATGGAATTGAAAAATCAATGATAAGATTGGAAACAAAGGAGCCATGTCAACATGTTAAGTGTGCCTTAGAATATGATGTGCATTTGAAAAAACAGACAAAGCTCGCTGGATCTGGAGGTTTTCTTAAAGCTATTTTTAGAAAGACAGTGACATTAGCACAACTAGGAAAAACTGTTCAGTTAAGTGCTGTTTTTCATATTTTAACCAGAGGGTGTCCTATGACAAACTACCCATAAATTAGTACTTTATTATACTTTTTGGGCGTTCCTAACTTCCCTAATAGTCATTGGTCAGTAAACAGTGGTTGGGAATGGGCAAGTTGTCTTGTTGAGGTTGAAAAAAAAGATATAGTGGAAACAATTAAGAGTCAAACTTTATTGTATTGTCTTTGGACGAAGTTACGACAATAGATAATATGTCTTGGGTATGTATGCATGTTTATACCATAAAGAATCATGTCCGCCAACTTCATCTACTATGTGTTTCTAAATTGAAGGAGAGTGTGAAAGCGAAAACTCTATTTCAACTAGTTAAGAAATTTTTAATTGAATATAGAGGTATGGATGACTTAACAATTGCAAAAATGTTGGTATGCGTAGGAGAAGATGGAGCTTCAGTAATGCAAGGTCATAAGAACGGTCTTTGCATAAAGCTACAAACTTCCCGTTCATCCTACATGACTGCCATTCACTGCATGGCCCATAGAATGAATCTAGCTTTTAAAATTGTGAGCAACTATCCTGTAGTAACAAAGTTGAATATTTAATCAGAGAGCTCCACTCATACTTTTGTCGAAGTCCCAAACAATTTTTGGAATTTTAAAATTTTGCCGATGGAATAATCGATGGGAACAAGCTTCTTAAGGATGTTGATACCAGATGGATTTCCTTGCATGGTCCAACGCATCGAGTTTATTCAGAATATCAATTCTTGATTGGAGTAATGTATGAACATCGCCACACAGTAGACAAAGCTCCCGACCTGCTTCGTAGGTTAAGTGATATAGAGACAATCCAAACTTTAGCAAGTCTTCTCCCCATGCTAGAGGAAATGAACCATCCTGTGAAAAAAACCCAAGAAAGAGCTATGTATATTGCAGAATATACTAAGCTACATAAAATTACATGCATGATCCTTGATAATCTCTATCAATCACAAGAAACATTTGTAGATGAAAAAAATGCTAGCTGACATACAGTGACAGGTTTGAACAATCCTAACAATTTTTTTCAGTTTAATGCAAATGGGGAGTTATGTGCCAGTGTACGTGGATTTGAGATACCAATGCACTACCTTTCCACAATCACGGAACCAAGAAAGCACTTTAAGAAGCAAGAAGTAAGTGTCACAAAGGAAGATTTTAGGAACATTGTTGAGTCTGTAATTGGTAGTCTGAAGAAAATCGTGATGAGTTACTTGAAGCCATGTCTATTGTCTTTCCTCAATGTTGGGAACTCAACAATCCAATTGATTATCGTCATTGGGTAATGACATTGATAGACTATTTTTGCAAATATGTAGAAACCAATGGACAAACTATAGAAGGAATTTTAAATGAAAAAATTCTTAAAGAGCAATCAACCCGGTTTGCAATTACTATGAGACATCAATTTGAAAATTCGATAAAAGCGGAGAACCCCTTGGAAGAGAGATCAGTAACAAAGGTTTGGACAAAGATAGGTCAGAGCCCAGTTTTGGTTGATTCATTATCAGAATTTCTCAAACTTGCTGATTTATGTCAAAACATGATATTGGGTTTAGTGGAGGATGAGAGAGTTTTCAATGCTTTGGGGTTCTTAAAATCAAAGATAAGGAACAAACTAGACAATAATTTAGAAAACTGCTTGTGGTTGTATACATCTAGGTATAATGTCTGAAGTTTTCCTTATGAAAGGGCATTAGGAATCTGGAAGTCCAAAATTGAAAGAAGAGGGTTGGGAAACACTTCAAACCAAAGTGGGAGAACTGACACTGACATAATGAATTCCAGTGACACATGTACTACTAGTTTTGAGATGCGGTTAAGCGAAGGTATGCAGAGTGAAGAAAACACAAATAATTATCAAGGAAGCTATCGATTTGATGATCACAATGATGAGATGATATGGCAAATTTAAGAGATTTAGCACTAGCAGTTACTAGGTATTTATTAAAATTTTGGTTGCATATTGCATAATGTATTTCATCTGTCACATTACAAAATCCTAGTTATGCTTGATGATATTTTATGTTTCTGTCAATGTCATTTAATATTGATATGCAATTGCATTTTTTGAATTTCTATTTACAAGTTAATAAATTAACATATTACTATTTTTTAGTGCTGAAGAATAAGGTTGCATTAGTAATTATTTATTTGATAATTTTGATTCAACATTCAAGTATTAAAAAAGTGTAGTGTTGCATTAGTAATTACATCATGATCACGGAGGCTGCTAATTGCATTAGTATCAGAAAATATGATTAATATTTGATATCGACTATAGCATGAGATGAATTTTCCCAATTGCAACTTACTATTTATTCTCTACATAGAATCCCTTTGAATAGAGTAATCAATTTTAATCTTCAACTTTAGAAGAAGCTGAAACCCATTCAAACTCAACAACATAGTGTAGACATATGAACCAAAAAATCCTCAATTTTATTAATTCATATAAGATTTTGGATAACAATGGTGGACTTCTTGTATATTATTCACCCTTGGTAAATTAGTATATCTACTTCTATTGGAATTTTCTAGTATAAGTAGAAGTCGAAGGAGAGGGAAAAACAACGCCTTAATTGTCCTCTTATAGAAAAATCGAGGATGCAACAAGCTTCGACCCTTTTACAATATCAAAACCTAGGAAACCGTTTGACATATTAAAAAAAGTGGGAAACCAAGTATTTGAAAATTGAAAATTTTAAAATTTGAAAACTAAGGAAAAGAGAGGAAAAATGATTAGAAGTGATCAATCCATGCTTCTTGAATTGCTGAAGCCCCTTGACGTGTTCTTGGTAGCCCCTGTTTTCAATTTCTAATTTTGCCAAATATGAAATGTCCCCTCAATTTTTTTTTCAAATTTTAAACACAATAACTTGACCTATTAGAGTTAGCATGATGAAGTATTAAGAGCAATACATATTGGCGGTTGGACCAACCACTTCCACTTTTCAGCGAGATATATAAATGCTAGAAATTAACAACTTAGCGGTATAACCAACCAATTACAAGTCCAAGAAGACTAAAATTAAATAAGACAATCACTCAACCACTTATTCAGTGGGAGGACTGGAAATAACAATCATCACTCAACCACTTATTCATTGGGAGGACAGGAAATAACAATCATCACTCAACCACTTATTCAGTGGGAGGATAGGGGTACAAAATAGAATAGAGATAGGAGGAAAGCCAACCTCGCTGGCAACAACAATGAAGGAAAACTGAGAGGGGGGGGGGGAATCAGTTTTCACTAGATCTACAATCTCAACCACAAATACAAATATGATAAAATTCAACAACAAAAAAGATATGAAAATTGATAACACAACACCAAGATTTTGACGTGGAAAACCCGGTTAAGGGAAAAACCACGGTGGGATCCTACCCACAATAAGATGATACTCTGTAGCAGTATGTGAAAATATTACAATGGAAAATGCACCATCATTCAGGCACACTGCCTAGAGATCATTGCTCAAGATACAATAACCCATAGGGCTACAACCCTCAGGGAAGTCTCATTGACTTACAACAAGATTCAGACTACAATCCAGAAGGAATGAACTGAAAGAATAACATCTCCAAATGCCTGATGACAGTTCCGATTAAGCACAATTGTTTTCTTTGCAACACCTAACTCTTCTCAATACACCACACCGAAAGATGAATCCCTATTCACACATACACCACTCTATGATAATGCAGACACAACCTCAACACCCAAATTGCATGACAATATCACATATTTATATAATTCATCAACGTTGACAACAAGGTCAGGTAAACCTTCAACTTCATTTAATATGTTCTTGAATACCCATTTAATATGTTCCTGAATACCCATTTAGTACCAATCGCATTCTTATCTTTAGGTCTAGGCACAAGTTCCCATGTGTTATTCTTCTCAATCTGATTCAAGTCTTCTTCCATAGCCCTCATCCAATTTTCATCTTCATAGGCCTCAACAACATCTTTAGGTTCAATTTTAGAAATCAAACATACCTCTTCAACAACTAGCCTTCTTCTACTCATCACACCTTTATTTTTATCTCCAATAATCTGATTTTCAAAATCTTACATACCTCGAAGTTTTTTGATTATTTTGATTTTCAGGTTCCTGGACCTCTCCATTGGTAGCAACAATATTTGGATTAACTGTCTCTACCAGATCATTCTGCTTCAATTATTCAGTCTGAATAGGCGTTATAACAACATGTTGACCATCATCATATCCGCATGCTCCGATCTCCTTTTCAAGGTTCTCATCAACTTTCACATTTTCTCTTTCCACTATCTTTCTCAGTCTCTTATTGTAGCACCGGTAGGCTTTTCTCTTTGTTGAATATCTCAAGAAAATTCCTTCATCACTTCTTGCATCAAAGTTTCATATATCCTCATCTCTCTTGATATAACACATGCTACTAAAATTTTTGAAATATCTCATAGTAGGAACATGACCAAACTATAGCTCATAAGGGGGCTTACCGGTATCACCTTTTATATGCACTTGGTTGAATTTGTAAACAACAATGCTAACAACTTCTCTCCAATATATCTTTAGAACATTCCCTTCAATCAACATAGTCCTTGCAACATCCAAGACAGTTCTTTTTTCCTTTCAACAACTCCATTCTACTGAGGGGTTCTAGGAGCAGAGAATTGTCCTCTAATCCCATGCTTCTCACATAATGGATCAAACTCACCAGAACAAAATTCTCCTCCTCTGTCAAATCTCGGACATTTCACCTTTAGTCCTATCTCAGTCTCAACCTTTGCTTTGAATATCTTGAATTTATTTAGTGCTTCTGATTTCTCTTTCGAAAAGACAACCCACATCATCCTGGAATAATCATCAATCAACAACATAAAATATCCGTCACCCTGCACACTTCTAACGTTTGTAGGTCCACATAGGTCAGTATTCACAAGATCTAGCAATCCATCAAATGTATACTACTTTCTCTTGAAAGAAATTCTTATTTTCTTACCCATTTGGCATTCCTTACATACCAGATTAGTAGGCTTAACAATTTTAGGAAAATCTCTAACAACTTGTGTAGAATTGATCTTAATCATTGAATTAAAAATAACATGACACATTCTCCTATGCCACAACCAACTTTCATCAATCTGATCAATCAAACAACTTTTCTTACTAGCATTCAAATGAAAGATATTACCTTCAGTCTTAGTTCCAGATGCAATATCTAATCCGAGGCATTTAGGATCTTGCATTTACCATTCTTGAATTGCAAATCATAACCTTTGTCAACCATCTGACCAACACTCAAAATATTATGCTTCAAACCTTCAACATACACGACATCATCAGTATTATGATTATAACCATCAAAGGAAATAGAACCTCTACCACGGATCACACAGGCTTTCTCATCTCCAAATCTTAATATTTCACTATTATACCTTTCCATACTCACAAATTTACTTTTATCACCAGTCATATGATGTGAACAACCACTGTCAATCACCCATTCATCTTCCTCTTCAACTTTCACAACTAAATATTTCTCATCAATAGTGCAGCTTGTGGAATCAACAGGTAGTGACCCATCTTCTTTAATGGCAATAAACACAACTTCATCTCCTTCTGATTCTTCATCTGTAACACCTTCATCAACAACATAATAACAATTCTTCTGATGCTTATACTTCCGGTTAGGTTTGTAAGGCTTATCATACTTTTCATGCTTCTCATATCTATCATTCCTATCATTCTTATCAAATTTATCATGCCTATCATATTTAGACATTATCTCTAGGCATATAGAAGCAAAATGTCCTATCTTATTGCAAGAGAAACATTTCAGAAGCAATTTTCCATCATACTTACCATCTCCCTTAGGCAATCTCTGGGCAATCAATGCTTCAAGCTCATCCAATTCTCTTTTTTGCTCTTCCATCTCTCTTCTCTCTCTTTCATATCTAGATATTTTGCACTCTTCAGGATCATACTTCTTATTTCCGGATACAGATTTTCTAAATGCTATCTCAGACTTTCCATGTGATTCATCAAATTTGCTCAATTCAAATGCAACAATCTTCCTGACTAGCACATCTCTTGTCATAGTAGTCACAATTTGAATCTCATCAATAGCAACTACCTTATGTTTGTAAGCAGGAGGCAATGATGTCAACACTTTAGTAATGATTTTATCTTCTTCAAGGGTTCCACCGGTAAATCTGATACCTAGGACAAAATCATTCACCTTAGCCATGAAAGTGTTTATGTTCTCATCTTCTCCCATCTTCAACATCTCATATTTTCCTTTCAAACTTTGTAGCTTAGCAACTTTGACTTGTTTATCTCCTTCATACAAGTTCTCAAGCTTCTCCTAGATCTCATGTGCAGTCTGAAGTCCCATTACATTAATCATGTCTAAATTAGGCAGGGTGCTCAATAATTCTTCCTTAGCTCTAATGTTATGTTCAACTTCCTTGATCTCATCAATAATAACCGGTCCATTCTGAGGAATAAAATAGGCATGCTTTGTAATCTTCCAATAATCTTCTCCAAGACATCTCAAGTGCACATGCATCCAGTTCTTCCATATAGCAATATTTACTTCCATCAAATCTGAGACTCTCCTTCTTAAAGATAACACCTTCAGTTGCCATTCTGGATCTCCTTAATTGATTAAGCTTCTTCCAGAGGATCTATCTCAGATACCAATTGTTGGCAACAACAATGAAGGAAAACTAAGAGGGGGGGGGGGGGGGTGAATCAATTTTCACCGAATCTACAATATCAACCACAAATACAGATTTGATAAACTACAACAACAAAAGAGATAAACAAATTGATAACACAACACACAACACCAAGATTTTGACGTGGAAAACACGGTTAAGGGAAAAACTACGTTGGGATCCTACCCAAAATAAGATGATACTCTACAGTAGTATGTGAAAATATTACAATGGAGAATGTACTAGCATTCAGGCACATTGCCTAGAGCTCACTGCTCAAGATACAATAACTCGATAGGCTACAACCCTCAGGGAAGTCTCGTTGACTTACAATAAGATTCATACTACAATCCGGAAGGAACGAACTGAAAGAATAGCATCTCCGCATGCTTGATGACAGTTCCGGTTAAGCATAATTGTCTACTCTGCAACACCTAGCTCTGCTCAATACACCACACTGAAAAATGAATCCCCATTCGCACATACACCACTCTTTGATAATGGAGACATAACCTCAACACCCAAATTACATGACAATATCACCTATTTATACAATTCATCAACCTTGACAACAAGGTCGACTAAACCCTCAACTCATAATTATAAAATTACATCACATGATACAAAGATCGACCACCAGATCAATATAATGATATACATGACATAACATGGACCTAAATCAAATCTCCAAACACACATCACCACCGAAAATCTTGCCACAATCAACCGCAACACGCTGCACCTCCAAGAATACCGCATGACACGAAGAATATCACCGGATCAACAAAATCACCATTACTGCGCACAAAGATCAATTCGAACCACCAAAACAAATAGGACATGATAAGGAAACACCAACAGGCATGTTAGAATCATCAGTAACAACTGCACCAACACCACTTATCAAATCTTCATCGATTAACATTTGAAGCTCAAGAATACTCAAACAACAACAACTATCACAAAGAAAAGATAACTTGCGGAGCACCAAATCATGAGCCATCTGCAATGAAGATACACAAGACCATCCCAAACAATCTCCCAAAATATTAGCTTAAGATCTGATCACACCAGAATATACCAGAGGAAATAGTGAACTCTACAAAGCACTGATCAGAAAAACAAACTACAAACCAGATCATATGATATGATCAATTAAGCTTTCTAGATCACCAAAACCAATACTAAAAGATATAATAACACTAAAAATACTCCATACACCAAACCATGATCCCAATAAACCAATCTGCAATCACCAGAGTAGGAATATGTTGACATCAATAACAACAATATATCCTAGCAACAACAATGTCCAACAAGCCTCTTCCACTTGTGCAATGGGTGATAGAAGAAGTATAGTGCAAAACTAAAATGGACTGTTTTGGTATTACTAAATACAACCTTACAATGACAACTCTACAAAATACTTGTTAGTACATCAAGCTCCAATCTCTAAGAGATACAAGAAGATACTCCAAGAATCTACAAACACGAATATTGAAAAATAGAAGCCAAAAAGAACACTTTACCAAATTTGAAATAACACACCAACAACTCCACAAATCATACCAATAGATTTGTGAAGTCAACATCTCCTTCAAGACACCTTCGAATAGCTCCAAATCAATGGCAAAGAAGAGCTAGAAAGGGGACGCCCAAGTCTCAACCATCAAATTAATCCAAATAGCCTTCAAACATTAATGTATGTATCCCAAGGTCACTTCTAGCATGGTATGACCTACCTGGAGAGGGGCGATCTACCTTAAAAATCCAGCTCTTCGCTATAATTCATGAAACTTAACAAAAAAGGACGCCTAGCAGAGAGGAATCCAATGAGCCAATGCCCAGAATGATCAGACAATTAGGTAGGGAGATATGATCGAATAACTACTTTAGCCATGGACAAACTAGCAACATTCAAAAACTAACACTCAAAAAACTAAAAATAGAATAAAAAAATCCATCTCAATGAAGCTCATTGTATTCCTTTGGATGAGAAATAGGCTCTCCAATAGCTAGGTGCTATCTCTCAAGCACAAAACTGGCACAAGCTAGGAAGCTCTCAACTTCGAAGCACAAGTTTGGCACAAATTTGACAACACTTCATTGCAAATATTCATGTATATCCAAATGAGGAGTAGAGCCTTGTATTTATAGAAAAAATATCCTCAAATTCAAATTCAACTCCCTCTAAATTGACATGAAATAAAATGAAATCCAATGCCAATTTGGATGCCCAAAGCAATATAATATTTGTCTTTATTTCAAATCATACATTCCTCTAGAAGGGACACCCAATTAAATAATTGTTTACACATTGCACATTATAATCTTTTTAATGTAATAACTCCAAAGTGGACGTCCAACCTTAAGTCATTAAAATAATAATTTTAGCACCCAATTGACCCCTTAAGTCATAACATAAGTCACATTCCTAGGCTATAGGGAAACATTAAAAAGTATTAAAAAATACTTTTTTCATATACTGAACACTGCCATAGAGAGCTAAAGGCCAAAATTATTGAAAAATGCACTGCCAGAAATAGCCTCTAAACTGGACCACTAAAACCTGCCAAAAATAGCATTGCCAAAAATAGCACTTAATAAAAATAGCATACTGCTAAAAATAGTAAGTGTGTCCAATGTATTTTAACCACATTTTGAGCATCCATCACAAATTACTAAAAATCGTAAGTCTGGGAAAGTCTTCGGATCTAGTTGCATGTCACACCATTGCGAAGCTCTCTGAAAACCCAAAAAAACCTAGAGAAATGAGCTGTCCTCGCCCCCACTTACTAAAAAGAGTAAGTTTACCAAACTCCACTGCTTGCTACGTATGTACCCTCATTGTGAAGCTTTTTGAAAACCCAAAAGGAATCCATAATCAAAACTGTAAAACTCCAACATGCAAGCCAAGAAAATTGCCAAGACAACCTCCTAGAAAGTAGGAAACCCTAATGTTTGGTCCCAACTAGCCTACACATCTTTGAAATAGGCTAATGGCCAACTGAATTGATTATTGCTAAGAAGGGGACATTACAAAATACAAATTTGAAAATTTTGAAGAACTCAAAAACAAATAAAAAGAAGATTAGGAATCATCAAATCCATGTTTCTTGAGCTCTTGGAGTCCTTTGAGATGCTGCTGGTACTCTTTGCCTTCTATTTTTGATCTAACTGTCTCAAGTCTGGTCATTCCACTATCAAGCCTTGACAATGCATCCATGCATGATCCCAACTTCTTCAGGAATTGTGCATCATCTACAGTAACATCTAGAAATATCTGGTTATTATGGTTCTAAGGTCTGCCTTCCACTCTGATTTAGATCTAAGGACCTTTCCACCTTCTACTCTCCTTCTTTCTCTATCAAACCATGTAGGCATATGACTTATTACAAGACATTGAAGACTTATGAGCTCATCTCCAGTTCTCTGTGCATACATTCTATGGATGATGAAGATCTTCTTGACCACCTCAAACTTTTCTCTGAAACTCATAGTAATGATATGCAACTGGTCATGAGGAACTCTGATTGATAAAAGCTCGAATACTGCAACTGTCTTGCTCATAGGATAATGAGCATGCTATGAAACGTTGCCATCTTAAATGCTCCTTAGAAAGTCTCAATAATTATCTATGCTCATCACAAGCTATATCTGCATGCTCCAAAATCTCACTTATTTTTGACTCTAGCAATGATTTAGCCATGTCCACTGTAGAGCCCCTCCCCGATCAAGCTTTGTAACTTAGTTGACCATGGTTGACCGTATTAATAAATGTTATAATTTAATAGGATGGGCTATGTTAGATGGATAGATTAGTGGGAAAAATAATTAAACTAGGTTATGGAATCATTTTACCTTACGGTGCACATTTTGATGTGTTATGGATTTAGATCCTATATGATCCACTGATTTGATAATCTTGATATGACGTATGTCAGCTATCTTAGAATTTGCAATACTTCTTTTTGATATTTGAAAACATGGACGCATGATGTATTAATGATTAAGTTTCACGAGGATTATGAGGATGCCTTTTGAGTAAATTGCTTTATGTGGATTTTATTGGATAAATGATAAATTTATCGTTATGATTGAAATTGTATGCAAAGTGTCTAAATTGTATTATTTTCATATGTTGATATTAAATGTGATTTTTGGAATTACTAATGTGCAAAATGAGATGTGCAGGAAAATTATTCCATGTGACCATGGAAACTATTCGGAGAATCAAGCCTAGGCCTATGTGCGTTTGTGAAGCCAAGGGTTGTCTATTTGGAGAAACAACACCTCGTTTGTAAATGTGTTTTAATTTGTAAATGTTATGCTTGGATGTGTGTTTAATGTGGAAATTGTTTAATTTATAAATTCCAAAAAAAATGGACATTTGCCATGTGTATTTTAGTGATGTGTAATTCTTTTTGTGGTGTCACTTGACATGTGTTGCAAGATGAGTTGGAAATGACATGTCTGTTTTGAGGAAATTTATTTTACCAATGCATATTTTTCAATTATCCTAGAATGGTCCCAAGAAAGCCTTGGATAGGGAGCCATTAGAAAGGTCAACTGAGGGTTGACCCGTAGGTAAACTTTGGGTGACTTTCTAGGGGGTTAAGCTAACTCCTAGGGTCAAGTTAGGGGCATTTTTAGTGGGCCATATGATTTACTTATGGATCAAGGCCAAATTTAGCCATGTGTCCACTCCCTAGGGCCTTTTTAGCCTTCCCAAAAATTGAGTTTCCCAAGTTGGTCGAATTTCAACTTTAGAGGAGCCTTCCTAGGTTGGATAACCATCCTCATGAGTGACATTGCTCTTCCCCATTCCTTTGACCTTTTTGATGTGTCTTGGCTAGAGAGTTTGTAAGGTATTGGGAAGACCAACCAATGAGCATCCTTCACCCTTCCCAAGTGGGTTGGAAAGAGTGAGGAGTGTCTTCATAGGGAATAGTTTGGGAGGGAGAAGTTTGATCACCCACTCTCCATTTTGGAGACTTAGATTTTTGAGTAGTTTTTATAAGTTTTTTTGGAAGATTTTGGCTAAGTCTTGAGGGGAAAAGATAGTGGATTTTGGCAGCTCTTCTACAAGATTCATCATCCTTTTTGGCATATTTAAGGTTGGTTGTTTTCTAGCTCATGTATGTTGTTGTAATTTTGAAAAGAATGCCTGTTATAGTTGTTTTTCATTGTTGATATCTTAATGCGTTAGGAAGATTGTTGAGTTCTTCCTTATGTGATACTTTTCTTTTGTTATTGTGTTTCTTTTGAGTTTTGTTTTAGGAGTTTTTCAAGGCCAAACTCACCCTTGGGAGGGTAGACTGGCCTTGGGGTGAAGGGTTGTTTGACAGCCTGTGCGTGTGGAGGCTCTCTTTGGAAGATAGTGATTTACAAGGGGTTATGGGACCCTTGCTGCATAGTATTTTATTTATGCAATGGGGGTCATAAGGGGAGTTTGTTGGCTTGTATGCCTTGGGGGACATAAGGAATTGTATGGACAAGTTTGGAACTTGTGGATGTGCTTATTTTGTAGCCTTGCAATGACATTATGTTCTCCTACTTTTAGAATTCTCCTCTAGGTATATGGTCCACCTTCACCCCACTTGAAAAGTCACACAAGTGACATTGTTTATCCTTGGGATGGGAGTGTTAATGTTGTTATGAGTTTTCTTGCTTGTATGTGTTTTGAATGTGTGTTACCCGTCTAGCCTTGGTTCTCCTAGCTCGGGGGTGGCTTCTTGTAAGCCTTGGTTGGGAGGTGAGCCTCCATGGTCACAACCTGAAAGCTTTTAATTGTAGGTTTGCTTGGGAAGAAATTGGAAGGGAAGCTGATATGGTCCTACTATTTATTGTATTTCATTTGCAGAAAAGAAAAAAAGGAACTTCTTATTGTATTTAGTTGCAGAAAAGAAAATGTAACTAATAAAGATGTATTTTACATTTGAAGTATTTATATTTTTGCAAAAAGAAGGCTTTTGAGTTATTTCATTGTAATTGTTATTGCTTGAAAAGATGGAAGAAATCTGTTTCTGTTTTATTTAGTTAATAAAGGATAAATATATTGGAAATGGAAGAGAAAAATAGTTGTATAATTAAGTAGTTTCATTTTGGCTATTTACGTTAATCTGCAAAACGAAATAAGTGCTAGAGATTTAGATAAACAAAAAAAAAAGAGAAATACTATTTATGTCTATAGTTTTGGAAATGAAATGTAGAAAGAAAAATACCTTTAAAGGTAGTTTTATTTAAATCTTCTTAAAGTTTGTATCTGGCTGTTTTATTTATCAAATGAATGTGGAAGAAATAATGTAGTTGTTAAATAATTTACTTCTGTTATTTGTACTTATTTATAAATTTGTGTAACAGAAAGTAAAAGTGCAGATTTAGAAATATTAATACATTTAAATAAATATATTTGCATGTAGGATCAATTAATCTAAAAATCTACTATTTTGCATCTATCAAATATGCTATTGTAAGAATGATTTAATGAAATAAGTGCTGCATCTCATAAGCATGTAAAATCAGATTTATTCATACATTTAACATTCTGGTTTAAAAAAAATAAAATAAATATAGATTATTAAATCTGTGCATCTATTTTGTAACATTTGTATAATCTGGTTAAATAGACTAGAGTCTCTAAATTGGATTAAATATATGGGCATATATATATATATATGGGCATATATATATATATATATATATCTGTGTGTGTGTGTGTGTGTGTGTGTGTGTGTGTGAACATATATAAAATACATATATATATTTTAAATATAAACATAAATAAAATACTCATATAATTGACACACACACACACACACACACACACACACACACACACACACACACACACACACACATATTTCACACACACACACACACACACACACACACACACACACACACACACACACACACACACACACATTTAATATATTAAACCCGCTGTTTCGAAAATAAATGTATATTTAAATAAAACAAAAAAAATAAATTATTATTTTTTTGTTGCATGGCAAAGGAAGTTGGGCGATGGGTTCCCTTGAGGAAGTCGTTGGTCGCGGCCACTGAGCGGTCCACGACCCCCACAGTGGGCCGTGGCCACTGAGTGGTCCACGACCCCCACAGTGGGCCATGACCCACATGGCGGCCAAGGCCGCTGCGTGGGTTGCAACCCACCCAGTGGAGCATCCCACTGGTGGCGCTGCAGCCACCAAGGCTCTGCCTCGGCCCCCTCTGTGCAAATAAAAAAGAGGGAAAGAAACAAACTTTCGGCCGCCGCCTCCAATGAACCCTTTGGCCCCTGCAAACCCTCGCCTCCTTCGGCCTCCTCAACCATCTTTCACCTGCACACACACAAAATAAAATGTATTAAGCGATATGAAACTGGTAAAATAAAAATAGAAAGAGAAAAGAAAAGACGGAGTGTAAATATATTTTTTTAAAAATGAAACCCTAGTTAGGTTAGAAATAGAAAATAATAATAATAAAAAAAAGGAGATAAAATAATAAAGGAGAGGGAAAGAAAGTTCTTTTAAATTTGAAATGAGAATTGCCCCATTTGTTTAAATTTATATTTTAAGTTAGTTGACTTTTTCTTTTATTTGGGATTATAACTGAAATTGGGAATTAATTATTTGTATGGCAATTTTATACTCATGTAGGGTAAATTTTAGAAGAGTTTTTTTTTAATGGAAACTTTTATATAGTTTAATGATTAAATTTAAGCCGAGGGATAATGTAAATGTGCATTATTAAATATTTAATCTATAGTGTTTGGAGGAGAAATATATAACAACTTGATTTAAGTTGTATAAATACATTTTAGAGATTTTTATGGTATTTTATAATTAAATGGAATAATTTAATAGAGGTTATTAAATGTTTATTTGTGAGGAGGTATTGTAGTGGAATATTATATTTTTCTAAAATAAGTTAATGGACTTAATCTTGTGAACTTATTTAACCCAAGTTGAACCTTTTATTAAATAATTTAATTATTATAATGACGATGACACTTTAGTTTTATTTGCTCAACCAATTAATGTTAATACATTCAAATTGTATTAATATTGAATTAATAGGTTCAAGAATTAATTAAGATATAAATGAAGAAATTATAATATCAATGATTGGGGAAACTTGACATTAGATAAATAATTATTGATACAAGAAGTTGTATTAATGTCAACTTAGTAGAATTTGGGTCATTTAAATATTATAAAATGTAACTAAAATCGAAGGGCCTTTTGAGCGAATTTATTTAATATCTAAAAGGATATTGTCCTTATAAAAATTAATTTATTTTGCTTTGATGATAGGAGTATCGTAATTGATATGCAAGTAAAAATCTAATCCTATCACTTAGGAGTTAAGTTGAAACCTAAGACTTCTAGTTAAATTTTAATTCTTCGCTCACCTTAGAATCCCAATTTAATATCAATTAAGATTTCATTTGGAACAACTTGTTATGCTGTCACATCTAATTAAGCATACGTCACAAGTAATCAAGTGTTCAAAAAAACTTTTTTGTTGTGTTTTTTGCCCAAAAGTTTGGGCATGACATCCACCCTTACTCTTCCTTCTACTTGTGAAGTGTTCGCCCTTAATATATCTATTTTGTTATTCAACCTTGTTACATCTAGCCTGGCTTGGGCCAGATCATTCCATTAATCTTATCACCTCCTCAGATGAATACTCAATCATGCCGGGAGGCTGATATGTAGGTCCTACATACAACTGCTCTTGTGATGATGTCACCTTTTTTGCTAGAATGACCACTTCCTCCTTTGTCTTTAGAGATACATTGTGGGAAAACTTTGCCACATTCAAATTTAGGCCTGTTGCCTCTATGATGGAAGTATCAAATACTCTCTTAACAAGCAGACTTCCAAATGACTAGTCAATTTCTTGACTCATTCTAGGTCTCTTTGTAACCCTATGAAGGAACCAAATTACCAGTTGATCAAGGCGATCATTGAAGATCACTCCAGAGCACCTTTTTTCTCTATTCAAGATCCATTGACTCCAAATCAATGTCATGCCTCCTTCTAAGCTCATAAATAACAATAGCGGATGAGCTATCCCATCCTTCCAAAAGAAGCACTCCACTCCTCTTCACAATTTCCCTCCCCACCTCAGGGGTCATAGTTGCCAATTGCTGATTTGCCACCTTCAATATTTCATCCTTCAACTTCACCCTTTCATTATACTCAAGGATGTCAAAATCAATACCCCTTTTTCTCTCTATTTCATTTGTTAATTTCCTTATTACAAAATTTCTAAACTCTTTGGTATTCACAAACTTATCATCACTCATGAATTCTTCACAGACATTTAGCCTTACATGCTCACTGAGATCACCCCAAGCTTAAATGCATCAACAACCCACTCCTTAGGAGGATCCTGAACCGTGACACCCAATCTTGTGTCAAACCTATGAGGGGGAAAAGACTCATCTGCTTTTAATTCAAAACCCTCATAAGATTGAAATGAAATTTCTCTCCCTAGGGATAACATGTGTAGAGGGGTTACAACTCTTGGGATTTATAGAATCTGAGTAATAGGGCCACTCGAGGATGATGCATCCATAGGATTTTTTATAGCTTCCTTTTCAAGAAATATCTATGAAGGGGAGGGGCTAGAAGATATATCAACTATAGTAGAGTTCAAAGGGGGATCATCATAACTTGGTGGAGAGGAGGCAGGACCAATAGGGGAACCAATTGATTGAGGAGATTTTGGATTTTCCTCCCCTACTCTCTGAACCGGTGGCATAACTTCCAATTGAGGCCTCTCATGAGGCAAAGGAATTCATTCAACATCAAGATAAGTACCAAAGATGGCCTTTACTCTGACTTTTGGAACTCTCAGCATTTTCCATGATGGAGAATATGTACTATCCTCCCTTTTCTTTTAGTGCTCCATGTACTAAATTTTGTACCACCTTTCATTCCTCTTTAAAACATCATTGTAGTACTCAACATTTCTAATGATATCTTCTTCATCATCCCATTCATGTTCTGGTACCTTTGCTTTCCCAATCTTCTTGACAAATCACTGAGAGTCATAAACTCGGGGCAATCTATACTTATTCAATATGGAATCAAGAATTTCATATGCTTTCCTATTCAGGAAATGATACATCCCAATCACAACTTGTGATGGGATCATTTATCCCTTCTTGTGAGATCCACCAACCAGAGACTTGTCAGCTTCAACTAGTTGATGCAAAATCTCTAACAAGGCAACCCTATCTTGAACAATAATAGGTAGCTTCTGAGGAGTAAAAGGCTACCAAATACCCTAATGACTATGTGGTCTTTGAAGTAGAACCATGATACCCAATTGTGAGGGATATCCAATTCAGGCTTAAGGTCCTTGGGTCTTAAAAATTATTTGGCTCTTTGGCTTAGACCCCACCTAACCTCCTTCTGCAAAATACTCAAGAGTTTTCTAACAAATATATTTTCAAAAACTAAGTAATTAGACTCATTCATATGAGAGTCCCAAAAGTAAGTCCATTCTTGGGCTGGGAGTTCTTCTCCTCCAATTATGACTGTGATCTGCAAGTTTGGATACCAAACCTTGAGACCCTTGTACAAAAATATATGCATTAGAAAAGAGTAGTACTTGAAAATTGATGATTTTCCAATCTTGAAGTCACAGAGGGTATTATGAAGGCCCTTAGCCACCACATAAGCAAAGTCAAATGGCCTGTTGATATCCCTACTTTGGATATCCATACATATCACAAGAATATTATTAGGAATTAGGTCTCTTTCATCTAAAACACATACTTGGTAGAGGGCATGGTAAGTGTTTGTGAAATAACTAGCAAATAAATTAACATTATAGGGTTTTTTTTGTTGTGGAGTCAACCTTTTGTCATCCCCCTTTATCCTTGGAGACCTAAATGAAGCCAACCTCTCCCTATAAAGCTTTTCATTGCTCTTATATTATACATCCAACTCCTTTGGATCAATGACCCAATCCGTATTGGGATTAAGCATGAAAACCTCATTTTTTACGTCCCTTGTGATTTAAGTGAGCTTGCCACCCTCACTTGCCACAATATCTCTATAGTGTCTAGCTTGTAGTTTGCAGCAATGGCAGTGATCAATTAAGTGTTTACACACACACACACACACACACACACACACACACACACACACACACACACACACACACACACACACACACACACACACACACACACACACACACACACACACACACACACACACACACATATTTGGGACCACTAGTCTACCCAAGTTTTAATTCCACATGTTTGAAACTAGAACCTTTTCCTTCTTCTTGTTATAACCTTTTCTCCATAGGCTAAAACCCCATGGTGGAATTAGTGCATCCCTGATTCCCACCAAGTGATCAATGATAAATCCATCTAGCCTAGACCTCGATTTCAACCTCTTTTGTGTTTCGGTTGAGCCAAGGAGCTGAGCAATTAGCTCTTCTATAAACTTTCTTTTTCCCATGCTGGAAGATTTTGCCATTGTTGGGGTTAGGGTTTGCCCGAGCTTGTGGAGACAACAACTTAAAACATCAAAATTCAAACTCAAATTTCAACCTTAATGCTCAAGGACTTATACACAATTAAGGGAATACACAAAAGGCAATGGGTGTGGTATAACAAATGCAGGGAGAATATCATGACAACCCTTATCACATAAACCTTAATTATGATAGCAATAAATTACAAACAGATTCAAAACATATCAAGATCGTGGTTAATGTAAAATTGACCAAAAGACAGTGCTGATATAGCCGGGGAAGTCTGGATCATAATGAACAATTGAGCTCATTAACTACATGCACGTAGACTGGTGTGATGGTCTTATTATTTTTTATTTTTAATCCCTTTATAAATCTCCTTGGCATCGCAGGATTAGCTTGATCATGTATCTTTATTCAATTGTGCAATTGTGCGAGCATCCCAACCATTGATTTTCTTTGAAGATACCACCTCTTAATTCTCCTAGACAATGAGACAATGGGACCCTCACCCTTTCTGTGTGGCATAAACATCCAAGTGTCCACAACTTTATTGGTCTAGGCATTAGTTATCATCATCTATGCGAGGACCACATGCCACGTCCACAACAAAGTTGCAAAATTAATCTTTGGGTGCAATTTCCATCAATTGCATAATCACGCGAGCATCCTGTCCATTGATATCATACATGATGTCTTCTTAATATTATAAGGTGTAAGGACATTGGGCCTATAATTCCACCATTTCTTCTTGTCTTCCATTTGTCACTTGCTTACTTGTCCAGACATATACAATCATTGTGAGTAGGTCCCACCACCATGTAAGCATTGAGGGCTCTGAGTTGATACAAGAGAGCAACTTTGGTCAATCGTGCAATCACATGATGATATGAGTCACTGACCTTGCTAAAGGTAAAACAAAGACAAAACATAGTTAACTGAAGCCACCACAAAACATTAAAGAATCATAAAACAAAGATAGAACAAAGTTAATTCAAGTGACAAAAAAACATTCATAGTATCATACAACAAAGATAGAAAGAGTTAATATAATCCATGACAAAACATTCATAGAATCATAAAATAGAGTTAATTCAAACCACGACAAAACATTCATAGAATGATAAAACATAGATAAAACAAAGTTAATTCATGCCACGAAAAAATTACAATATTCTTGAAATTACAAACAAAGTAAACTAGAAAGCTTGAATATATTTGGGAATACAAATTATACAATACATATTATAAAATCATTGTATGAGCTTGTGTAGCATGCTCCACTCTCCATCTGATGGAACTCCAAATTGTTCTAACATATAGTAAGTGACTTGGAAATGTGTCAGCAATTCATAATTGGAAGTGGAAGTTGACATCAATGTTTCATCCAAAGCTGCATTCAAGGTTATCAATGATTTGGTCATGGCCAGAAAGTTAGCCCGATTTTTGTCCTTAGGAAACAAGTCCTAATCAAGCTTCATTTTCTCCTCCATATTATTTTTGAAAGAAGCATCTCTAATGTATTGCTTTGTTGTATCAAAAATCATTGGCAAACCAAGTTCTGACAATCTCAGCACCTTTCCATGCAACTTCTTCAACGTTTTTACAACCTTATCCAAACATTCATGTGATTCCCGTTGTTTCTTACATTTTTGAATGATAGATGAAGCCTTTATTGATGCATCAATGTATTCGTGAACTTTCTTGGATGCCAAATATTTGCCATTGGATTTGTAGACTGTTTGCAAAATTTGATTTTCAGTTTTCTCTCTTGAATTCAAATTTCTATTCTGAGCAATGTATTCAGTTAGCTTCACATAATGTACACGAAGATTTCCAATCAATTCAAACAACTGACACAATTGGTTAGCCTTCTGCATTATTTTCTCCCAAATAAATTGTTTTATATACCTCATTGTTTGTTTCCAAGATTCGCTCAATTTGTCTTTGAGAGAGTTAAAATCATTGCATGCCTTCTACAGCTCTTGTGTAAGTCTTTCATTGTTTTTTCTTTCTTCTCTTTCTTTTTCTTCCCACCGATTTTGTCTTTCCTTCTCTATGTTCAATTAGTCTTGTAATTTTTTTTTGAGGTAGCGACGTTCTCCAGATTTTTGTATAATTGTACTGAAGAGGCTCTTTCACTTTCAAAATTTTTGATGCTTTTGGCTAAGCTTTTCTTTAGTTCATTTAGTTCCACCTCTGCCTATTCGTTCTTTGTACTTGTAGATGTAGAGGCATCTTTTTTTATCCTTTTCTGTAATTCACTGCTATTGTTCTCTACAATTTTCTTCTTTGCTTTCTCATTTTCTCGATCTCTCTATAACTTTTGTATTTGTATCCACTTTTAATATCTCTCTCTCTTTCTTGAGAAATGATGTGTATACCACTTTGTTGGTCTTTCTTTACTTATTAATTTTGTCCACATTTTTAACTCCTAAGAAATCCATTTGGATGCTAACGTGAAATTGCGAGGGATCAATTTGATTTGGAATTGGGGGCATAACAACCATATACTCCATTATTTATTTATCTGGGTCATAGGTGAGAAATAACCCGTTCATTGTAGGTTGTTCCTCTACAACCGTAGTACTTGCAACCTTCATCATTAGTTTCCTTTTTTTTTTTTTGCTCTCTCTCTAAATTGATCAATGAAATTATTGTAATTTAAAATCTAGGATTGCTGACACAATTGAATGTTTGAATGGTGAAATAGCACTTGCAGTGATGTAGGAACCTCCACCTATTCCTGTGGCTCTAACTATTTCATTTTAAGGTCTAGCAAAAGATGCAAAACCCATTCCTAATCCTGTCCCACTCTTACTTACAGTTGGGGTTATCAGACTCATTTGACGGTCGTGGGCTTGTCCTAAAGTTGGAAACAATACCTTCATGGTAGAACTTGATGTAGTTGGAGTTGTACTCATCATTGTTGTCATATGCTTTTGCTTCTTCAACATGCCTTGATCAGTGGAATTCTGTATATTATCTTCTACTATTGGCCTCTTTTGAGTGTCTTTTTGTTCTTGCACTTGTTGACCACAACTAGTACTCTTACCATACCATCCCCACCAGTGGTAGTAGAATTTGATTCTCCATCATGTTCTAGTTGTGATTGAATATGAGTGTCAAGATTTGAAGCTATAACAAAACAGGGTTCAGGTGTATATTATTACCTTTCCTCGTTGATTCAACTTCAATGCTTCAATGATATGCACCTTTTCTTGGTAACTCTACCTCCAGTGGCATCCAAGGGCCTTGTCCTTTGGACCCCAGACCACCAGCTTGATAACCTAATTTTTCCATTATGGTTGCCCCTGAAGAATATTTTTCTAACATGGTCTCACTCAAAATAGATGTTTTTACAGATACTGTAACAACTGTTGGAGTTTGAACTGAGGGTATGTCATTATCACAATCATAACCTCTATCATTATCACTATCATTATATGCTTTAGAGGGATTCTCTATATTCCACAATTTGCTAAACTTAGAATCCTCTAGGATATCTTTAAATCTGCAATAGTCTTTGGTTTATCTAGATTCTTCCTCATAGACCAAAAATCTTTGATTTTGTTTCGTGTGTAGTTTGCCTCTACACAAGCCTTTGATAGAGATTATGGGATGCTTTGTCTAGTAGATGGACCATTATCTCTTTTGTAAAAATTGTTGGGCCTCTTGGTTTGGATCTCTTGCTCTATTTTTCTCTATGGGTGCAATGCCTTAATTTGTGCTGACAATTGTTCTAGAGAAATACTTTTCTCAGCAACAGTTTCCTCCATCACTTTTTTGACCTCATCCCAAGAATTCTTGTTTTTTAACATTTCTAACAAGGGTTTACTTTCATGATGGATTTTACTTGCAGAGTTATTATTCGCCACAACCATTGCTTTAATGATATTGCATGGATCATACTACCAGTAACTGTCAACATCAAAATTAAAATTTTTCAATGTTTCATATACCACACTAAATGATTTTCTCTCAAATGTGTACCCTCCACATGAAAAAGGTAACGAAGGAAATATGCTCTTCTTTTGTTGACCATAAAAGTAGAGCTTATATGTACTCTCCATCTATAATACATATTCCAAATA
The DNA here is from genome assembly GCF_030272615.1 of Cryptomeria japonica. Taxonomy (NCBI): domain Eukaryota; kingdom Viridiplantae; phylum Streptophyta; class Pinopsida; order Cupressales; family Cupressaceae; genus Cryptomeria; species Cryptomeria japonica. Next base: position 444,397,119 of record NC_081415.1, on the reverse strand, counting down.
CAAAAACCCTCTTTGTCACATATATTGGAAGTTTGTAGGTGAAGCAGTCACCGATGAGGAGGGACCTCAAGGAGATCAGTCCAAACCGGTCAGCAAGAGTAAACATGATGGAAACACACATATATGATGGAGGTAATGGAGAACATATAGTTTTATTGCATGAAATTTGATTACATCCAATCGGTAACAACCGGGTTACAACATACCGACACACAGGCCTTGTAGAATAGGTCACACCGGGACCTTGAATTGAAAGATCTATCTACTAGGCACAGTCTATCTCTGATTGATTCTAATTGATCTTCAATTAAATGTAAATTGATTACATTATAAAGAATGATAATAAATATATATCAATCCAAAGGATCCAGTTGGCCCAAAAAGGGATCAAAACCCAAAGAACAAGACCTAACGTGCAAAATGAACAAGGTCAGCCTCCACAAAGAGATTCCTCCAGAAAATCCAAAGGATGAAATGTAGAAAGTTGACCACATGCCAAGAAAAATTGATATCAATGTCCAAGGCTCCACAAGCTTCAGAAAGGTTTCCGGTAGATCACCAGAATAGGTCTCAGGCAACCGGTAACAAAGGAACAACTGGTAACAAGAAACTGTCAAGGAAACCAGTAGCGATATCTTGCCGGAAAGTGATCCAAATGAGATGCAGTTTGAAAACAAGAAAGATGATCAAGTATTCAAGTAGAATCCAACTCCATAGGATCCAGTGAGCCAAAACCGGGACACAGAGACAGGAAAACTGAAACTGCAAACAAAAAAAAAAACAAAAAACAAAATGTTTTTGGTTGATGCAAGATTGTTGTGAACCGGGGATGCTTCTGCATCAGACATCCACGGTTAATTTTTTAATGTAAGCCTCTCACTTTTCTAGGGTCAGAGGGAAACCAAGGCAGTCTACCTCTTCCTGAGAAATCCAAGATGAAGCTTTGACTGGTTTGCTCTTCCACTTCATGAGATATTCTTTGTACTGACTGTTCCGAGTACTACGCCCAATCCTACTATCCAAAATTTCTTCATTGTTTCTCAAGGTCTACAACACTGTCCTCACTGAATTCTTGTTCATGATACTCATGAAGATCTACAATGTTGAATATAGGTGAAATACTTAGACTATTCGGTAGCCCTACTTCATATGCATTTCTAGAACCGAACTTCCTCAAAATCTTATAGGGTCCAAACTTCTTCATCTGCAATTTATTATAAGTTCCAACCAGGAATCTCTCTTTTCTGAAGTATACAATCACTTCATTGCCAACTTCAAATTCCTTATGTCTCCTCTTCTCATTTTCCTTCTCCTTATATTTGCTATTCATGTCCTCCAAATGCTGTTTAACCTGAATATGCAATGGTGCCATGTGATCTGTAAAATCTTCTGCTTCTGAACTCTTCTGTTCTTCACTGCTAATGTCTCTCAATTCTTCTATTCCTCTAGGATGCACTCTGGTAATAATCTCAAAAGGTGTTTTTTTGGTACTTCTATTCACTGAATTGTTATAGGAAAACTCTGCTTGTGCAAGGATCAAATCCCAACTTCCAGTTTTATCTCCCACTAAACATCTCAACAAGTTTCCCAAACTCTGGTTAACTACTTCTTTTTGTCCATCAGTCTGTGGATGAAAAGTAGAACTGAACTTCAAATCCATCTTCATCTTTTTCCAAAGTGTTCTCCAGAAATAGCCAACAAACTTAGTATCTTTGTCTGAAACTATGCTCTGAGGTTATCCATGCGATCTCACCACTTCCTTGAAAAATAGGTTTGCTACATGCAATGTATTTGATGTCTTCTTACAAGGTATGAAATGATCCATCTTTGAAAATCTATCCACTACCATAAATATAGAATCATTCCCTCTCGGTGTCTTAGGCAATCCAAGTACAAAATCCATGCTTATATCCTCCCAAGGTCTTACCGGTACTGTCAAAGGTTTATACAATCCCACATTCTGACTACTACCTTTTGCAACTTGACAAAATCTACAACTTTGCACATATCTCTTAACATCCTTATGAATCTGGGGCCAAAAGTACTGCTCACTCACTAATACAATTGTTTTATCAATGCCAAAATGTCCAGCTAAACCTCCACTATGTTTCTCTTTGATTAGGTTCTCTCTCATGGAACTCTTAGGTATACATAACTAAACTCCCTTGAATAGCATCCCATCCTGAATGAAATAATCCAACCACTTGCTTCTATCAACCATAACTGGTTCTCTACATGCTTTCTAAGGTTCTGCAAAATACGGGTCTTCATCATACAAGGTCTTCAAATATTCAAAACCTAATACTATTACTCTCATCTCTGTCAACAAATTCCTTCTCCTACTCAATGCATCAACAACTTTGTTAGATTTCCCACTTCTATGCTTCAACACAAAGGTGTAACTCTGCAAGAATTCTACCCATCTCATGTGTCTCTGATTCAACTTACTTTGACTGTTCAAATACTGCAAAGCTTGATGATCTGTATACAACACAAACTCCTTAGGCAACAAGTAATGTATTCATTTCTTCAAGGCATGAACAATGGCATAAAATTCCTGACCATACACTGAATATCTCTTCCGAGAATCATTCAGTTTCTCACTGAAATATGCTACTGCTCTCCCTTCTTGACTCAAAACCACTCCTATTGCTGTTCCACTTGCATCGAAATCCACTTGAAATACCTTATGAAAATATAGTAAAGACAACATAGGCTGCTCAGTCACTTTCTACTTCAACAATTCAAAAATTTTGTTTGCTCTGGTGGTCCACTTGAATTTCTTCTGATCTCTTCTCATGGTCTTTGTCATAGGGTTACAAACTGAACTAAATTTTTTGATAAACTTCTTGTAAAAACTAGCCAATCAATGAAATGATCTCACCTCTCCAATGCTTTCCAATGTAGGCCACTCAACAATGGCTTTCACTTTCTTAGGGTCCATCTTCAAACCATCCTCATATATCACATAGCCCAAATAGACTAACTCATCCTTCATGAAAGTGCACTTCTTGATATTGATCAACAACTTTTCTTCTCTCAACCTTTATAAAACTTGTCTTAACTGCAACAAATGCTCCTCTTTTGTCTTATGGAAAATCAGAATGTCATCCAAATACATAATAACAAACTTACCCAAGAATTTCTTCAATACCTCATTCATCAGCCTCATGAAAGTGCTTGGTGCATTAGTCAATCCAAAAGGCATCACCAACCATTCATATAGTCCTTCATTTGTCTTAAATGTTGTCTTCCACTTATCACCTTCTCTGATCCTGATTTGATGATATCCACTCTTCAAATCTATCTTTGTAAAGTATTTTTCTCCACTCAAATAGTCCATTATGTCATCCATCCTAGGCAAAGGAAACAAGTATCTCACTATGATCTTGTTTATTGCTCTTGAATCGGTACACATCCTCCATTCTCCATTCTTCTTAGGTGCTAATATTGCTGGTACTGCAAAAGGGCTCAAACTCTCCCTGATCAAACCTTTCTTCAATAGCTCTTGCACTTGTCTATTCAGTTCTTCATTCTTTGTTGGTGTCAATTGGTGTGTAGCTTTGTTAGGAAAACTAGCTCTGAGAACCAAGTCCATACAATGACTAATACTTCTAATAGGTGGAAATCCATCAGGGACATTATCTGAAATGATGTCTTCATATTCTATCAACAAATCTCTTATCTCTACTGGGTGTTCTCCTTCGTGTTCTGGTCTCTTAGTCTTCTTAGGAATTAAGGCAAAATACACATTCTCATGTCTTAGTCCATCAATGAATTTCCTTCCATCTACTAAATAGATTCCGGTATTCGTACAAACTTCACTCTTCGAAGGTTCCTCCAAAGGTAACAAGGTTTGCTTCATCCCATTGGCCACAATAGTGTATGTATTCTTCCTCCCATCATGTATTGCCTGTCTATCAAACTGCCAAGGTCTTCCCAATGAAAGATGACAAATATCCATAGGCATAATATCACACAAAACTTCATCATGATAATTCCCAATTTTCAATTTTACTAAACATTGTTCACTTACTAATGAATTATGTTCATCCTAAATCCATGCTATTTGATAAGGCTTAGGGTGTTTCAATCTCTCCAATTTCAACTTATTCACCATCTCTTCTGAAACAAGATTATCTAAACTACCACTATCAATAACAACTTTACAATACTTACCGGATACCTTAGATTTGGTCTTGAACAGGTTCTTCCTTTGCAATGGTTCTTCATCTCCTCCAGTATGACACAAAGCTCTCCTCATCATCAACAATTCTCATTCTAGTAACCATCTGGTTTTCTCCTCTGGTAGAAATTTCTATCATCCTTCCGGTATGAATTACCTTCTTTGCTCACTTCCTTATCCTTGTTTTGATCTGTACTAGTTCCTCTTCCTCTGGTATATCCTCTTCCTCCTTGAAATCTTCCTCCGGTAAACCTTCCACCTCTACCTCTCTGTCTTTGCTCATGTATTTTGTTCAATTTCTCTTCAGCCTTTCAGGGCATACTGGTAAGCCTCTTTGACACTCTCTATTCTGATCGTACTAAGTTTCTCTTGTATAGACATCCGCAATCCGTTCAAATATCTTGCAATTTGTTCAACTTCATCATCAACATGTCTGAATCTGATGTTCAACTTGTAAAATGCTTCGATTTACTCCTTCACACTAGACTCCTTTTGTCTCAGATTCTGTAATTTCCACAACAAATCCACTTGATAATTTGTTGAGACAAACTTTGATTTCAACTTGGTAACCATCCTATCCCATATCTTAATCTTTTCTTTACCTCTTCTTTGTCTATCAACTTGCAAATGCTCCCACCAAAGAGATGCATGACCTTTCAACCGGGTATAGGCATATTTCACCTTTATCTCTTCTACAGTGTTTTCAAAATCAAAATACTTCTCCATCTCCATGATCCAATCCATCAATTCATCCAAATCTAACTTCCCATCATATTTTGGTGGGGTAAAATGAGGTGTAGTGTTCTCCCTACTCAAAAACCTTAAAAATATTTCTTCATCCGGATCAACTGTTGGTAGGTTCACTTGTTCTACCGGGGATTCTTCTCCTTCATCTTTGCTCACATCCTCAATATGTCAGCCTCTTCTCTAGGCTATCTCCACGGCTTCTAACTGGGCTGCTATTCCTCGCAACATCTCCATCACAATAGGGTCTACATTCCCATGCACTCCACCATTCCTAGTTCCTCTCCGCGCTATTGATTCACGCTAGTCCTCTACAATTGTAGGTCGGGTCTGCAATCCACCACCCTACAACAAAATTCAAGACACGCAACCTCCAGAACAAAACTTCGCTCTAATACCACTTGAAGCAGTCACCGGTGAGGAGGGACCTCAAGGAGAAAAGTCCAAACTTGTCAACAAGAGTAAACACAACAAAAATACACAGATATGATGGAGGCAATGCAAAACAAATAGTTTTATTGCATGAAATTTGATTACATCCAACCTGTAACAACCGGGTTACAACGTACTGACACACAGGCCTTGTAGAATAGGTCACATCGGGACCTTGAATCGAAAGATCTATCTTCTAGTAACAATCTTTCTCTGATTGATTCTAATTGATCTTTAATTGATTCTAAATTGATTACATTCTAAAGCATGATTACAAATATATATTGATCCAAAAGATCTAGTCGGCCCAAAAAGGGATCAAAACCCAAAGAACAAGACCTAAGGTGCAAAATGAACAAGGTCGGCCTCCGCCAAGAGATTCCTCCAAAAAATCCAAAGGATGAAATGTAGAAGGTCAGCCACATGCCAAGAAACATTGATATCAACATCCAAGGCTCCGCAAGCTTCGGAAAGGGTTCTGGTAGATCACTAGAATAGGTCTCAGGCAACTGGTAACAAAGGAACAACTAGTAACAAGAATCTGGCAAGGAAACTAGTAGCGATATCTTGCCGAAAAGTGATCCAAATAAGATGCGGTTTGAAAACAAGAAAGATGATCAAGTCTTCAAGTAGAATCCAACTCCACAGGATCCAGTGAGCCAAAACCATGACACACAGAAAGGAAAACTGGAACTACAAACAGAAAACAAAACAAAAAACAAAATGTTTTTGGTTGATGCAAGATTGCTGTGAATCGGGGATGCTCTCGGATCAGTAGGGTTCTACTCTCAATCCATAAATCCTTAACACAATATATTCTTCCATGAGGTACCAGTCAACGAATTGTATTTCAAGTCCTAGTTGAATGCAATCTCTACAAGACTCGGGCAATCTAGGCATTGGAGTTTTTGTAATTGCATGATGCATTGGAGTGTTTGTAATTGCATGATGCATTGGAGCCAAAAATAAGTCTACAAAATGGTTGTAATTTCCTCTCTTATCATGCATCCTTATCTTAGTGGTCCATTCATATATTGGATGCACTATTCTCGCCTCAACATCATTATACACCTGAATTTGAAGCTTGTTGGACTCGTACATTCCACTAAATTTCACTAGAAGAAGATGACAGGTAGGTTGTAAACCTAAATTTCTTAGAGGAACCTCTTTTAATCTTTACAAATTATTCATGCATGGATTGAACAACATGCTCAACAAAATTATTTCTAATAGGTTGCTTAACACAATGCATATTAAATACCATTTTAAGGAGGTTTTCACCTACTTCCATATTATTTTCCAATCCCAGGCAAAATGTTATCATGACAATAGCATTCCAAACCCATGGCACAAAAAAATCTCCTTTATAAGGAGGCTTATGATTTTGATCCAATTGTTTACCATCCATTGTTATTGCTTTGAGATAATTATTTTTTGTATCTCTTTGGCTTTCCCCATGGCTGGTAGCCTAGTACGGTAGTGATGGTATGCAAGCTTGAAAATGTAAACCTTCAGTGCTCAGTCCCCTAATTTTACAATCTAAACTACAAGATTGAAAATATTAAAGACATGGGATGTATGTATTTTGTATATCTCTAAAAAACTTACCTGAAAATTTGAATTTGAAATGATGAATAAATAGACTAGTGCGGATAGACCTTTTTGCATCCCCCAATCTAGATTCTAATTTCCGAATCTCCTCGGTTAGCTGGTTACTCCAAAGTCCAATCTCCCTTAATTTCAAGAGCTTCCTCTAACAAAAAAATTGTGGTTAAAATTCATTTCTTTTCCTTTCTTTCTTTTTTCAAAAACATTCATAATTTTATTCATTCATTTATTAAAACCTTTCATTCCTGACAATGCTCACACGTGTCTCTATTCTGGGTAATTTTTGAAGAAACTTGCATCCTTCACAACTTCGACCTGAAATAGAGCTTATGTCATTGATCTATGATCATCCAACGGTCATTGAATTTATTAAATTTAATTAAGTATACAATTTGTAATAGTTAATTAGACAATGGTCACACATGTCTATATTCTTGAGACTTTGGAGAAACTTGTGTCCTTCAGAACTTCGGCCCAAAATAGAGCTTATGTTGTTGATCTGCGATCATCCAACTGTCATTAAATTGATTGATTAATTAAGTATAGACATAGTTAATTAATTATACATTCTAGTATAGTTAATTCAACAGTGCGCACACATGTCTCTATTTCGGAATCTGCAGAGATTGTCATTGACTAGTTGTTAGTAGGTAGTTAGTTTTTTAGTTACGACTTGAGTCTACATTGTCATTGTAACGACCCTTTTGTTAGCCATGTTGGATCTCAAATCAACAGATTGGATAGGTTCTAAGGAAATGCCAACTCCTATGATCAAACCCTCCAATTGACTTGGCCAACTTATAGAGTGAACCTATTTGGTTACTAAATCCCTCACTTTAGGCTCTGCAAGACCTAGGCGGGTATACCTATTCACTAGTCATTTTTTATGACTAATGCTTTTTATAGTAGATTGAGTATCTTGATCTAAATTTTTCCCTATCTCAAAATGGCATAGGTTCCTAGGATAGGTGGCTTTTAGATGAGTTCAAGATTGTTGTTGTGAAAGCTATTCGATCTTTGTGCTTGTAATTTATATGTATACACTATTGCTAATTGATTCTATATATCCTTCTCAACTATTCCTATTGCTTTAAAGTAAAGGTAATTGACATGGTAAAAAGTTGTTTATGAATGATTAGTGCCTTTCCTCTTTTTTGGGCCACAAAGTCTATTACTTCAGCAGGACTTATTGTATGCTTCTATGAGACAATTTTTAAATCACCACCCAGGTAGATCTGTCAGTTACCTTTCCTCAAAAAGATCCATTTTAATAGTCTTATGCTATAATTTTCTCGAATGAATTTAACCCTTACTTTAAGAGACCATTCAAGGAAGACTTACAAGGAATAGTTACAATCCACAAATAGGCCTTTTATTCAAATTAATAGCAATAGGAAAATAAACTTCACTAGGAAGATACAAGCAACCTTATCTTCTATGAGACAATATCACATAACAATTGCCAATTGAAATAAACAACTCACAACATAGATGTAAAGGAAAAAACCTCTGATTATATTGATAGAGTTTCCAAAGTTACAAAAACTGCTAGAGTATATCCTACATCTGTTCTTTAATATACTTTTTTACAAAAAACTCTCATATATATGAGAGAAAAACCTATCCCTCACGAAGAGTCATGTCTCTTCCCAATATTAACAATTCATTTGTACATTCTTGACAAAGCTAAACAAAAATAGGTTAAGAATTCCTAAATGATTTATGTAATCATCCTCCTTGTAGTCCTTGGTGTCAGCATTTCGCTTCTTCAATTCTTCACCCATTGAGATATAAACGAAGATTATCTGGTTGATGGTAGGAGCCAAATCTTTGTCCTGGTCCAACCCTGAGATGGTTCGTTCTTTGATAACAACCCACTCATTCCGCCATTGCTCTAGTGATATTAACTCTCCCTCCTTGTAGATTGTCGACATTCATGAGATGCTCCCATTATCTAGTGCTTGGAGATCTCTGCTAAAGGCATCTGCATATCTGCCATGCTTCTCCAAGTATTCCATCCCCTCTGCTCTTAATTCAAGTGTCATGGTATCTACAGTGTTCATCACCTCCTGTAATCATTCCTTTAGTCTTTCATGCTCCTTTTGAGCCTTAACAGTCCCAGTATATACTTTCCAATATTGATCCACATGTATCAACATAGTTTTGAACTTGTGCTCTACGATATCATTAACCAGTTTATTTGTTTTCTATCGGACACTCTCCACTTGTTTGACTAATTTCTCACTCTTGGTATTCCAGTAGATAGTGTTTGTTAGAGCGTCCATGACCTTCTGGCCAGTCTCAAGTGCCATGTCTAGTCCACCGACGCTTGGAGCAGAGCTCTGCTGCAGTAGTATCTCTTGTAGCCGTTTTACTTCCTCATTGGCCTTTTGATACAATCCTTTATAAGTATTTTTCTCTCTGACTAGAAACTCAATCTGATCTTGATTGAGTTTTGCCACATCCAGATTCAGTTTGGCAGTAACTCTAGGATCAGTCTTCCTAGCCTACTGGATAATTAGATGCCCAAATGCCTGATCAGTGTCCACGAGCAAGGGCCTTTTTTCCTTGGGATATAGAGCCCACAACATAAGAGATTTCTGATCAGGATAATATCCCAATCCCATAAATATCTTATCCACCTCTTCAGGCATAATCTACTTGTCTGGCCCTTGTTTCTTTAAAAAACCATCGAACAATAGGGCAGATCTCATATCCCATCCTGGGTATATCAACACCCCAACATCCTTGAGTAACAACCTTCCTCTCTCAGGTGTCATCTCCTTCATGGTTCAGTCCACTTCCTCCTGTAGTATCCCAAGCATCTCTTCTTGAGTTCTTCCTTCAGTGTTAGCCCTGACTAACACCCCTTTGTGTTTTTACAAGAATGTACTAAATTCGGTAGTATGAATAAAATTGGTGTCGGATGTAAACTCTTCATGCTCCAACAACCAGACATCATTGGCTTCCTTTGTGTTGGTACAAGAATGTACTAAATTCATTAGTATGAATAAAATTGGTGTCGGATGTAAACTCTTCATGCTCCAACAAACAGACATCATTCGCTTCCTGGATGTCATATTGGCCAGTTGCTAGATTCATTTGTTCATCATGTCCGTATCTAGGTGGATACTCTTCCCTTGGTGAATCAAATGGAATAGATTCAGACACAGATCAGGGAGACATATGTGCCAGAGGCTCTATATCCCTAACATTCTATTTTCTGTCCCTGAAAACATATGTAGGAACACCCTCTAAAATTTCCAACTCATGTTCCATAAGTTTTTCGGCTCTAGCCAAGGGGTCCTCCATTCCTTGCATGATACCTTCATTTATCTTTCCTCAGCCAAGTTTCCACTCGTATGCTCTAGACACTCTGTCATATTTCATCCTTCTCTCAATGGCATCTTGCCTTTCCATAATCCTTATGAAATCATCAGGCATCAATGGGACGTGTTCTCCAGCCTTCAGCTTTTGAGATGCTCTTGCCTCCTTTATGTAACCTTCGAGATCAAAGTTTGGCCTGGGATCACCCTCTACCATTTTATAGTAACTTAACTTGTTCTGCAACAAGCCATAGCTCTTTGAACTCTTCACAATAATATATGAGAAAACCAACAACCCAGGCACTATGGACTGCTTTCCATGATTTGTCAAATGTTTGGCACTAGCTATTGATAATTGCCTAACAATCTCAAGGTAAGCCACTCTGTCAGGAACCATGATAGGCAGTAAATAGGGTTTTCATTTAAACCCATACACCCTTATTTGAGTATAATACAAAAAGCAATACCAATCCCCCCAGTTATACGTAACCGTGGTGTCTCCACATAATTCCTTGGGCCTGAGGAATCTCTGGACCTTTGGAGATATTGAGTGATTACATGGGTTCCCCAGTAATCTGTATAGTGTCTTAACAAAGAATTCTTTAAAATGCCAATACTTGTTGTTGTTGTACCTTTGATCCCATGCAGACAACCATAACTACACGGGATTTCTCACTCCGACTTTGTCATAAGCTCTGACACATAACCCATCTGGCCATAATCCGTTATCATGTCCAACACTTAGTAATATGTGTATGAGGAAAGAGTAATACTTGAAGTGGAAATTGACCATATCTCCCTTCAACTTTTCCAACCCGTAATTCATAGCCTCAGACAGATAAGCAACAAAGTCAAACATCCTAGGATCTTTTGATTGTATGTCTGCACATATTATCATAGCCATTATATCAATTAATGGGGGTGCTTCAATTCCTAAGAGCTAGGCCACACAGTAATACATGAAATATGGGAGGAAAAGATTGACATCAAAAGGAGCTTTATCTCCTCCACCAAATGGCATTATTGACCCTGTAACTTTCGATCTATGGATGGGGAGCCTCCACCTTTTATAGATATCTTCCATATTGAAATACTCCCAGGTGAGCTTGCTGGTGTCTACTTTCTCTTGAAACCCCCAGTCCAAATCAAATACACTTTCTATAATCTCCCTGGTGATGGACACTATTGGCTTTTCCATATAATCATATATGGTCTTTGTCTTGGGATCATAATTTTTGGCTAGAGACTTCATAAGTTTGACATTCATGAAGACATTTGGTACCGCCAACTTCCCAAGATTCAATCTCCATAAGTTATTTACTAGTTCTAGAGTGTTTCTTCATACATACCCAAATAAGAACAACTCATGCCCTCTAATCTTTGTCCAGATGTCTCCTAGGTTGTCAAATTTGTCTTCTAGGCCTTCATCTTCTGACTTAATCTTTTTTGATCGGTGGCTTGAGGTGGGAAATTTATCTAATAGATCCTGGTCTAATGGGCGACCCTCCTTCTTTTGCCTCTTTGGCTTTTCCTCTGCGGATTGGGCTTCCTTTGGCTTCCTAGCCCTAGTCTTCTTAGATGAGGAAGTTTCCATTATAATTTCAGGGACTAGGAATGGGGAATTTACTTGGTGCTCTAAGCTTTCTGCTCTTCCTTGAAAAAACTCTTAGTGAATTCTCTAGCCAATGTTGCTTGAATTGCCCTCTATCCTACTATTTTATTATGATCTTGCAGTAGTTTCATCGGTTACATCTGTTTATTGTGCAATGGTTATGAGTTCACTCATTTTAAATTTATGACGACCAAACTTCATTTGTTTTTGGAATGATTTCGCAGTAGGGAGTAATAGCTTCATCTAATGGTTCCTTTTCCCTTTCTTCTATGTTCTGTGGCAGGCAAGATGCTATTGTTTACTTCAATGAAACATTGCTCTTCAACACCATTCATTTCTTTCTCATTGAAAGACCTTTTCTCATCGAACTCACCTTCATTTCGGTGAGATCATTTTTTTGCCAATATGCTTTAAGTTTTCATCGAAACATTATTTTTCATCGAAATGGGTCCCACTCCTTCCTATCTCGGATGGTTAATTTTAATGGGAGTTTTGTCGCTTTCTTTTTCGGTGAATCCCCACCCATCGTTATATCGTGAAATGATTTGTTCAACATTTGAGTTTTCATCGATAATTAATCATCGATGAGTGGTCTTCTCATCTCACTCGATACCACCATTTTGATGAAACTCTTCATTTTTCCAGGAACAAAAAACCTTTCACCGATGATCAATCCTTCTTCAATGTCCCCTTTTACTTGTCGGCCTATTGCTGTATCAGATCTTTGCAGCCCACATTTCTTTGAAATAATATGGTCGCTAGCTTCTTTAATGTATTTTCGGATGACAAAAATGACTTCGATGAATCCTTTTCGGGTCTACTCACAGCTATAATCCCTCCGATGGTATATTTTATCAAGGAAACTTTCAATCATTTCTTCGACACAATGGGCATGTCCTTTTCGGTGAAACTAGGCCTTTCGGTGAGAGTTAGTTGTGCTTATCCGATGGTTGAGTTTGGCCGATAAGGGTTGTGAACCTAATGTCAATGAAATTTTAAATGATCTTTATAGGAATTATTAAAGGTACACTTAATCATTTTTTTAGAAAACTTCTGTAGTTTCAACATGAACTCATGGTTCATTGTCACTATAAATAAACTATTCAACAGTGGCTCTGAGTGGGGATGGAGGTATTCTACTGATGCCTTCGAGAACTCAAAATCTCTAGTTTAGGGAGAACATACTAATGGAAAACTATGGTATCTTCAATGGGAGGATATGTCTTAATCTATTGTACATGGAAAAATATCTTGTTATTAAGAAAATAAATATTTCAGGAATTGTCCATGTACCAACAATTCTTGGATCTCTCCTGTAGCACTTTGTAGAAAATAGGAATCTTCCCTTGCTTTTTTTACAATTACAAATGGCCCTAGCCATAAAGCTTCAAATTTTCCGTGCTTGCCTTTCTCTTGATTTCTCACATCCCACATCAAGACCCAGTCACCTACCTCAAATTTTTTGTTTATCGTCCTTCTGTCATACAACCTCTTCATCTGATTTTGTACTTTAGTATTTTGTTTCTGAGCTTCCATTCTGATTTCATCCAGTTCTATTAATTGTACAAGTCTTTCTTGCAGAGGATTCTCAATATCAATTTCTTCTTGTATGATAAATTTGTGAAAATGCAAGAGATTATTGAGGGGGATTCTAGCCCTTTTGCCATAGACCAATTCAAATGGGGACCTTCCTATGGACTTTTTTATAGTTATCCTATCCACCCAGAGTGCCAAACTGAGTTTTGAGTCCCATGCCTTCTTACTCCGTCCCAACACTTTATTAATGATCTTGAGAATATTTTTATTGCTGGATTCGGCTTGTCTATTTCCTTGAGGATGGTAAGGGGATGAATGTGATATCCTAATGCCATACTTCTCACATAAAGTATTAAATTCTTCAGATTTGAAGCACATACCATTGTCAGTAATGATTCTCGTAGGGACACCAAACCTGGAAATAATATTTTCCATCATGAACTTGATTACCACTTTACTAGTAGCTTGTCGAGTGGCGATTGCTTCTACCCACTTGGTAAGGTAATCAGTAGCTACCAATATCCATGTATGTCCTCCACTCGATCTATCGGATATTTCTCCTATAAAATCCAATCCCCATTGTTGGAAGGGTTCTTCTGTCTGCATGGGTCTCAACGAGAGTTCTCCCTGGTATTTTGTTTTTAATGAGAACTTGTGGTAGGGTTCACACATCCTAACATACTTATAAGAATCATTGAAGACATGTGGCCAGTAATATCCAACCCTTAGTATCTTATGGGCTGTAGTTTTAGCAAAGAAATGAACCCCACATACCCCACTATGCATTTCCTGCAAGATTTTTTCTGCCTGGTGCTCATCTAAGCAAAGTAGCAATATTCCATCTCTATTTTTCCAATATAAGTCACCATTAACTATCACATACTTTGAGGACAACAACTTTAAAGTCCTCTTTTGATTGTCAGTCATACTGTCCGGACACTTCATGTGTTTGAGGTAATACACAATGTCTTTATACCAAATTGTGTGTTCAATACTAAAATTAGCTTCTTCTATCCTAATTTCATTTATCTGTGATTCCTCAACATCTGCTTCAGCCAAGAGTCTAGCCAATCCCTATCCTTTTATGACTTGTGAAATCTTAAACTCAATGTCGAAGTCTTGGATTTGATTTATCCACTTACATCTTTTCCCTGTGACCTCAATTTGTCTAAATACATCCTTCACTACTGCATTAGGGACATAGGCTATCATTTTTGCCCCTACCAGATATGGCCTAAAGTATTTGACTGCTTTCACCAAGGCATAGGCCTGTTTTTCATTTATCTCATACTTTATTTCAGTAGGGCTTAATGATTTACTAAAGTATGCAATGAGATGTTCACAACCATCTTTACTCTTTTGTAATAACACCGTTGCTACTGTGTGACAGGAAGCAAAGGAAAATATCAAAAATGGATTACTAAAATCTAGTGACATCAACACAGGTGCTTCAGTTATTGCCTTCTTGATGGCTACAAATGCATCCAATGCTTCAGCAGTCCATTCTATTCTAGCTCCCTTTTTCAACATCCATACTATAGGTTTCATAATATCTGCAAAATTCAAGATAAATCTTCTGACAAAATTTATTTGGCCAAGGAATGACTGAATAGCCTTGATGGTTTTTGGGATGGGAACTTCATTAATTGTAGACATTCTCTCTGGATTGATTCTCACTCCTTCCTTAGACACTATATGTCCTAAAAGCTTGCCCTCCTCAACACCAAAGTGACATTTTTTTAGGTTGAGTGATATTCCATATTCCAAGGCTCTTTTGAAGATTTTTTCCAAGTGATTACAATGGTCTTCTGCCCTTTTTGAGTAGGCAGTCATGTCATCTTAATATACCACCATGATTACATCAATAAGTTCTACAAATGATACATCCATCGCCCTTTGGAAAGTGGCTCCCGCGTTAGTCAACCCAAAGGGCATTCTAGCATACACATATGTACCCCATGGTGTCATAATAGATGTCTTGTACTGTTCAACTTCTCTGACCTTCACTTGGTTATAGCCTAAAAATCCATCCATCATAGATATCAATTCGCACTCGGTTACTTTCTGCAATATCATATCCATGTTGGGAAAAGGATAGTTATCTTTCACTGATGATATGTTTAGGTTCCTGAAATCCACACATAGTTTGATATCTCCATTCTTTTTTCTGACAGGTACCAAGTTTGAAACCCAAGTAGAATAGCTACAAGGTTTAATTATCCCTGCATCTTTCATCTTAATTATTTCTTCTCTCATCTTGGGTAACAATGTAGGATTTATAGGCCTCTGTTTTTGTCTGAATGGTTTAGCATCTGATTTGAGTGGTATCTTATGCTGAAATAAATCTTCTCTGTAGGATTTAAGATCATCATATGACCAAGAAAACACATGTTTGTACTTCCTGAGTAAGATCACCAATTCTTGTCTCATTTTTGGGGTTATCCTTTTCCCAATGTACACATGTCTCGGGGACTCATTTCCTAAGTTAATCTTCTCAACATCATTTTCTTTGGCCGGAGCTACTTTTGTTTCCATCTTGTCTTGTGCATTGAAGGTTCTTTCTAATGCCACTAGACCTCTTGGTAATTTATTGGATTTCAATTTTATGATTTCCTGACCAAACAAAGTTTCTTTCCCATTAGTCCTCTCCACAAAGTCATTCAAATTAATGGATTGTGCTTGATAATGATCGACACATTATAGGAAGTTTAGTAAATCAGCATCATCCTAGAGGATCTGCCAATCATACAAATTATTAGGAATAGAGGGTCTAACTTTGATCTCCACTTCTGATAATCCATTCAGTCATATCATTTTATTTTAATGCAATATTTCTAAAACGTCAGCCATTATATTTTTTGACCTATCAATCCAACTGATTTGGAAAGCGTCAAGTAGTTCGATTGTATTCCATATTGCATTCCTATACTACCTTAGTCTAAGGTGTTTAGAAGCATATTTTTCTTTAATCTGAGACACTATCAATTCTGAATACCCAAACACACTAAGCACCTTGATTCCATACTTAATTGCCAAATTCAATCCAGTTAGCAGGGCTTCATACTCAACAATGTTGTTCGTGCATCAAATGCTAGTTTGAAATAATATTTGAATGTTTCTCCATTTGGTGAAGTGAATAAAACTCTGGCCCCACTCCCTTCCTTGCTACATGATCCATCAAAGTACATGCACCATAATTGGTCATCATTATTTTGGATGCAATATTTGATGGGGGTCAATTCTTTTGTTTTTGCTTTTGTCAATCGTACCTTAAAATTATCCATATCTGATTAGATGAAACATATTTTCTCAATTAGTTCAATATCCTCAATGATGTGAGGAGAATGAGGCTCTCTTTCAATTTTAACTTCGCGTCCATTTATGGGTATGGTAGCATATGACAAATCCAATTGGACATGCCCACCTATTAGATTTGACCATTGTCTAGACAACAACATCCTATAATTTGGAGGAACATTCACTACTGTGATATCTGTCTTGTAAGAGGCTTCAGGGTAGACTACTAACTTGAATTCTACATCTCTCATGACACCCACTACCAGAATAGTTACTATCGGAAGTAAACTCTTCATAATCCAATGACCTGACATCATTGACTTCTTGGATGTCATATTGGCCAGTTTCTAGATTCATTTGTTTATCATGTCCATATCCAGGTGGATACTCTTCCCTTGGTGAATCAACTAGAATAGATTCAGAGACAGATCATGGAGACATATGTGCTAGAGGCTCTGTATCCCTGACATTCTGTTTTATGTCCCTGAAAACATATGCAGGAACACCCTCTAAAATTTCCAACTCATGTTCTATAAGTTTTTCGGCTCTAGCCAAGGGGTCCTCCATTCACTGCATGATACCTTCATTTATCTTTCCTCGACCATGTTTCCACTCGTATGTTCTCGACACTATCATATTTCATCCTTCTCTCAATGGCATCCTTCCTTTCCATAATCCTTATGAAATCATCAGGCATCAATGGGACGTGTTCTCCAGCCTTCAGCTTTTGAGATGCTCTTGCCTCCTTTATGTAACTTTCAAGATCAAAGTTTGGCCTGGGATCACCCTCTACCATTTTATAGTAACTTAACTTGTTCTGCAACAAGCCATAGCTCTTTGAACTCTTGACAATAAAATCTGAGAAAACCAACAACCCAAGCACTATAGACTTCTTTCCATGATCTGTCAAATGTTTGGCACTGGCTATTGACAATTGCCTAACAATCTTAAGGTAAGCCACTCTGTCAGGCACCATGATAGGCAGTAAATAGGGTTTTCCTTCAAACCCATACACCCTTATTTTTAGTATAATCCAAAAAGAAATACCAATCCCCCTAGTTATGCGTAACCGTGGTGTCTTCACATAATTTCTTGGGCCTGAGGAATCTCTAGACCTTTGGAGATATGGAGTGGTTACATGGGTTCCTAGTAATCTATATAGTGTCTTAACAAAGAGACCTTTGGAGATATGGAATGGTTACATGGGTTCCTAGTAATCTATATAGTGTCTTAACAAAGAGACCTTTGGAGATATGGAGTGGTTACATGGGTTCCTAGTAATCTGTATAGTGTCTTAACAAAGAATTCTTTGAAATGCCAATACCAACTGTTGTTGTACCTCTGATCCTATGCAGACAACCATAACTGCATGGGATTTCTCACTCTGGCTTTGTCATAAGCTCTGACACACAACCCATCTGGCCATAATCCGTTATCATGCCCAACACTTAGTGATATGTGCATGAGGAAAGAGTAATACTTGAAGTGGACATTGACCATATCTCCCTTCAACTTTTCCAACCCGTAATTCACAGCCTCAGACATATAAGTAGCAAAGTCAAATATCCTAGGATCTTTTGATTGTATGTCTGCACATATTATCATAGTCATTATATCCATTAAGAGGGAGGGGGGGAGGGTCAATTCCTAAGACCCGGGCCACACAGTAATACATATACTTGAAATATGGGAGGAAATATTGACATCAAAAGGAGCTTTATCTCCTCCACCAAATGGCACTATTGACCCTATAAATTTTGGTCTATGGATGGGGAGCCTCCACCTTTTATAGATATCTTCCATATTGCAATACTCCCGAGTGAGCTTGCTGGTGTCTACTTTCTCTTCAAACCCCCAGTCCAAATCAAATACACTTTCTATAATCTCCCTGGTGATGGACACTATTGGCTTTCCCATATAATTATATATGGTCTTTGTCTTGGGGTCATAATTGTTAGCCAAAGACTTTATAAGTTCAACATTCATGAAGACATTTGGTACCGCCAGCTTCCCAAGATTCAATCTCCATAAGTTATTTACTGGTTCTGGAGTGTTTCTTTGTACATACCCAAATATGAAAAATTCATGCCCTCTAATATTTGTCCAGATGTCTCCTAGGTTGTCAAATTTGTCTTCTAGGCTTTCATCTTCTGACTTAATCTTTTTTGATCGGTGGGCTTGAGGTGGGAAATTGATCTAATGGATGACCCTCCTTCTTTTGCCTCTTTGGCTTTTCCTCTATGAATTGGGCTTCTTTCGACTTCCTAGCCCTAGTCTTCTTAGACGAGAAAGTTTCCATTATAATTTCAGGGACTAGGAATGGGGAATTTACTTGGAGCTCTAAGCTTTCTGCTCTTCCTTGAAAAAACTCTCAGTGAATTCTCTAGTGAATGTTGCCTGAATTGCCCTCTATCCTGCTATTTTATTATGATGTTGCAGTAGTTTCATTGGTTACATCCATTTGTTGTGCAACGGTCATGAGTTCACTCATTTTAAATTTATGACGACCAAACTTTATTTATTTTTGGAATGATTTCGCGACAGGGAGTAATTGCTTCATCTAATGGTTCCTTTTCCCTTTTGTCGATGTTCTGTGGCAGGCAAGATGCTATTGTTTACTTCGATGAAACATTGCTCTTCGACACCATTCATTTATTTCTCATGGAAAGACCTTTTCTGAGCGAACTCACCTTCGTTTCGGTGAGATCATTGTTTTCACCAATATGCTTTAAGTTTTCATTGAAACATTGTTTTTCATCGAAATGGGTCCCGCTCCTTCCTATCTCGGATGGTTAATTCTAATGGGAGTTTTGTCGGTTCCTTTTTGGTGAATCCCAACCCATCGTTATATCCTGAATTGATTTGTTTGACATCCGAGTTTTCACCGATAATTAATGATCGATGAGTGGTCTTCTCATCTCACTCGATAGCGCCGTTTCGGTGAAACTCTTCATTTTGTCAGGAACAAAAAACCTTTCACCGATGATCAATCCTTCTTCGATGTCCCCTTTTACTTTGTCGGCCTATTGCTATATTAGTTCTTCGGGGCCCACATTTCTTTGAAATAATATAGCTGCTAGCTTCTTTAATGTATTTATCGATGAGAAAAATGACTTTGATGAATCCTTTTCGGGTCTACTCATAGCTATAATCCCTTCGATGATATATTTTATCGAGAAAAATTTCAACCGTTTCTTCCACACAATGGGCATGTCCTTTTTGGTGAAAGTAGAACTTTCTGTAAGAGTTAGTTGTGCTTATCCGATGGTTGAGTTTGGCCAATAAGGGTTGTGAACCTAATGTCAATAAAATTTTCAATGATCTTTATAGGAATTCTTAAAGGTACACTTAATCACTTTTTTTAGAAAACTTCTGTAGTTTCAACATGAACTCATGGTTTATTGTCACTATAAATAAACTATTCAACAAGCCACTTGGTGGCTCTGATTTTTCAAATTTTTACCTCATCCTACACTTTCTTTGAGATCAATGGTCCAGATCACCATGTGATTATGCATTTAGAAAAAGATGCTCATTCACCTTAACTCTGCAACTTCGCCTGCACGGACCCTAACAATAGTGACAATATATACTTGGACCACTAAATGAATGACACATGAAAATCCACATAACATGGCTAGGACGTTGGTCCAACATGCTCATCTCCTAACTGTGATAATGTGTGGTTGTCTTCTGCGAGATCAATTGCCAGAATCCTCATGTACGATTATGGAGTTAGCCAAAAGTGCTCGATGAAGCTAACTCCATAGTTCTGAAGGTTTTTATAAACTATGGAAAATAAAAAATAATAAAATTAAAGACATTAAACCAGTACACGTGCATACAGTAGATACATACAATTCTAATTTCCCCTTGCAATCCACAAATTTTAAAATTTTATTATAAATTTATATTAGCTTCATTACAGTTTCATTTTATGTTTACCATGCTCTAGATTCTGAAAAAGTCTATATGTTTTTTGTAATCTGAATTTACCATTGTAGGGGTTTATACTCTAGGGTTTTCTACATGGCCTGTAGTTACATTAATCATTGCTTTCTCTATGTGTTTTTTAATTTCGCGAGTCTAATTGATCATCTACATCAACAAAGTTGTACAGATAATTGTTTTAAGTTTTATTATGAAACCCTATCTATTACCTGTATCTATTTATATAAACCCTAACTCTGATAATTGACAACAATAAAATTTTATATTGGTTAGTCCACACTTGCATTATGTCTCTTTCACGTTCTGTAAAATTTTCCCCCTTTGCAATTTTTCTTGAACTGAACCTCTCACTTGAACCATTCTAGAGTTCAAGGTTCAAGTTCAATTGCGGTATGTAGTATAGTGGCTTTGTTTTAAATAAGGCATTAAAAGGTCTTGGTGGTCATAGTTCATTGAACTTGAACCGTGAACCTTTAGAGTGGTTCAAGGTTCAAGGTTCAACATGTTAAAGCAAGTCTTGTGTAAGTCATGTTTTATAGTAAGCTTAGGCATGTTCATGTGTTTTGCAATAATACTGTTTTGAACTTGAACCTTTCAACTTCTTTTTGGAAGGGTTCAAGGTTCAAGGTTCAAAGTTCGAGGATTGATGACTTTGGAGATAAAGTGAACAAGTTCGGCATATAAGGAATATTCTGGGTTTAAAAGATGAACCTCGAGAAAATGAATTGTGATGAAAATCTGTACTTGGGAATAATCATTCCAAGCAATCATTTCAAGTAAAGGATATGGAGGAGAAAATACTTGTTATTAATAAACTATCAAAAATTAATCTTTTCGACATGATTTGGCACATATGAGTATGTAGTTTTCAAATCATGACGAAGCGTACGACCGATATTTTAGGCCTTCATTATTTGCCCAATTTGGTAAGTAGAAGATTAGTGCAGGCGGTATTTCTTGTTCTTGACTCTGTGAATTCTCAGTTCTGCATGAAATGTGAGCGCATGTTCTTCCTCTTTTCTCATTGGTTTTCATAAATTGAAAGTGTTATTTGATACTTCCATCGGTTTAGTCAATTCTTCCTGCTATGTATTTTCTGATTGTAAAGCAAAAATGAGACCAAAAATACCTCAAATAGACTAGAAGTCTTGGTTAGTTAGTTCCCTTCTTGACATAGGAGATACTTTTCTACTGTTAGTAGACTTAGAGGAATTCCATGAAATAGTGTGAAATTATGCTAGTTCCCCTTTGATGCAGAAAATTTCAGATAGTGGGTTGGTAGAAGCTGCAACATTTCCTCCAGTTGTGTCATGTCCAAAACTAGTTTTGGAATGTATGAGCAAATATGATCCTGTAGAGAGGTGTATAAGAAATATAGATGGTAAACTTTTGATTGCAATTAGTCGGGAGGTTTTTTTTGCCATAATGAAAATACCAGAGAAGGAGCAATACAAGGACTAGACGGTATGCAAGTCACAAGGAATTTTCTCTGAGAAGAAGTCATGTTATAGGAGTGTCATTGTGAGAAATTGGTTATTGAAATTTAAAAAGGGGGGTTCAAGATTGCCAAGCCCATTAACCCAAGAGCATCTAATTCAAGAAGTAAGGGACATAGTTATTTTATTACATAGGATGCGGGGAAATCATATAGCCTTTTACTGGGAAGATTGGATGTATTTCTTAATTCAGGTCATCTTTGGCAAAAGGAGATACATAGATTGGGCAGAGTTAATTGCATAAAGAATGCATGAGGGTTTAAGTTGTTTTGGGAACAAAAATTTCCACATGTCTTCTTACCTTATATACTGTTTAGCCTGCACCCATCAATGGGTAGGTCTGTATCATGAAACCTGGTAGAATGATATGAGAATATATGAATATCACTCGCATTTGCTGAAACACAGGGTCACTGACAATTATTACAAGGTTCATAATATTTTCCTTGGCAGGTTGGTATTTGAGTTGAAAGGAGATATTCCTAACAGATTAACTAAGGAAGCTATGCAGTTTATAAATATATATGGTAGCTTTTATATTCAGTTCTCCAGGTTCACTTATTTGAGGGTTGGGGGTTTTGAAGGAGAACCCTACAAATTGCCAAGATATGTCTTTGACAAGAAAGTGTTAATTGAAGTTTGTAGGCAATTCACTAATATAGATAAGAAATATGGGAAAGAACATCAAACAAGGGTTTCCTTTCCCATTGAACTGACACATTACATTTGTAACAGTGTCTCAGATGCTTTGAATTTGGAGTTAGAGTTCAAAAGGTTTAAATATTAGTTGTATTTTCCCCGCACCGAATTTGATACTAAAGGATTTGCAATGACACACTTTACATTCAGGGAGAATTTTTGACATGTACCTGATCTAGAAGACTTTTGGGCAGATTGTGTGGATGAGTATGAAGTCCGAAAAAGAGCTCACCTGAGACTCACAGTGCAACAAATTAAGGATTATGGTATGAAGATAAACACTTCAAATATTATGGATGATGAAAATGATTTTCTTGACCCCCAATTTGTCAATGATAGGGAGCCAGAAGTAATATCAGAGATTGACTGAAAAAAAGATGAGGAATAATAGATTCAAACTAGGACAATCTTGGTCATTCGAAGAACAGAGAAGTGGCTTAGAAAGCAAAAACTGAGCAGAAGCTCAAGGAAAGTTTCAACCTCACCCACTGAGGTCTTGGTAGCTAATTCTCTTGTCCCATCTTGTGCTACAGGTTCACTGAAATAGGGAAAAGGAGGACAGAGAGAAAATATAGTGCAAATGAAAGAGGAGACAACTTCTGTCAGAGTCACTCACTCCAGAACAAGGGGCAAAAGACAATCCTTGCCTGTTGATACTGTGGTGGTTGACCTTGAGATGGATACCACCTCAGTTGATCCAATCAAAGATCAACAAGGGCTGGTTGATGAGGGTAATAATCAGCAGGAACATGAATCCTTAAATGAAGTTACTACTATGGTAGTAAGGGATGGAAATGAGACTGGAACTGATTCAGATAAGCCTCAAGTTCCTTCAGGACTAGTATGGTTAGAAAATATGTTAAGCAGCCAGAAGAGAAACATTGTTCCAGCCTCGATTCTAGTAGAAGACATGGTGAGTAAATGCTTGGGAAAGACTCCTAAAGTGAAGAAGTCCAAAACTATGTCAAAAATTGACTTTGATGTAGATAGTGGGAACTGGATTGCAGAGATTGCAAGCCCATTAGCAGATGAAAAGTCAAAGAATTCTATAGCTGAAGACTTCATTGTTGAAAAGATAAATATTGGAACTGCTTCTCGAGCCATATATGTTCTTCAGCTTGAGGCTTCAACAAAGAAGATCATAACCAAGACTTGAAAAGATGAAAAAGATAAGCATCGGATGAAAGAGATGTTATGAAGGATGACATAATATATTGAGGCAATCAATTCTCTGAACCCTCAACCTTTGTCACAGATTCCAATGTCCTTTGATCCTAAGTCCCCTGCAAACTAGAAGACTTTGGAGCAAATACAAAAATGCAGGTTGATCACAGAAACTATGATGGAGTGGCTAGAAAAGATTCAGAAGTCTGGCGCAAAGTACTTTGTTAATCTAAGTAGGTTATATGATGGGGCAATGCAAGTGATGAAGGCGCTGGAAGTTGAAATCATCAATTGGAAGAATGAGGAAGCTAAATGGGCATCAAAAGCTACACAGATGCGAGAAGTGCATAATTATGGGGTAATGAAGTTTCTTGCTGAAAGACTTGTGGCAGACCTTGATGACAACATTTTGTATGTGTGCTAGAGAAACATTGAATGGATAAATTCTCTGATAAAACAGGCTTATGAGGACTTCACGAAATTGATAAATCAACTTGCATAATGAGTTACTTCCATGAGAAATGAGCTCGTGTGCTTTAGGATAAAATATTTGTAAGATGATGGAAGAACCCTTGAAATGATCAAGGTTATAACAAAATCATTTAAGAGAAAAATCAATTATGTGAAAGAGGCTAAGGGTTTGCTTTCGGATGACTTAAGTGAGATTACTAAGATCGAATCACTCCTGTTTTTATGCATTGGATATCTGGATAGTCACTCCGACAAAGTCGCACAAGTTCATAGGAAAAAAAGAGGTCTGGAAGAAACGTATGGAACACGTGGGATTACCTCATAATACAATCATTCAACACTTCACCACTGCTCATGCATATTGGAAGAAATAAGTAGTTATTAGAACTGCATAGTGATATTTTCATTGATGATAAATACTTTTCACTTGTTAGTTGCATAAACAATTTTATACTGGTTTCACTGACTTTGCGGGGCATAAATTGTTGGCTTTTCGTGTTTCCCGTTATAACTATTGGCCAGGTTGTGGCTATATAACTATGTTTTTGAGACTCTGGAAAGTTCCAAAAAATTGTGATTTTTCGAGCATCAAATAATATTTGTTTATGTTTTGAATTCCTTGGAACTGGATTGACTGATTTATGAATAAAAATGATTATGGTGTGTAATCTTTGAATCTGTGCATTTAAAGATTGATGATCTTTCTTTAAAAAAGTTGCTATGTGCATGATATCATTATTCTTATCAGTCAATTCTATGTTTTCTTGAAATCATTGTTATATATATTTGTTAGAATATTCATTCTAGATTGAGTTGTGCTAATCCCCCTTGCCTTGTGAGGCATGAGAGAGTATCAATCAGAATCAATACTGCATTGAACTTGCTTTGCTATGAATTTATGGAATGAACTTATGTGAGAAATAGAGTCCATGAGCTCTTATTTAGTCTTCAGAATTTTCTCTCTGTTTTATGTTATGGCATTCCTTTGTGTTGATAGATGAATGCTAAAGCCTTTCTATGCTTTCTGGTTAAAAGATTCTTCATTTCAAGATTTTCTGTGTAGAATTCATTGCAAATCATATGAGAGCTGCCCTCTAATGAAAAGGATGGATTTTTTATTAGTTCATCCAACTGTTGGTCTATTTATGCCCTTTCATTAAGAGGTGTACATAAGTCATATTATCATTTAGAGAAAATAAATATTGTTATTACAAGAAAGGGACAAATATGTTAACCAACAAATTTTTGGTGACTCTTCTGGGGATCGAACCCAGAATGGCTACCTAGTGGCAAAACTGGAGTCAAAGAGATAATATATCCCAAAGAAGGGAGGGTATAGTTGATTCTATTTTTTCAAGAGTTACAAAACCTCATTTTCAACCCACTTTTTCACCTCAAAGATGAGCAAGAAGTAGGCCTCATTCCCAGTCCTCATCATCTCCCGTGTCCTTAGTTTGTCAAGCTCTGACCTTGCATGGTATTACTTTACCAAATATAATCAACCCAACTCCGCTCAATATCATCTTTCCAATGATAGTAAATAATCCTTGGGGGGCTGCTGTAGGTCCATTGAACTTAGGAGTAAATTTGAATCCCTTACCCAAAGGTGCTAGAGATCCCTTGCCAAAATTTAGTGGAGATGGGAAAATCACTGTCGATGAGCACCTGCATGCATTCAATGTGGCTTGTGGGATAATAACTGTTCAACATGAGGATGTTGCTGTAAGATTGTTTGTTCAAACACTAACTGGAGTAGTAGTAGATTGGTTCTATCACTTGCCAAATAGTGTGATAACAAATTGGCAGGATTTGAAAACAAGGTTTGAGGCAGGATTCAAAGTGGCTGAAGATGAACACTCTCTCTTGGTTTAGTTGGCCTAGTTAAAGAAAGAGATTCCAAAGTCTATGAGGGACTTTGTAGAAAAATATGATAAGATTGTGCATAAAATTCCAATCAATCAAAAACCCTCAGATGATAATCTGAAGTGTTTTTTTATTTATTCCATGCCTTCAGAAATAGGTTTCCTGATCCGCAGGCAAAGAGTTGCAAATTTAAGTGCTGCCAAAACACTTGCCGTTGAGTTGGAAGATGATCTAATCACGACAGGTAAATGGAAAAGAGAAGTACATACACCTATTGCCCAACCTTCTACTTCTTCTGACCATGTGATCTAGAGATTGATGAATGACGTGATTACTCTTAAAAGACAATTACCTAAAGCTAGTACATCATACTCATCTCCCTATCAAGATGTACCTAGGAGAAATACAAATCAGTCTTTGGGCTTTGGAAACAAGTCTTTGCAATTACCTCCTCATCAAAGATTGGCAATTGAGGCACCACCACCTAAAGGGAGCATGTGTGTTTTTCATCTCACAGATGAACATGATGGTAGTTCCTATCCTAAGATGGTGTGTTATGTACAATTGATGAACTATAAAGATACCCCAAGTGAGTGGAGTGAGGAAGAATCTTTAAAGCAACTTGATGACTCTAAAATCCACTTCCTAGAGTATGAGTCAGATTCAGAAAGGGGGGGTGGTATTTTGGTTACTTTAGAAGATCCTTCATGTGCTGTGCTCACAATAAATCAACAAAATATGAAACCTCAGGGTGCTTCTTCATCTTCTGTAATGAATTTCAAAGGTAAGGAGATTGTTTCAAAATTTCATAACAATGATCAAAAAATGCAAGAGGTCTCTATTGTTAAGGTTTGCTAAAAAGGAAAGTTCATTTGATATTGTAGTTTTACAAATCTTCCCAAATTCAAATTACACCTGCTAAGTACCTTAAGCTAAACCCCAAAGAGCTAGATAGGCTCGTTCAGTTCGTGAAAGGGAAAAATGTACTACAAGCTAATGGAACACAACAGTCAGTAAATGTCACATTGTCCTCACACAGTGATGAACCAGTTCGCCCTGTTGCCTGTGAAAATATGTCTGAAATAACTGCTCTCCAAATAGATGATTCTTTGTCTGCCCTTGAGTCAAAACCTGAACCCTTTTACATATCATTGTTTATAAATGGTCATAAGTTAATAAATTGTATTATAGATTCATGTGCATCTGATAATATAATTCCTTCTATAGTAGCTAAAGCGTTAGGGTTATCCTTGACAAAAACTTTTGGTAGATGCTACTCTATGGATTCAAAATAGATTCCTCTGTTAGGACAAATTAAGGATGCTTAGGTAGTTCTTGCCGCCCACCTGAAAAAAATAATTAAGTTAACTATTCTAATAGCTGACATCCCAACTAGCTCTGGCATGTTACTAGGTCATACTTTTTGTAAAGATTTAGGAGGTGAAATTAAAATGGATTGGTCTCAAGCCACAATTCCAGTTGGAAAATAACGAGTCATTCTGCAGCCTGAACCAAAGTCTAAATTTACTATTTTCCCTTCTGACGATCCAAGAGCTCAAATTCTGTATCATGAATGTCAATTTGGAAACTACATGATTTTGTCCGATAATGAGGTAGTGGGAGATCCATCACAACCTAAGGGAGAAGAAAGTCTGTGGTTAATGGAGTTTGATGGTAGTTGTGCAGCATCAGGCTCAGGTGCAGGGGTAGTGTTAATCCTGCCTTTTGGCAATCATATTCCTTTTTCTTTTAAATTGGAATTCAAAAACACCAACAATACAACCGAGTATGAGGCTTTGTTGTTAAGTTTAACCGAAGCTAAGAGACTGGGAGTGAAACTCCTGCAATTCAAAGGAAATGCTGAATTGGTTGTAAAATAGGTCAGAGAGTTGTTTAATGTAAAAAATGAAAGGTTGAGACACTATCAGAATAGAGTTTGGGATGAAATCGAAGATTTTGATGCATTCTCTATTGAGGCTATTACTAGGGAATTGAATTCAAAAGCAGATTCGTTAGCCATGTCAGCCTCTTTATTGATTCCACATACTGAATTTTTTGATGATATTTATAGAGTAGAGTTATTATATCGGCCTAGTGTCCCAGATAACTCCAAATCCTGTCAATTATTTGAAAATGACAAACAAATTAATAATTTTATGCAAAGTGTAGAAACATTTTTTGCTACATATTTTGAAGGTGCAGATGCAGAGTGTACGTAATTTTCACCATAACGAGCCAAGTAGTTGACTGATGGAGTTATGCAATTAAAAGGTAACAATATCCCTAAAGGGTTGGTTTCATTAGAGCATCTGTTAGATCGTCATGATGCCTACAAAAAAAAAAGGTGACAAATCCCCTGAAGTTCAAGATGTTGGAGGTTACGAAAGGATTAACATCGGTACTGAAGATGAACCTAAATATATCAATCTGGGAAAATGTTGTATGCTTGCAGAAAAAGAGAGATTCATTAGTCTCCTGCTAGAGTTCAAGGATGTGTTCTCTTGGTGCTATGATGATCTAAAGAATTTTAGATAGGGAAAATTCCGGCATCAAATTCTTCTAAAACCTAGAGTAAGTCCTTTTCGACAAAATATTAGAAGTTTCAATCCTAATGTAGCTGAGGCCATATTTTAGGAAGTAGATAAAATGTTAAAGGCTAGGATTATATACCCCATCCATCATTCTACATGGATAGCCAATATTGTTCCTGTTAGGAAGAAAAATGGAGAAATAAGGATCTGTGTAGATTTTAGAAATCTCAATCAAGCTAGCCTAAAAGATAACTATCCATTACCAGCTATGGACCATATTTTACAAACAGTTTCAGGTTCTGAGATGATGTCCATGCTCAATGGATTTTTGGGTTACAATCAAATCAATGTCTTTGAAAGTGATTGACATAAAAATGCCTTTATTACTCCCTGGGGTACGTTTTCTTATAGTCAAATGCCATTTGGTTTAATCAATGCAGGATCAACATTTCAGGGTGCTATCGATTTGTCCTTCAGTCATTTGAAGGATAAGATAATTGTTGTATATCTAGATGACTTAACCGTTTTCTCAAAAAGAAGAAAACATCACTTGAGGGATCTGAGACAAGTGTTACAGAGGTGTCGTGAGCATGGGGTGTCCTTAAACCCAAAAAAGTCAGTGTTTGGGGTGATAGAGTGTAAGTTGCTTGGCCATATTATTTCTAAGGAGTAAGAATAGACCCTAAAAGGGTAAAAGCAATTCAACAACTAAGTCTACCATCAAATAAAAATGCTGTTAGATCCTTCTTTGGACAGGTAAATTTTCTAAGGAGGTTCATCGCAGATTTTGCAGAGACTACCAGGTATATTATGAATTTGATGAGTGAAAAACAAGCTTTTAAGTGGAATGAGGAAGGGAAGAAAGAGTTCGAATCAATAAAGAATGCTATTGGTCATGCGCCTGTTCTGGTTAATACCAATTCTAGAAAGGATTTTGTTATTAACTGTTATGCCTCGAAGCATACTATGTCAAGAATTCTATTATAGAAGAATGAGGGTAACAAAGAAGTCCCAATACCATTCATGAGTATGCCGTTGAAAAAACATGAATTGAAATATTCACTAATGGAAAAACAAGCATATGCAGTTGTGAAGACCGTAAAGAAGTTCAAGTACTGTATTCTCCATTCCCATGCCATTGTTTATGTGCCTAATTCTATAGTCAAGAGCATATTGACACAACAAGATATAGGAATGAATAATAGAGCCTCCTGGGTGTAAAAAATTCAAGAGTTCAATTTAGACATTAAGCCCAGAAAATTGGTAAGAGGAAAGGGTTTGTGCAAGTTAATTACTGAGAGTAAGGAGGAAGTAACATAGGAATTTCCCTTAGTCTTATTTGTCAGACTCTAGGATTCCTAGTTTGGGGATATTGCCTACTATTTGACCTATGGAGACTACCCAACACATCTTTCTTCAAAAGAAAAGAGTAACTTGAGATTAAAGGCTGCCACATACGTCATTTTTAATGATGTATTATATAAAAGGGGATTAGATGGAACTTTCTTGCGCTGTATAGATAAATCGCTCCAAGAGTCTTTGGTGAAAACCTTCCATGATGAGGCTTGTGGTGGCCATTTTTCATCAACGATAACTGCTTACAAAATTTTGAGGAATTGTTATCATTGGCCAAGAATGTTCAAGGATGCGTATGCATGGGTAGCCAAGTGTGAGAAATGTAAATTGTTCACAGGTAAGCCGCAACTTGCAACATTACTACTCCAACCTGTGATTGTGCATGTCATGCCCAAAATTTAGGGCAAGAACGAGATAATTTTAAAAAAATAAAATCATATCTTAAGCATTAAATTTACGAATGTGAAGAAAAACTCTAACATGTTTTGTCTTAACTATGTCGGGTTAACTTAAACCACTAATTCAAGTAATCAAAAATAATTTAAATCATATGCCGAATACTACAAGAAATGTTATATCATTTTCTCAATTTCAATTCATAACTTATTTTAAATCATCTCCTTAAAATATAATTGACGAAGATAGAATAAGTCTCCAAAGTCGTTTACTGTTTAAAGGAACTAATTACATTAGTCCTAGTACTTTGTTTAAAATTTCTAAAAGTTTATCTTAATCAATAATCAAAATATGCTTTAAATTAAATTGACAAAAGGGCCAATAAATTTTTATAATGAATACTTACCTATAAGTTAAATAGCCCCATAACCAAAATTAATTTTACCCCATTTAATATAAAAGTTCTAAATGTTTAGACCTCGAAAATATTATTATATATATTTTTTAAAACATCTTTAAAATATCCTTATGGCTATCAAAAACCATTACTAACCCATATATTTATTAAGACAACTATAGTTTATAAAACTTAATAAATTATACAATCTAAAATTTGTCTTATTCTCTTACATTGGGGCTCTATGTGTAGAAGTATATCTAACTTATATATATAACTCCTAAATATATATTTTTATATAAAACATTAAACTTAACCACCATGCAAACCCTAACATTCTTTTATTATTATAAAAATGCTCTATCTTTTATTTATTTTTTGATAACATCTTATTCCTCTCTCTAACCTAGCCCTACCCGGCCAGGGTTTGTTATTTTCTTGCATCTCTATTTTTTTTGTGCAGGGGCGATTTTTTGTAGGGATGGGCGGCGACCATGGGAACTCATGGCAAAGGGAGGGGAGGTGGTGGTGCCACTATGTGTCCACACAGTGGAACCCGCCGCACCACTGTGTGTCCACACAGTGGCGGGTGTGGCACCACTGTGTGTCCACACAGTGGCGGGTGTGGCACCACTGTGTGTCCACACAGTGGCGGGCGCGGCTGACACTGTTTCCACACAGTGGAAGCCGCAGCGGCCCACACTGTGTGTCCACACAGTGGAAGCCGTGGGGCCGACCACTGTGTGTACACACAGTGGAGTCCACGACCGACCATTGTGTGTCCACACAGTGGCTTCGACCCTTCAACCCTTTTCCCCATATTAAAAACCCCCTTTTTTTTATATAGTTTTTTTTTTATATTATTTTTATTTTATTTTTAAAAAATATATATATATATATACATATATATATATACACATGTATATATATATATATTCATAGCATTTTTTTTTTATACATGCAGGTATATATATATATATATATATATATATATATATATATATATATATATATATATTCATAGCATTTTTTTTTTATACATGCAGGCATAAATACATTATTCTTCGTGATCATCTATAATAGTGCATTTTATATAAATATATATAAAATGATATACATGTAATCTGCATGTCAATAAAATTATATATTTATATAAATATATATATTTTATATGACAACAATTTAAAATAAATAGGTCCTAGTATTTTGATTTCAGATGAAAAAGAAATAGATGGATTAATAATTTTCTAATTCATTTACAGCAAGGGTATACTTTTCTAAGCAATAATTATACAGGTGTTTTATTTCTACCTTCAGTTATATACATGTTTAGATTTTAATAGTTTTACCAACAACTAAATAAATCTAGATTTTATCTAAATAAAAACTATAATAGATTGTGATTTTCCTTTTTCTGAAATAAATACATTTACAGATTCTGCAATTCCTACAACAGCTATTTAGATAATAACTTTTAATAAAATCTATCAACAACTAAATCTCATATTTTCTGTAATTAAAATAAAAGACAAAATCGCAGATAAAAAAGAAATCACAGAATTAAATAAAAATGACTTTTATATTTCCATGGACTATTGCATGCAATTCAAAGGCATTTCTTTTCAACTAAAAAGAAGAATATATCTAGCTCATTTCATTTCAAGAAGTATTCTGCAAAATAACAAGATATTTTCTTTATCTAAGTAACAAATAACATAATCCCATGTCTTTATTTCTATTTTACAATTAGCCTCTCATTTCAACGAATGAGGATATATTTTTTTCTTCAAAACTAATAATTACATTTGCAAATAATTTCCTTCAATAAATAACTCCTGCAACCTTCCACTTGTCCTATTCTTTTCTCCTGACAATCCTGCATTTTAAATCAAAACTATGACCATGGAGTGCTCACCTCCCAGCCTCGGCTAACTGGTAGCCACCCCTGAGCTCGGAGAACCAAGCCCTAGATGGGAAACAAACATGCAAACACAAAGGACATAATGCACACAAACACAAACACACTCCCATCCCGGCTACACTGCACCACACCTTGGTGATGTCCTTTTTTAAGGGTGGTAGTGGACCAATTACTCTGAGGAGAACTGCAAGTATGAAAAAGAACATGTAGCCACCTCATGGCAAACCAAATACATCAAGTATAGCAACCCCTTAAATCCTTATGCCCCCCAAGGCACTCATGCCTTATTTCCCTCCTTATGACCCCCATTGCACAAACAAGCCATGCAACAAGGGTCACACGAAATCCCTTGTGATCACTCTCATAATGAGAGTCTCTCACTCGAGGGCTGTCACTGCTACCACCCACAAGATCCTCCTCTCTCCCAAGAGTAAGAGGTCTTGATGACTCCCAAAAACACATACAATACATAACACAAAATACCAAATGAAATTCCCAAAAGAACATGCAAAGAAGCAAATCTTTTACACCTACATTACTTTCAAACACATGCAAACAGAAATCCATTTTAAGAAAAGTACAACCAACCTTAATCTGCCCAAAGGTAGGTTAGTTTTGTTGAGGATGAGCAACCCAATTCCATGGTTCTTCTCCTTCTACCTTTAGCCAAAATTCTCTATTCAAAATCTAGTCTATTCTTTTCAAAATTTCTCTTGTCTCCAAAAATGGAGAGTGGGTGATTACCCACAAATTTTCTAATTCTTGCTTAAGAAGCCCATTGTGAGAGTTCTCACAATTTTCTAAAAACTAAAGAGGAAGGTAGGATAGAATGGGAAAGGGAACTCTCATTCGAAAAGGAAAGTTTACAACTAGGTTCAAATCTTCTAATTTCAATTTTCGCACAACTCAGAAAAGTCAATTTTTAGGGTGTCTAAAAGGTCACTTGGGAGTAGAAACTTGCCTTAAAATACCCCTAACCCTTAGGTATACCTTATGGGCTTTAGGAAACCCTATTAAACTACCCCTAGGTGTCCATTTAACCCTTTTTAAACCCCTCTGAAGTTTATTTTCGGGTCAAACCTATGTTGACCATCCCAAAGATTCTTTACCCAAAGTATTGATGACATCACGTTACATTAATTGAAAAAACTATAGTTGAACACTTTCCCACCAAGAGACAAAAATAAAATTTCAAACTTAAATCCACACGTGTCAAGTGACAAGAAAACACTTTTACAAATTAATACATGAAATTGTCTCTTATGGATTTTACATAAATCAATTAAATAACCCTTGACACACATGCATCATTTACTGTTACGAATAAAATACAACACAGACGGGGTGTTGTCTCTCCAAATAGATAAACCCTGGCTTACGAACATACATAGGTCTAGGTTTGGTTCTCCGTAATATTTCCATGGTCACATGGATAACTTCCTACGCATCTCAATTTACACTTTAGTAACTTTCAAATATCCACAAATAATATAAATTACAGGAATAATAATACACATCATCACTTGCATACAATTTAAATCTGAACAATTTAAATACATCTTTTATCCAAGCAATTTCACATAAGCAATTCATCCTAATTCTCATAATGTTGATCCACACTTAAACATACATCATAATTCTATTATCATAGTAAAGTCCTACAAATTCAATAACGACATTTATCACCGCAAATTCATCTTATTCAAAAATCATGTAGTGTTCTATCTCATAAAGCATATAAATAAATCATCAATATATAGCAATGTTATCCAAAACCTGAAATCATATAAATTCTCAATTCCAAAATGCATCAAAGTAAAGTATCTGTAATAGTCTCAATATAAAAACCACTGAAATGTCAGACTGAGTCGAGGTGGGGCCTCATAGTGCATGAACCCTTCAAAGAATGGGGTTTGGATTTTATAGGTCCTTTGATGCCTACTTCAAGTGCAGGGCATACACATGTACTGACAACTATAGACTATTTTACTAAATGGGTGGAAGCCATTCCGGTACGGAAAACATCTTCAAAGGTTGTTTGTAACTTTCTCAAGGAGAATATCTTGGTTTGATTCAGAGTTCCACTAAAAATTGTGGCCGATAATGCCACTAATTGATCTTCTGCTAAGATCTCATTATTCTGCTATGATCATGGGATATCCCTCGCTCACTCTTTTGATTATTATCCATAGGGAAATGGTCAAGTTGAATCCATCAATAAGAACCTTATAAATATTATGAAGAAATTAGTGAGCAAAAACTTCAAAGATTGGCATAAAAAATTGTATGAAGCTCTTTGGGCTGATCATACATCACCAAAAAGGGCTATTGGGATGTCACCATTTGAACTGGTCTATGGTGTAGGAGCTCAGGTAGCACTTCCTCTAGAACTTGCAACTACTAAGTTATAGACTGTCATTGAAGACAATTATTTTCAGGATTATTTGGAAAAACGGATTATGCATTTGATGAGGATAGATGAAGAAAGAGATAAATTAGTAGACCAGATAACATAGCATTAGATGAGGGTGAAGAAGATATTTGACAAGCAGGCCAGGCTACAAAAATTCATGTTAGGTGATCAGGTACTGCTCTGGGAAAAAAGAAGGGAACCAAAAGGAGCACACACAAAGTTCGAATCGCTCTGGAAAGGACCATTCTTGATTCATGAGGTAAAGGGGCCAAATTCATTCAAACTTGCATATCAGGATGGTACTGCTCTTCCCCTATCTTATAATGGACAGGATCTAAAATTATATCAATTGTAATTTATTTTGTGGTGTTTTGATCCTTTCTTTTCATAAGTTTGTTTGTGAAACCAGAGATTCTGAGTTCATGTCTTGGTCCTTCTCAATCCCAGTCCCCAGTCAGAGCCAATGTTAGTCCGCACTTGCATTATGTCTATTTTGCATTCTTTAAATTTTCCCCCCTTTGCAATTTTTCTTCAACTGAACCTCTCGCTTGAACCATTCTAGAGTTGAAGGTTCAAGTTCAAGTGCGGTATGTAGTATAGTGGCTTTTTTTTAAGTAAGGCAATAAAAGGTCTTGGTGGTCATAGTTCATTGAACTTGAACCATGAACCTTTAGAGTGGTTTAAGGTTCAAGGTTCAACATGTTAAAGCAAGTCTTGTGTAAGTCATGTTTTATAGTGAGTAAGCTTAGGCATGTTCATGTGTTTTGCACAAATGTTGTTTTGAACTTGAACCTTTGAATTTCTTTTTGGAAGGGTTCAAGGTTCGAGGTTCAAAGTTCGAGGATGGATGACTTTGGA
Organism: Cryptomeria japonica; assembly: GCF_030272615.1. NCBI lineage: Eukaryota > Viridiplantae > Streptophyta > Pinopsida > Cupressales > Cupressaceae > Cryptomeria > Cryptomeria japonica. The sequence continues at coordinate 444,360,862 of NC_081415.1, read as the reverse complement.
GATAAAGTGAACAAGTGTTGACTTATAGGGAATATTATAGATTTAAAAGATGAACCTCGAGAAAATGATTTGTACTTGGGAATAATAATTCCAAGCAATCATTTCAAGTAAAGGATATGGAGGAGAAGAAACTTGTTATTAATAAACTATCAGAAATTAATCTTTTCGACATGATTTGGCACGAATGAGTATGCAGTTTTCAAATCATGGCGAATCATGTGACTGATATTTTAGGCCAGTCCCTAAGATCTATTTTATTTAAAATAAGTTACTTGCCTTCATTATTTGCCCAATTTGGTAAGTAGAAGATTAGCACAGGTGAGATTTCTTGTTCTTGACTCTATGAATTCTCAGTTCTGCATGAAAGGTGAGCGTAAGTTCTTCCTCTTTTCTCATTGGTTTTCATAAATTGAAAGTATTATTTGATACTTCCATTAGTTCAATCAATTCTTCCTGCTGTGTATTTTCAGATTGTAAAGCAAAAATGAGACCGAAAATACCTCAAATAGACCAGAAGTCTTGTTTAGTTAGTTCCCTTCCTGACATAGGAGATACTTTTCTCCCGTCAGTAGACTTAGAGGAATTCCATGAAAGAGTGTGAAATTCTGCTAGTTCCCCTTTGATGCAGAAAATTTCAGATAGTGGTTTGGTAGAAGTTGCAACATTTCCTCTAGCTGTATCATGTCCAGAACTAGTTTTGGAATGTATGAGCAGATATGATCCTATAGAGAGGTGTATAAGAAACACAAGTAGTAAAGTTTTGTTTGCAATTAGTTGGGAGGTTGTTTCCATCGTAATGAAAATACTAGAGAAGGAGCAATATGAGGACTGGACGATATGCAAGTCACAAGGATTTTTCTTTGAGAAGAAGTCATGTTACAGGAGTGTCATTGCGAGAAATTGGTTATTGAAATTTCAAAAGGGGGGTTCAAGATTGCCAAGCCCATTAACCCAAGAGCATCTAATTCAAGAAGTAAGGGAAATAGTCATTTTATTACATAGGATGCAGGGAAATTAGATAGCCTTTTACTGGGAAGATTGGATGTAATTCTTTATTTAGGTCATCTTTGGTGAAAGGAGATACATAGATTGGGCAGAGTTAACTGCAGAAAGAATGCATGAGGGTTTAAGTTGTTTTGGGAACAAAAATTTCTTTATGTCTTCTTACCTTATATACTATTTAGCCTGCACCCATCAATGGGTAGGTCTACATCATGAAACCTGGCAGAATGATATGAGAATATATGAATATCACCTGCATTTGTAGCAACACAGGGTCACCGAAATTATTACAAGGTTCATAATATTTTCCTTGGTAGGTTGGTATTTGAGCTGAAAGGAGATATTCATAAGAGATTAACTAAGGAAGCTATGGAGTTTATAAATATATATGGTAGCTTTTATATTCAGTTCTCCAGGTTCACTTATTTGAGGGTTGGGGGTTTTGAAGGAGAACCCTACAAATTGTCAAGATATGTCTTTGACAGGAAAGTGTTAATTGAAGTTTGTAGGAAATTTGCTCATATAGATAAGAAATATGGGAAAGAACATCAAATATGGGTTTCCTTTCCCATTGAACTAACACATTACATTTGTAACAGTGTCTCATATGCTTTGAATTTGAAGCTAGAGTTCAAAAGGTTTAAATATCAATTGTATTTTCCCTGCACTGAATTTGATACTAAAGGATTTGCAATGACACACTTTACATTCAGGGAGAATTTTTGGCATGTACCTGATCTAGAAGACTTTTGGGCGGATTGTGTGGATGAGTATGAAGTCCAAAAAAGAGCTCACCTGAGACTCATAGTGCAACAAATTAAGGATTATGGTCTGAAGATAAACACTTCAAATATTATGGATGATGAAAATGATTTTCTTGACCCCCAATTTGTCGATGATAGGGAGCCATGAGTAATATTAGAGATTGACTGAAAAAGAGATGAGGAATAACAGATTCAAACCAGGAAAATCTTGGTCATTTGAAGAACAGAGAAGTGGCTTAGAAAGCAAAAACTAAGCAGGAGCTCAAGGAAAGTTTCAACCTCACCCACTGAGGTCTTGGTATCTAATTCTCTTGTCCCATCTTGTTCTTTAGGTTCACTAAAATAGGGAAAAGGAGGACAAAGAGCAAAGACAGTGCAAATCAAAGAGGAGACAACTTCTGTCAGAGTCACTTGCTCTAGAACAAGGGGCAAAAGACAATCCTTTCTTGTTGATACTGTGGTGGTTGACCTTGAGATGGATACCACCTCAATTGATCCAATCAAAGAACAAAAAGGGTTGGCTGATGGGGGTAACAATCAACAGGAACAAGAAGCCTTAAATGAAGTTACTACTATGGTAGTAAGGGATGGAAAGGAGACTAGAACTGATTCAGATAAGCCTCAAGTTCCTTTAGGACCAGTATGGTTAGAAAATATGTTAAGCATCAAGAAGAGAAACATTGTTCCAGCCTCGATTCTAGTAGAAGACGTGGTGAGTAAATGCTTGGGAAAGACTCCTAAAGCGAAGAATTCCAAAACTATGTCAAAAATTGACTTTGATGCAAATAGTGGGATCTGGATTACAGAGATTGCATGCCCATATACAGATTAAAAGATAGAATTATACAGCTCAAGACTTCATTGTTGAAAAGATAAATATTGGAACTACTTCTCGAGCCATAAATGTTCTTCACCTTGAGGCTTCAACAAAGATCATAAGAAGGATCTGGAAAGATGAAAAAGACAAGCATCAGATGAAAGAGATGCTATGAAGGATGAAAAAATATATTGAGGCAATCAATGCTCTGAACCCTCAACCTTTGTCAAAGATTTCAATTTCCTTTGATCCTAAGTCCCCTACAAATTATAAGACTTTGGAGAAAATACAAAAATGCAGGTTGATCATAGAAACTGTGATGAAGTGGCTAGAAAAGATTCAGAAGTCTGATGTAGAGTACTTTGTTAATCTAAGTAGGGTATATGATGGGGCAATGCAAGTGATGAAGGAGCTGGAAGTTGAAATCATCAATTGGAAGAGTGAGGAAGCTAAATGGGCGACAAAATCTGCACAGATGCGAGAAGTGCATAATTATGGGGTAATGAAGTTTCTTGTTGAAAGACCTATGGCAGGCCTAGATGACAACATTTTGTATGTGTGCCAGAGGAATATTGAATGGAGAAATTCTCTGATAAAACAAGCTTATGAGGACTTCATGAAATTGATAAATCAACTCACATAATTAGTTACTTCCATGAGAAATGAGCTCGTGTGCATTGGGATAAAATGTTTGAAAGATGATGGAAGAACCCTTGAAACAATCGAGGCTATAACAAAATCATTTAAGAGAAAGATCAATTATGTGAAAGAGGCTAATGGTTTGGTTTCAGATGACTTAAGTTTGATTGCTAAGATCGAATCACTCCTATTTTTATGCATCGAATATCTGGATAGTCACTTTGACAAAGTCGCACAAGTTCACAGGGAAAAAGAGGTCTAGAAGCAACGTATGGCACACGTGGGATTACCTATAATACAATCATTCAACACTTTGCCATTGCTCATGCGGATTGAAAGAAATAAGTAGATATCAAAACTGTATAGTGATATTTTTTCGTTGATGATAAATCCTTTTCACTTGTTAGTTGCATAAACAATTTTATACTGGTTTCACTGACTTTGCAGGGCGGAAATTGTTGGCTTTCCAAGTTTCCCATTATAACTATTGGCTAGGTTGTTGCTATATAACTATGTTTTTGAGACTCTGGAAAGGTCCGAAAAACTATGGTTTTTCGAGCATCAAACAATATCTGTTTATGTTTTGAATTCTTTGGAACTGGATTGACTGATTTATGAATAAAAATGATTATGGTGTGCAATCTTTGAATCTGTGCGTTTAAAGATTGTGGATCTTTCTTTAAAAAATCTGCTATGTGCATGATATCATTATTCTTATCAGTCAATTGTATGTTTTCTTGAAATCATTGTTATATATATTTGTTAGAAGATTCATTGTGGATTGAGTTGTGCTGACCCCCCTTGCCCTGTGAGGCATGAGAGAGTATCGATCAAAATCAATACTACATTGAACTTGCTTTGCTATGAATTTATGGAATGAACTTATGTGAGAAATAGATTCCGTGAGCTCTTATTTAGTCTTCAAAAATTTCTCTCTGTTTTATGTTATGGCATTCCTTTGTGTTGATAGATGAATGGTAAAGCGTTTCTATGCTTTCTGGTTAAATGCGTCTCCATTTCAAGATTTTCTGTGTAGAATTCATTGCAAATCATATGAGGAGTTGCCTCTAATGCAAAGGATGGATTTTTGATTAGCTCATCCAGCTGTTGGTCTATTTATGCCCTTTCATTAAGAGGTATACAAAATTCATATTATCATTTAGAGAAAATAAATATTGCAATTACAAGAAAGGGACAAATCTGTTAAACAATAATATCAATTTTAATCTCATGCTTCTAATTAGATAGTTTTTTTTTGATAAATAAATCATTGGGTAAGGCCAACACCCACTATATTAAATAAAAAATTGTTTAACAATGTAGTAGGGAAAAAACCAATAACAAACGCAAAATTGAAACCCATCTTATATGATATAATTCTATGCTTGATTTAAAACATGAATCATATATCATTTTAATCTCATGCTTCTAATTAGATAGTTTTTTTTTTTTAATAAGTAAATCGATGGGTAAGGCCAACACCCATTATATTAAATAAAAAAAAGGTTTAACAATGTAGTAGGGCAAAATGCAATAAAAAACACAAAATTGAAACCCATCTTATACATATATAGTTCTATGATTGATTTAAAACATGACTCATCTATGCCTAGGTATTGACTATTCACAGTGTAACTATCTAGTCAAATATCAAAATGGCCCCATTCCAGGTAACCATGAAACCTCTGAAGCCACTAACCATGGCTAATTGCCAGTCCCCACATGCCCTGCAACCACATTCTCTCTTTCCTTCTCCAGCTTCATCTACTTGCCACATTTGGCTTGTTGCACCGCCCAACAATCTTGGTTGTAGTTGGCGTGGACCTTAGTCCTAGAAATATCCTCAACATCATGATTTTCATTTGGAATCCATTCTTCTCCTCGGCCAAGCACTGGTAAACTCACCATCTTAGCCGAACCATCAGGCGCAGATTCATCTTCACCCAGAAACCCCTTTGTGGTCAAATAATTCCAATGCTGGTCTGCCTCTTCAGGGTTTTTGATTCCAGACACAAACAAAAGGAAATTGATGCTCCATTTAAATGATTCTAAAATACCTCTAGTTGCAATGTGGTCATGACCGGATATCTATGCGCTTGGATCAAGTAGTATTAATGTGGGAGGGTAATGCGGAAATTCCCATCCAAGTTATCCAATGCCATATCAATTTCACCCAAAAATGAGTGTTTGAACACCATTTGGGTAAGCTTGTTTGACCATATACTGAAGCATGACTAGGAAGAAAACGGGGATATCATAACTTACCCTGTATCTAGGATGGGAACACAAGAATTCCCTTCCCAGGATTGTCTTCACAACATGACAAATATACTCATGATTGTTCTCCAAGACCTTGGCCAACCATTTGTCAGTGATTTCACCCAAGAAAGCCATCTGAGGTTTTATTGCTTTGAGGACGACAGGCGTATCCATTGTGCCCAATTCAAATGCAGCGATATCAGAGTTGAGAATGAGAGGCATCTTCATCACGATTTAAGAGTGGTTATGGGTATGTAACCTAAAATCACTCCACATTTATTGACATTAATGTTTCATCAAAGCACCCTTAACATCCCCACATGCGAGACTCAAGTAGTCACAGTGTTAATTAGAATTACTCCCAAGTCCTCTTGAGTCTTTGGGGGCTCGTGCCAACTAACTCCTCACATCGATGGACGTACAATTTAAACTAATGATCATGTGAATATTAGATAGTTGTTATATTTGCAATTTTACATGAATAAATAGTATTTTAATTAAATTTATATTATGTTTCTCAAAAGTATATCTTATTATTCAACATAAAATAGAGTGAAGTTTAAACTTTAAAATAAAATCTCATATGACATATATCTTCATCAATAATATTCATATAAATCATTTGAACAATTTTTTTTTTCATGTTAATAGTTGGGTAGGGCCAACACTCATTATATTAAGACAAGATTAAAGATATACACCAATATTGGGATTGTAGCCAAAAATATCCCCTCCCAATAGTGTTTCTAGTGATCACACTACAACCTTGGAATTCCTTTTATAAGAGTAGGGAATGCAACAAGATTTGGGCTATTTACAACCACAATGAAAAATAAAATATTGTGAAAATTCAACTGCTTGGGCTGCACCACCATCGCACTGCTGATAAATTTATGGATGCAAGATTCCAACTATAAAAACTATAGGAGGAGCTTTATGGATGCAAGATTCTAACTATAAAAACTAGAGGAGGAGCTCACAAATGCATCTCGTCTCTCTAAGAAATAGAGGAGGAACTCCATAGATGAATATTATAATCAGAACATGGGTTCAACTTTAGTTATGAATTTTAACTAAACAAGCTCTTTGCTAGAGTTGAATCTCCCCTATCCTCATTGTTCTCCTCCTTGCTCCCTCTGGCTCTTAGGCTTCAAGAAATGATGGGGTGAATCTAGGCAACCAGGGAATGGCCATCTGTAGCTGTAGATGGCCTTTCAAAATCCTTTTAACTACTTTCTCTGATTTCAAAGTCCCTTTAGCTACAAAGTAATCTGTTGTGCTGCTATAAACACAACCTTCCTAAAATATTCTCCACTCAGTGTCATTAAACCTATATCTTATGAACACACAGGAATCATCTACATATGGGCATTCCATTTCTGATATTGTTCTTGAGCAATGTAGAGGGATATATCTATAATGCTCCTTGATCAACTCAATTGCTACCGATTTATGAAAAACCTTGCAACTCTAAATTTAGAAGTTCTATATATTCCTTTTCACCTTTTTGCCTTTCCAAAGAATTTGAACTTATTGGCCATAATCATTTTTAACCGCCATTTCAATTTTCAATTTTTTCTTCATGAACGAGCTAGCATTCGTACCCATGTTGGTATGCAACTCTTCATGCCACCTAATGAAATGATCATAACTCACCAGTCTTCTATAATCATTTAATCACTAATTAAATATTTTCTTCAGGAACAAGCTAACATCCATACCCATGCAACCTTTCATCCAATTGACAAGCATAAAGTCCTCTGACAAGTGTAGTATTTTCTATGTGAAAAGATTGCTTAAAATCTGAGATATGTTGGTATTTTGGTATGGTTTTGTCATTGATGTCAACACCTACTAAACTCTCATCAACTCTGGCACTTTGGAGAATCAACAACATTCACCGACAAGCAAGTGACTCATGCACAGTCACCAGTATCTGGTACACCGACAAGATATATTGATCACCGACACTAGGAATGATATGGAAAACACATGGTTATGTCGAAGACATCGTTTGGACATCTTGTCCTAGAGTTTTGTTCATTGGTATATTCATAGTTGCATATTTGCTATTACCGACAAATAGGTCTAGGGTTACACTGACATGTTTATCTTTTCCAGATCAACATGGCACGCTATGGAGATGATTAATTATTGTTGTAAATGCATTAAGCCGACATGTTCAATCGGTTATTGCATCGGATATTATATTGTTTGTAAAATGTTTTTATTGTAATATCTTGTAGAGCTGACCTACTAAAATTGGCCTTAGGTTATGGTATAAATGTAAGATCTTATTTGTAAGAGCATATGTGGAATGCGGAAAAGGATTGTGTGGAGGTATATGTGAGATTAAGCAAAGCTATACACGCAGACATCATTTGAAGGTGAAGCTAGGTTTTTTGTGAAAGCATATCAACATTACACCAGTACTGAATCCAGCATATGAAGATGCCATTTTAAGCAGTACATTCTTATTGGATTTAACCATCCAATTGTAGTCAGCGTGACTCCCATTTTGTGTTTGAGCAGTGAGTTCTAGGCGCTTGGCCTTTCTGCATGTGTAGACCTCATTTATGTACACTTACTATCTGCAGTAGTATCATTTGATTGTGGGTAAGGTTTCCCACCATGGTTTTTCCCCTTACAGGGTTTCCACGTACAAATATTGGTGTTATGTGTTGTGGATGACTTTGTGTTTATTTTTCAAGAACTAATCCTTACCGGTATATCAATTAACTGTTAAAACTGTCTACCGACATATTTAACTGGTTTACCGGTATTAAGCATTAAATTGGTTAAATTGTTTTTGGTTTAAATTTATTTGACAACTGATTCACCCTCCCCTCTCAATTGTCTCCGGAACTAACAATTGGTATCAGAGCTTAGTCCTCTTTTGCAAAAGTTTAACAGCTTGAGGAGATCTAATGTCTACTAATTATTTCAGGAAGGACAATCCTAAACTTGATGGAACCAACTATGGCATATGGAAGATCAGAATGGAGACACATCTAAATTACATTGGAAAAGACATCTGGGATGCTAGAAAAAATGGTTATACTACTGCTGTACAAGGTCAGCCTAGTCCAGCTAACTTGACAAAAGATGAGGAAAATGATTGCAAAGCAAGAGAAGCACTTTTGAGTGCATTATTAGATCAACAAATGATGGGACTATCAGATAGGTCTACTGCTAAAGCTATTTGGGATCATTTGGAAACACTGAATGAAGGAGATTCCATAGTCAAAATTGCAAAACTTGAAAGCTTCTGAGTCAGGTATGAACATCTGAAAATGAAAGAACATGAAAGGATTTTTGGTTTTATGGAAAGAGTAAATGAAATTGTTTTGGGTATTAAATGTTGTGGAGGAACCTTAAGTGAAGACGAAATTGTTTCAAAAGTTTTAAGAGGATTTCCATTGGCATATAAAATGAAAGTCACTGCTATAAATGAGTTAAGAACAATGCCTAATACATCAGTTACTAGGGATACATTGATTGGGAAACTTTCAACTTTTGAAATTGAAGAATTTGGTCCTGTTGCTACTATAAAGACAGATTTGGCCTTTAAAGCATCAACATCATCTGCTCCTTCATTTGAAAAATTTGATTGGAAAGCCTTTTATGTAAGAGAACTTGAAGAAAGTAGGAAAGAAAATGAAGAACTTGAAGAACATGAAGCACTATTTGCAAGGAAAATGCATAAAGGTCCAGTTGGAAGTAAGTATGAAGGTAAAGTACCTTTTAAATGTTTTAACTGTAATAAGATTGGTCATATGGCTTCAAGATGCCCTGATAGACATGCTAGTCTAAGAGAAGAAGCTAGAAGAACATACAAGCCTAACCCTGAATATCAAAGATACAAATTTAAGAAGAATAAAGACAAATCTTGTTACATTGCTGATGAAGGTGTGACTGATGATTTTGATGAGGATCCAACATACAATGGATGGGTTTTTGTTGCTATAATAGAAGAACAACTGACACCTACTACTCAACCAGTAGTATAGGCCCTGACAGCTAAAGTTGAAGTAAAGGATGAATGGATCATTGATTCAGGATGCTCACATCATATGAGAGGAGACAAAGGTAAATTCTTGAACTTTCAAGAATACAATGGAGGCTTAGTGAGATTTGGAGATGACAAAGCTTGTTCAATCAAAGGTAAGGGTTCAATATCTCTTGATGGTAAGCATAACACTAACAATGTTTACTATGTTGAAGGATCAAAGCATAATCTTTTGAGTGTTGGTCAATTAGTTGAGAAAGGATTTCAGTTACAATTCAAAAATGGAAAATGGAAAATCATGAATAGAACTGGTTTGGAAATTGCAACTGGTAATCAGACTAGAGGTAATATCTTTCATTTGAATAACAATGAAAAGACATGCTTAATTGCACATATAGATGAAAGTTGGTTATGGCATAAGAGACTCTATCATGTAAACTTTGATTGCATGGTAAAGATCAGTACTGCTAAGGCAGTTAGAGATTTACCTAAAATTGTCAAACCTCAGAATACAGTATGTAAGGAATGTCAATTTGGAAAACAAGTTAGAGTTAGTTTCAAAAGTATTCCAAAAAAATCAAATAATGCTCTTGATTTGATTCACTGGAACTAAAAACTTACAAGGTGATAGATATTTCATGCTAATTATTGATGACTATTCTAGAATGTGTTGGGTTACTTTTCTCAGAGAAAAATCAAAAGCACTTGGAAAGTTCAAACTGTTCAAAGCAATGGTAGAAAATGAAACCAGTAAGAAAATCAAATGTTTAAGATCAGATCAAGGAGGTGAATTTACATCTAAGGAATTCAATACATTCTATGAAGTAAATGGAATCAGAAGACAACTATCAGCACCTTGGACACCACAACATAATGAAGTTGTTGAAAGGAAAAACAAAAATATCTTGGATGCAGCAAGAAGTATGTTATTCGAAGCAAACCTACCACATGTATACTGGAGAGAAGCAGTCAGTACAATGGTCTATACATTTAACAAAGTTCACATCAAAGGTGAAACAAGTAAGACCCCTCATGAACTATGGTTTTGTAATACTCCTACTCTTAAGTATTTCAAAATTTTTGGAAGAAAGTGTTACATTAGAAGAGATGAGTATATTGGCAAATTTGATCTTAGAAGTGACGAAGGAATATTTCTTGGTTATTCATCTAAGAGAAAAGCATATAGATGTTTTAACAAGAGATTGCAGAAAATTGTTGAGAGTACAAATGTAAAGATTGATGAACAATTCAGAGGAACTTCAAGGTATATAGACTCTGAAGCAACAACAAAATTTTTGACAAATGAACCTACTCTGAATCCACCAGTACAGTATGAAGATCCAGTTACCCCGATATCATCTGAGGATTCCACAGTAATTGAGGAACAACAACAAACCAAGACACCCCAGTATGTAAGACTTAATCATTCTGAAGATCAGATAATTGGAAACAAGTTTAAAGGAGTTATGACATGAGGAAGATTGGAAAATGAAGAGGTATGCCTTATTTCTCAAATTGAACCATCATCTGTTATGAGGCATGTGAAGATAAATTTTGGATAAAAGCTATGGAAGAAGAATTAGAACAAATTGAGAAAAATAACACTTGGACATTAGTTCCCCGACCTAAAGATAAAAATGTAATTGGAACCAAATGGGTATTTAGAAACAAACTTAATGAAGATGGTAAGGTTGTCAGAAATAAAGCAAGACTAGTGTGTAAGGGATATTCTCAGAAAGAAGGAGTTGATTACAATGAAACCTTTGCACCGATAGCTAGAATTGAGGGAGTTAGATTTTTTTTGCTTTTGCAGCACACAAGAACTACAAAGTTTATCAAATGGATATTAAATGTGCATTCTTGAATGGAGATCTTGAAGAGGAAGTATACATTGAACAACCTGAAGGATTTTCTTTCATAGATGACAATGATATGGTTTGCAGGTTAAGGAAAGCTCTGTATGGACTAAAACAAGCTCCAAGAGCTTGGTATGCAAGATTGGATAAGTATCTTTTAAGATTGGTTTTACTAAAGGAAATGCAGACATCAATTTATATTATAAAGTAACTAATGAAGATATCTTGATTATTGAAGTATTTGTTGATGATATAATCTTTGGAGGAGAAGATGGATTATATAAAGAATTTTCTATTAAAATGCAGCAAAAATTTGAAATGTCTATGATTGGAGAAATAAAATTCTTTTTAGGATTGCAGATTTCACAGACTGATAAAGGTATATTCTTAAAAGAGTTACTAAAGAAATTTGGGATGGAGAAATGACAAATTATCACAAAGGGACGAATCTACACCTGTTAATCCAACTAGATACAAATCTATGATAGCAAGTTTACTGTATTTGACACAAACTAGACCTGATATTATGAATGCAGTATGTATTGTTTCAAGATTTCAAAGTAATCCTAGAGAAAATAATGAATCAGCAGTAAAAAGGATTTTCTGGTACTTACAAGGCACTATAAATCTTGGATTATGGTATCCTAGAAATGAAAACTTTGAATTATGTGCATACACAGATGCAAATTGGGCAGGAGATGTGGATGATAGAAAAAGCACCACCGGCAGAGCATTCTTTCTTGGAAACATATTAGTCTCTTGGTCGAGTAAGAAATAAAGTTGTACATCTTTATCAACAACAGAATCAGAATATGTTGCAGTAGCAACTAACTGTACACAGGTACTATGGCTTAAGCAAATGTTGAAATACATAAAGGTAAAATGCAAGGAACCTATTACTATCTATTGTGATAACACTGCAACAATTGATATATCTAAGAATCTGGTATTACATTCTAAAAACAAACATGTTTCTATCAAACTAAATTTTCTAAGGGAAAATGTTGAAGCAAAGGAGATAAAACTGGTTTATGTGAATACTAAAGAGCAGATTGCAGATAATTTTACTAAACCTTTGCCTATGGAGACTTTTGAATATCTCAGAGATCAGCTTGGAGTCATACCACCACCGGTAGAGACTTAGACAGTTGATGAATGTCATCAACCGGCAGAAATAACAGAGATATATTCTTACTCCGACTTTGATGAGGAAGCTACTTCTCAGGGGGAGTAGCTGGTATACTGAATTGATTGGTATTTTGTATATGAACTTGGTTTTATTGTAACTTTGGCATTTGATGTCAAAGGGGGAGAGATTGGTATGGAAAAAAATTGAGAAACACAAGAAAAATACATGTTGCTCCCAGAAGGAGAGATTGTTGTTACTCTTTGTATCTGTATTTTGATTTCTGGTTATGATCTTTTTGGAGATTGTTGGTTTTTGGTATTTGGCATTTCTTTTTTGGCACTTTGATGGTTTTTCCATCAATGCCAAAGGGGGAGATTGTTGGTATTTTGGTATGGTTTTGTCATTGATGTCAACACCTACTAAAATCTTATCAACTCTGGCACTTTGGAGAATCAACAACATTCACCGGCAAGCAAGTGACTCATGCATAGTCACCGACATCTGGTACACCAGCAAGATATATTGATCACCGACACTAGGAATGATATGGAAAACACATGGTTATGTCGAAGACATCGTTTGGACATCTTGTCCTGGAGTTTTGTTCATTGGTATATTCATAGTTGCATATTTGCTATTATCGACAAATAGGTCTAGGGTTACACCGACAGGTTTATCTTTTCCAGATCAGCATGGCACGCTATGGAGATGATTAATTATTATTGTAAATGCATTAAGCCGACATGTTCAATTGGTTATTGCATCGGATATTATATTGTTGGTAAAATGTTTTTATTGTAATATCTTGTAGAGCCAACCTAACTAAATTGGTCTTAGGTTATGGTATAAATGTAAGATCTTATTTGTAAGATTAGATGTGGAATGCGGAAAAGGATTGTGTGAAGGTATATGCGAGATTAAGCAAAGCTATACACGCAAACATCATTTGAAGGTGAAGCTAGGTTTTTTGTGAAAGCATATCAACATTACACCAGTACTGAATCCAACATATGAAGATGCTATTTTGTGTAGTACATTCTTATTGGATTTAACCATCCAATTGTAGTCAATGTGACTCCCATTTTGTGTTTGAGCAGTGAGCTCTAGGTGCTTGGCCTTTTTGCATGTGCAGACCCCATTTATGTACACTTACTATCTACAGTAGTATCATCTATTTGTGGGTAAGGTTTCCCACCATGGTTTTTCCCCTTACAGGGTTTCCATGTACAAATATTGGTGTTATGTGTTGTGGATGACTTTGTGTTTATGTTTCATGCACTAATCCTTACCGATATAGCAATTAACTGTTAAAACTATCTACCGACATATTTAACTGGTTTATCGGTATTAAGCATTAAATTGGTTAAATTGTTTTTGGTTTAAATTTATTTGACAACTGATTCACCCCCCCCCCTCCCCCGCCTCAGTTGTCTCTGGGACCTAACAAGATCAAGATTTTATATGTGCTAAAAAGTATGTTTCTAATTCCAACGGATATGCAGTACACTTGCTATATAGAATATTTTCTAAAAAATAGTGAAAGGTGCGCCTTAATTATTCTACATTTAACTAGACTTTGATTTTGATGTATTTTTGAAACAAAGGAAATTGCACTTTGATTTTGATGTATTTCTGAAATAGATCTTGGGTAGCTGCTGTTATCGCTATTTAAAAAATGGGTATTCTTGTCCCATAGTTGGCTGAAAGTCTAAAAAAATGAGTTGGATTGTGGCCTTGTTGCTTCTGTGTTCTTGGTCCAGAAGAGGGTTTAAGGTTTTAGTTTTTAACCCTTCATGTGTTTGAGAAAAACCCTTTCATTCTAATTCTGTGTTACTTTATTCACTTAAGGAAGGGTCCATCTGTTGTAAGAAGTGTCCCCTCGCATTAGTTATTTCCCTAGGCGATCCATTAATATTTCAAATTTATGCGCCCTTCCTTTACCTTGTTCTAATGTTTGTCGAGCATAGTAAATATTGTACAACTCTTTGTTGATCAAGCGGTTGTTGTTGCTTCGTTAAGCGAAGTTGCTAGCAAGTTAGTCATTGCGAAATAGTGAAAGGCATAGGCGGGCCCCACCAGGTGGATTGACCGTCGGATAAAAAAATTGCATCTTGGTTGTGATCCAATGGCTCACGTTGATTCGCTAGCCTGAGATGCACATGGTATATGTTCTGCGAAACAACGAAAACATGTGGACGGTCCCAGAGACAAGTGGCTTTCCTTGGTTAAAAGGTGATCGGGTTGGAAAAGGATCAACGACTCGCGTTGATTCACGGGTGGGAGATGCATGTGTTCTACCTTTCGCAAAATAGTGAAAAGGTGGCAGGTCCCGCTAAGGTGGCCGTCAAAATGGTAGGTCCAGGTGGTGATGATAGAATAGTGACAGGGCACTTAGTTGGTGGTCTGCGGTGGGCCCGGGAAAGGTGGTCTTAGAAAGGATAAATAATGAGCAAGTTCCTGAGATCTAATGGCCCGTGCGGATTCGTGAAGACAAGATGATCGCAAGATAGTCTTCGCGAAATGGCGAAAGAGGCCAGTGGGCCCAAAGGATAGGCAGGGCACGAAGTTAAAAGCCGAACAAGTATGATTTGATCAGACGGTTGTCGTGGTTTCATGGCCACAAGTCAAACGAAGATTAATCTTTGTGAAATGGCGAAAGACAGGTGGAAATCACACAAAAGCATGACGTGGCAAGACAGATGGTGTGTTTCATAGAGTAAAAGGTGACCTATCTAGTTTATGTTGTTTTAAAGGGTAGTTGAGGGCCTGCCTGGGTGCAACCGACACTTATGTGGAGAATGGTGAAGCAAAACATGTGGCAGATCCAGAATGGAACTTGAAGGAACTTCCTGAGCTAATGGCCGACTGCCATGTGGCATCTGTTAACTGGTGACTAGGTAGAGTAGGCGATTTCCGAATAAAGGGCCCACTTGAAAGTTTTAAAGCCTGTTAAAAGATATTCATCTTGTGGTCAATCCAATGGTCCTCATTGTTTCACGGCCCGAAGATGCCTGCAGCTTAGTCTCTGTGAAATGGCGAAAACCGTTAGTTGTCAAGGTGTGGCGCGGTTAGTTAGTGAGACTGATGGTCCTTGTTAGAGTTAAAGACCAGGTAGTTAGAGCTTGATTTGATGGATGGCCTTGCTTCGTGGAAGAAAAGTGCAAAGGTTTTATGCTTTGCGAAATAGCGAAAGAGCGAAACAGAGGAAAGACTCAGAGAAGTTATGACCCATTAGAGCCCGTTTTGAATTTAATTTTGTGAATTCAATTCTGAAATGATAGCCAAAGAATGCGGAGTTAATTTCTAAAATTTAATGCCAACTTGCCGTATTAGAGTCCACATCAACTTGATTGTTAGCATTGTTTCATTGAAGTCTATTGCAGAGCAATTGGTGCAGAGTGATTCTTTTCAGGTGAATAACAAGTTTTTGTGCTTTCCTTGATCATTCTAGTCTGTTTTTCGTCATTGCTATGTGAATTGTTTTCATTTGAGGTCTGTGCTAGTTTCAATATGTATAGTTGCTTACTCAAGATGGCACCAAGAAGGGAGCTGATAGGGAAAGTGAATTATCAAGACATGAACATTTGTGATGAGTTTTTAGAATAGTTAACCATGTCTACCAATGCCAGGGCTAAGGCCAAAGATTTAGTACAAAAGAACCCTCGTCTAAGAATTGGGGATGGCCTGTATGATAAAGGAAATTGGTTAAGGGACCCTGAAATAGGGATGTTAGGTTTAGGACTATTCAAAGTAGGTTTTGGGCAGAGACATTCCCGAGCCCCTTTGAATAGCATATGGGAATTGGATGTGGGGAAGCTTGTGGTCCCTAGTGTATTCATGGATATAGACTTGCTGACCCTAATTGCACATAATTATGACCCTATAGAAAGATGTATTAGGAGTGTGAAGGGATCAACCCTGATTGAAATAAAAGATGATGAATTCAGAAACATGTTTAAACTCAGCGAGGCTTCCAATTTATTAGAGCCTATTGACTTTGAGTCATTAGCCAAGGTCTACAATGCACAAAGGGATCATCTTAGGAGTGGCCCATTGAAATAATTCTTTGTTAAGATAGGGGGGTTAACAGTTGTAGGCCCCAGCACAATGGAACCATTATCCCTCAATTTGTTTACTCTAAGAGGTAAGGGTATGTATTGGGCATTATGTCAGATCTTTTAAGAGGATGCTGAGAGAAACATGCCAACCCACTACATGTTAATGATTGCACAAATTCTAAACCCTTCCCTGGCAATAACATTTGATTATGCCCCATACCTTATTGATGCAATTCATGTAGGGATAGTAGGGATCAAAAATGATAAGGTAGATAAGCCGTTTGGATGGTACTCCCTAGTAATTTATATGTTGTTTTTTAAAGGTGCTGACTATTTTGCAATGAAAATGGACTTGGTTAAGGTAAAAGATAAGGAAGAGATGCCGGTCCAAATTTGGAGCACTGTTTTATCTTGGGATAGAGAAGATGCTAGTTTTCTGAAGTTTGATAGATGCATCTAAGATTACCATTCTTTTATGCACAGAAAACCCTAGGATTCCTAGGGCTCTTTTGAAATTCCTCAAACCTAAAGAGTTTGCAGAGGGCATTAAGATTGTTCACCATTGGGGAGACATGTATTTGTACCCTATTTCTACTATTTTCAGAGTATATGGTTTTAGAGGTACTCCTTATCTACTACCCTATCAGGTCTCATTGAAGATAGGAATTGCAGAGGTATTAAGAAAAATTGGAGGAGTACAAGAGGCAGAGCTAACCAATAGGGGTAAGGGGACCATTTTCCCAACTATCACCATGGCCCACCATTTTGTAATCACCAAAGGTGGATGGAAATATTTTGAGGAATTCTTTAAGCCATATAGGTTGTCAACTACAGTTTCAAGATGTGCAGACCCTGAGGACTTTTTCAATGGCATGTTTAGAAAGAGGGTGGTGTGTAAAGGTAGGCTTCATCAATTTCAACTCCCTGAAGCTTTAATTAGAAATGAATTCAGCTTAGATGAGCAGGAACTAAGGAAGGAGAAGTGGGTTGCATATAAGAAGGCACTTGATTTTATCCATCAATTTGATAGTAGCTATGACCCTCTTTCTAGCTTTAACCCTTTTGAGGAGAAAATCAAATTTTTGATTCTCTATTTTGAAGACCTCATACAGACCTTAAAAGAAAAAATAGAGGCTATAATGCAAAATGATCCTGATAGGGTTAAGTTGGACTTGGCTAAGCTTGCTTTTGCTAAGGCTATCCCACTTGGTGACTATGTAATGCATAAGAAGTCAAAGTACACTATGTTGATGCCAGTGACAGGTGAGCCTTCCACTTCAAGAGGGAAAAGAGAAATTGAAGATGTCATTGACATCCAAGATTCCCCTAAAAGGCAAAGAGTGGGGAAGGAAGTTGAAACTAATGAACCTTAATATTCTCCATCTTAGTCCCCTATCCACATAGGAGATGAGCAAGCGATGGTTGAACAATTATTATAGTTAGGGAGTCTCAGTGAGATTGCCTATACCTATGAGGAGACCCAAGAAGGGATGCCTGAGGAGCCACCTAGTGCTGAAATGAACCTGAATAATGGTGAGCTAACGGGAAAAGAATTAGACCTTACTGTTAGGCAAGCAAGTGAAGAATTCCTGGCTGATAGTAACTTTGTTACAATAGGGGCTTTCATGCAATTTGTGTGGAAGCAGAACATGGAACAATTCAAGGCCAGATCTGAGCAGAGGAAGAGTGAACAACCTCTCAGAGATGCAACTAAGGTAGAAGAAGAAATAAAGCAAGAAATGATGGAAGAGTTTAAGACTATCACCCCTGAGAAAGGAAGAGAGATGGTGTCTAAAGCTGGTGTGTTAATCCTCCCTGAATGGGATATAACTGATGCTTTAATTCTCAAAGCAGTGAGGAAGGAGATGAAGCCAATGGAAGAAGTGACTTTCAGCAAGGATAATGTTGCTTTAGTCATGTGGTCACTAAAAAAGGATGAGAATAAAAGGAGGAAAAGTGCATGAGATTCTAGTCTCTTAGGAGGCATGATTGTTAAGAGAGTCCAAGATACAGGGGTAGTGGAAGCTGCAAGCATAGTTTTGGAAACTGCAAAGTTTAGTGTGGTAGTAGCAGAGAAAGAGGCAAAAGAAAAAGCTAATCTCCAATTGAAATTGTAGACTATCTTAAAGGCTTACAATGAGGCCAAAGAAGGAATAGCGAATAGGGACAACATTATTACTAGACTTCAGAGTTATTTGGCAGGTCAACACTGTCCAGGTTAATCCTCTACACTCATGATAGCCTCCTCTCCAGCAAGACCCCCTCCTACTAGTCCCATTATAGAATATCCCCCTTCTCCTATGCCTTTTGGTTTCCAGCTAGCTGAAACTGTCCAACATGAGTTGGAAAAGTTGAAACAAGCTCAAGCTTTGTTTGCAAACAAGTATGAAGAAAAGGTGAAAGCCACAATCTTGAAGTTTGCTGATTCAGTCAAGGCCTCCATTGTATACATTAATATGAAGATGATTATCGATGTTTTGATCAAATTCAGAGAGGATGAATCCACTTTGGAACCAATCCTTAATAAGTGGATGCCTAGAGGTAAGGAGTTGGAACTCATATGTTCATCCCATGTAGATGTAGAGGAGAATGACATTCTAAGGTCCACCAGTGAGTTTATAAAAGAGATGAATATTCTCTCAGAGGAAAGGGCAGGTGTAAAAAGAAAAGCCCAATTATATAGAAAAGAATATTGAGATCACAAGTTTGAATTGTTTCTAGGGGGATTTATAGGTCCAATTCAGTTGAAAGAGGAGAAGACCTGGCTAGAAGAGCTAGACCACAAGTTGTCCTTAAGGGTTAATGAAATTATTAACACTGATGACACATCCTTATTTGTCCAAACGATTGAAGAAATTGAAAAGGTAAAATCTCATTACAGTTTCATGGAAATAGAAATTGGGCAGTTAAGAGTCACTTGGAAAAGGCTAGAAGAGATGAAATAGAAGGTTGTCAGCTTTGCTTGGGCCAGTGATGATGTTTTTCAGGAATGGAAGGATAAATATGTTGGATAGAAAGAAGATGCTCCTAAGCAGTTAGAAGAGGTTGTAACAGAACAAAAGGCAGAAGAGGCCGTAGATGTTGAAAAAGATTTGTAACTGTTTCTTGGAGAGTATTCCGGTTTGTAACAAACTTCTTAGGAATGTCCGAAGCTTGTAAGCATCCATAATATTATAAATGGAGACTAGGACTAGTTAAAAAAGGGATCACAAGAATTTGTAAAGAAACTCTACAGAAATATATCTGGGTTTTTCTGAGTTTACAGAGAATATTCTGATTTTTGTAAGATTTTTTGAAAATGAATATCAATATACAGACCATAAACTTTCGAGCCTAGAATTTGTGTTGTCTTTTGGTGTGCTTTCAATAATTTGCTGGTTTCATTTGAGTGATCTAGGGTTATTCAATTTAACAGGGATTGTAATGCAATCTTTATAGATATGTTTCTTAGCTTTCTTCTTTAGGAGGGGAATTAAATACGCAAGAAATATCTCTGTCAGTAGGTTATTTTGTTAGGGACTTTGAATCTGATGAACATTGTCTAGCCTGATAAGGAAAAACTCTTATATATGCCAGGCATGTATGGGGTTGATAGAAGCCGAAGTAATGATATGTATGGAGATGTTTAATTGTGAGATCCTTGTTTAATTTAGATGACTCTGTGGCCTGGATAAGGCACTGGTATCAATTGTAGTTCTCTTTCTACATTTCTTGAAGATCAATACTGAAAATGAGCATAAGCTTTCTTTTATTATTTTTGTTTATGTTGAGGCGATAAGATTCACTAGTTTTTGGACTGGTTTACTATGGATCTCATTTTAAAAGTGTGAAGTTATTCATAGAGGGTATACCTGCCTGAATTTTTGATAAGTTCAAAGTGTAGAAGGTTCTTGAAACCTTGTCATATGTTGCTCTAAGGTTCTTGCTTCCTTGATCTCTTTATTTTGCAGACAGAGTTGTTATTATCTTATAAGGGATAAAAAGGGAGTCATAATTTAAGAACAACAACTTCAATAGACCAATGCTTATGTCTAGGGCACAAAGTCAAATTTGAGATCAAGAATGCAAACCCAAGAAACAGATAATTTTAAAATAGTGAGCCACTCGAGCATTAATGCCTATCATTAATACAACTTCATGTATTGTTGCACAAATTATTCTTATAGATCCATTACATTATTCTGGACTTAAAATAACTTGCAAATAGACTATAATTCCTTCCTTGAAGAAAACCCACATAAACACTACACAGTCAAACATTGACAATAAAAATTGCCAAGACAAATCAAAATATCTTAATATTATGATTCACCATTCATGTAACATTTGAAAATACAAATGAAGCCAATCTTAGCAAGAGTAATAATTATTGTAGTCTATTCATGAACTAATTGAAAAACTACTGAGAGAAAGTGTACATTCATTCACCATGAAATTACCCTACACACTAGACAAGACAAAGCCCTGTTTCTAGTTCTACTCTCATTGGAGATGAGAAAATTACAAAATGTTTTTTTACAACCTTGGTATTCCTTTTATAATCATAAGGAATACAACAATCTACCGACCATTTACAATAATATGTAACATGTATTGCAATTATAGGATGCCATAAAACCGCCAGGTCAGTATACATGAAAGCTTTGGTGCCGAGACACAAAAAGATTCCATGAATTGCAACTACCTTATGAGCCATGCCGTTATCACACATTTCTGATTATTGATGCAAAGAATACCAAGCTACATGATTCTAATTGAATTTATTGGTGGAGGAGAACTTTGAGAGTTTTGATCAAGTAGGGATGCTTGACTCCAAAACCACATCTCCTGTGTCTTCACCCAACTTTCTCTCTGCATTCTTTCCATTATAAGGGGGAAACGACGGTTGGCAGAGAGATCATAATTATTTGCAACTACAGTCAAAGCCTGCAGTTGCAGTCAAGCCTTTTAATAACCCTTTGGTTATCTTTGGATATTTTAATAACAGTCTGGCTACAAGGTAAGCCATCAATCTGATTTACTTCATGGCATCTGCAAACCTTCAACCATATCTCCTTATGCCATAATTCAACTGTACCTTCTATGCACTTCATTTTAAAACCTCTGCAAGCAAGACAATAACACTTCCTAAAAACTTATCTCTAGAAATATGTCTATCTTCTACATTTCAAAATGCAACATGTGAATGATATAACTATTTTGCTAAGGAGTGTTGATTGGAAATGACTAATGACCATATTTCTCAATTTCCGAAGTGGCATCAATTGACTGTAAAGTCTATACTTTGGATTATTCCACACACTGTATTAATCTATGTGAGATGTGCTTTTCTTCCATTTATTGATATAAAATATACCACAAGAAAGCTTTCATTCTAATAGTCCTGACTCTTGTACATGATTCACAAACCCCAACACAGATTAATATTGGCAGCTTCTCATTGAATATTAAATTTGTGCTATCCTTCGAATTTTTCTTCCTCTGACAAGCGAAGTGTTTTCTATGCAAAACGATAGCTTAGAATCTTAAATCAAGATTTCATATGTGCGAAAAAGCAGGTTTCTTAAAGATTTCATACAAATATGCAGGACACTTACAATGAAGATGTGATGTGTTTTCTATATTAGTAATTTTTTTTTTCTCCAATAAGTAATGAAAGATTTGCCTTAATTATTCTATAATTTTTATGCGATTGAAAAATATTCGCCAATGTAATTATTATTTTCCCCCCAAAATTATGAAAGTTTCACCTTAATTTTTCTACAATTTTCATGCACTATGAAAAAAATCGCCAATGTAATTATTATTTTCCCCCAAATATAATGAAAGATTCCACATAATTTTTCTAAAATTTTCATGCAATAGAAAAAGATTCACTAACAAATTTAATTTTTTTCTCAAAAAGAATGAAAAATTCACCTTAATTTTCTTACAATTTTTATGCGACAAAAAAATTCACCAACGAAGTTTAATATTTTTTCCTTATTAAAAAAGAATTGCCAAATTTTTTTTTCCCCCCCAAAAAATGAAAGATTCGCTAGGATTTTACACTTTTACCTAGGGGGTTTCTTAAAGTTATCCTTGCAAGTAGGGTTTGCAATGTTTTTCAATTTAATGATGTTAAATTTAGGCAAAGATGCCTTAAAATTTACACACCATTTGAAAAGCATAATTAGATAAACACATTCAAAAACGTATTTTTTTAACCTTCTAGAATGAATTAAAAACAATTGTACTCTAGCTTGCTTCAACCTCTAGAATACAATGGTGTAGCCTAAAAAATGATATAATGTGCTAAAAAATAGCTCATAACAAAACTAAAAATAAAATCTCTCAAAAATTTAAAAGCTTAGTGATATTCCCTAGACACCATGACTTTAATGCCATATTAATTTTTTAAAAGTAATAATTATACAAGGTCCAATAGAGACAATAATGTATAACAAAAATATCAAAATACATGAATAAATGCAAGATTAATGAAGTATATATACAATAAGGGATGTAAATACAACCAATAAATGAGAAGATACTTGAACTCTTTAAAAAAGTGGGATTTACTCATGGGGGATACCATCTGTCCCCATGAATGATTTACTACTAATAATCAAAGCAAGTTAAATAAATATGAGGAAAAATATATTTAACTTAAATAATGAAAAAAAAAAAATCTGATGTTACTAATAATATTTTTTGGTTCACAATAATTTCATAGATGAAAAGATGAAAAATATTTATAAAGTTGCATTAAAAGGAATCTAGAGCTAAACTGTTATTAAATCTAATCAATTTTTTTTTTTAATCTAGCTTTTAAGTTTGGTTTCATAATTAGTTAAAATTTAACCCACTTTAGAAGAAACTAAACAAGAAAACAATATAGTTGGACTAAATCCCATTTTGACTAGATATCCCTTGAACCTAAATATATGAAAATTAAACTAAAAGTTGATTTGAGATGATTACAAATGCAAATTAAATTAAAATCCAAATTAAAGATCATTTAAATTTCATATTATAGCTAATTTGTTTTTTTTTGTTATACATAACCTGTTTAAAGGAACTGGGAACCCAAAAATCAGTCTAGAGGTCAAGACAAGGAGCTCAAATAAACTATACAAAGGTACATAATTGCACATGAAACACCAACCTAGCACACCAAGAAGAACCTCTAGCACTAAGCTAGACAAAGGCAACACTGAAATGACACATGAAACAATTGCACATAAGGCTATAATGCAACACCTCCAACGCATGAGCCACAAGAGTGACCAACATAGAGCAAAGTGAATAGGGAGGAAAAATATTGCCTTCGAATCGACTAGCTACACATCAAGGGAATGTGACTTAATGTCATCCTGTAGAATTTTAAAAACATCATAAGGGAAGCTTGACCACTAGATTTTATCAGTATCCCCTATCTTGTGAAAGAGATTAGCACCAAAGTTTTCTCCCTAATCAACAACTTTATTATCAAATTTCTTAATATGTGTAAATTTACAATCATAAAAATTACTGTTGGAGGAAATGACAACATCCAACATGACATTGAGCCTCCAATGCTTCAAACCTTTACCTTGAGTAGTGTTTATTAGCAACCTAGAATTTCCTTCCACTCATAGCCTCTTCCACCCCTTAATTTTAGCAAGAGACACACCCTCTAGAATAGCCCAAGCCTCAACAATATTACTTCAAGAAAGACCACAATCAAAAGCCAAGAGCTCCACTAGTTGACACCTTGTGTCTCTGAAAACTCCACCACTTCCAGTCTCCACTAGATTACCTTTTTGTTGCACCATCAAAGTTAAGTTTATTCCAATCAGCACTTAGGGTCATGATCCTTGATCTTTCTTCCTTCTTCTTCCCTTAACAACTACCCTCCCCCAACCATTTTAACGTGAGCCAAGCATTAGCTCAGTACAACTCATCATCATCCACAATCTTAAACTTGTCTGAACCTTTCCTAATTCATCTATTGTGCTTTCTATAATATCCCACACTCTATCTACCACCTTCTCCATCTCTTGAAATACTCTTCTATTATGTTCAAACCATATATTCCAAATATAAAGGGCCGAAACAATTTGACAATTGAATTTCAACCTATGAATTTATAATTTTCAAACACTAACTATCCAATAGGAGAAAAACATCCCTTGGTAAAACCCACACAATCCCCTCAATGCAATAATGAACAAGTGATCATTTCCCAAAACACAACATGCACCTAGGTGGCCCAACTATGTCCATCCTCTGCAATTTGTCCCAAGTGAGGGCTTCACATTTCTACACTATACATAGGAATGCATTGGCCTTCAATAAACTATGTCTACACCAAATTTGTTTTGTTGTATTAGAGACCTCTCCCTTAGAAAATAAGTAGAATATGATTCTTTGACCAACACCACACCACTCTCTTTAAATATCCACACCATTCTATCTTCTTTGCCACTTTCCACAATAAGCCACCTATTTCACTTATGTTGGAGAGAGATGCACACATCAACACACTCAAGGATGGGAGACAGGAAAGTCTTCCATATTTATTGTCCATTATCACCAAAAAGGAGAGTATCATCAATAAATTGAAGATGAGTGAAATGGTCAATACCTCCTAAAACTTGCAACCCCATTAGAGCACCTCTCTTGGCATCCTTCTTGATTGTCCTACCAAGAGACTCTAGAAGAATGAAAAATAAGAAAAGGCACAAAGTGTTTTCATGCCTCAAACTGTGCTTGGAAACAAAGGAACTGGAAGCAATACCATTGACAAGAACATAAAAAGAGATAGAAGAGATGTAGCTACAAACTTAATCACACCAATCCTTAGAGAACCCAAACCTGTGCATAAACTTAATCAAAAAGTTCCAAGGCACTCTATCATTAGCTTTGTTCATATGAAGCTTGATAACCATTCCCTCCTTCCTAGATTTGATCAAGTGGATCATTTCATACATGGTGGTAATCCCATCCAAAATTTACCTAACTTCAAGAAACCCACTCTACTCTTCCAAGAAGCCTTTGAGAAGGTTAGCCTTTGCCTTAGTGATGATCTTATAAATAATATTATAAAATGCAATAAGCCTATACTCAAATTTTTTTTAGATCTACTTTGTAGGGAATGAGATAAATAATTATATGATTCAAAGTCTTCATCATTAGTTTTCTACTTCTGCACTCTTCAATGATCTTCTACATATCTTCCCCCCAAATCTCCTAGAAAATCTTAAAAAACTTTTCTCAGAAACCATTAGGACTATTTCAGGCACCTAAATAGAATATAGCAGCTTTGATTTCCTCATTAGTAAAAGGAGCCGATAACATATCCATTTTCTCTCTCATGATCATAATTGAAATGTTACCAAGTTGAGAATCTTGTACATCACCATCCTCCTATGATGGAACCCCCTGGAGAGAGGTAGTTCCTACCTTCCTCCTAGATATAATCTACATCATCGATATGGACACCTACAACATTCTGAATGACCATAATTTTATTCTATTGCCTCTAGATATTGGTTGATAAATGAAAGAACCTAGTATTACGATCACCTTCCATGAGCCATTTTAAATTTTTGTTTCCAAAAAATCTCTTTCATCTTGAGAACTCAATTTTTCTCACTTAACCAAGTCCGTTCCCTCTCCTTAAACTCTTGCGATTAGTCAACATCCACAATACTCTTGTAGATTTCCTTGATCTCCACAATAATCCTTTTTTTTTAAAAACAAATTCCAATCCCATTTCTCTTTCATCCCACAACTTTGCCACAACCTTAGACTCTGTTACTTGCTCACCAGTTTGATTTTTCAAAGTGCATGGTTTTAGGGACTCCCAAGCACCCATATAGGGGGGAGTAGGATGCACTAGGGTATCCATTTCACAATTAGAGTTATCTACACATTTACTCACAATATTCTTGGTTCTTCCATATTTGAAACACCTGATTCAAAAGCTCTGATAATCTATCCCCACAATTCAATCCCCTAGTATAAAATTAAATTTTACAGAATGTGAAAAAGGTTTACCTAGATTAACATCGGTAAAAATGTACTTCGAGTAGGCCATTTGACCTTCACTAAGAACATGGCCACTATGCAAAAACATGTCTAGTGAATCCCTAATGATACACAAAATATCTTTTGTCCAATGATCCAATGCTAATATGTATAGCTTGAACCAAATGGGGACATCTCTAATCAACACACTGTGTGGATCAAAACCATTGGTCTAGGCACACATAAAAAACCCCACACTCCTCATAAACCATGAGACACCATTCATGGTGTTATCATGCTTACTCTTAGAGGAGAAAATGATACATAAAAGACCTAGTGCCAAAAAGATTATTTTTGGGTTGCATCCTCTCCATTGATGCCCTATCTAGGTTTTAACCCTATCCATTGATGGCCAAATCCCAACAAATTTGACTACACCATTTGTTTCTTGAGCTTCTCCACCTCTAGGTTAATACAGTGATCTAGAATTCAAATACATAAAACATCTTCTAAATCTAAAACTTCATAAATTGTATACCTTTAATTAGGGTGTTTAATTTCACATTCTCCTAGCACCCATTTTATAATTTACCATTCCTTTATGCATTATAGGACCTTTATTGATTTATATTAATATTTAATTCAAATTCTTATTCCACTGCAATACATCAAAACTTTATTATTTGGGCCCTTAATTATAGGTGTTTCCTTTATCTTTTATTATCTCTATTTATCATAGATCCTACCCTATTTGAAATATCAAAACATATTTCCCCCATCTAGACATCATATATGGTCACACAAACTTAATTCCAACATTAGAACCCTATTATCTCACATTTCTAAAAAGTTGAGTTGATACTATCAAGACTAGGACACTTTTCCTCATGGTCTTGCACTTTTTGTCTTGAATTTCGAGAGTATAATCAGACAATCCCATCCTATTGAAATCTAGCTCCATGTGAGAATATCATAATTATATGTTGGCCTAAAGGTGATTTTATAATGAAATCCCTATATAAGGCATCCCTCTTAATACATTTCAAGATCTTATTCTTACTTCTTCATTAAGTTATCTTTCCAATTGAAAAGGAACACTTCAAGAGCATATTTGATTCAAGAAGCAACAAATTACATAAAAAAATCTCCATTTGTGTTTAATTATGATTTCAAGATAGATTTTTTTTCATTTATCATATTATTGCATCAAAACATGGAGGACTTATTCTAAGAGCATTGCATCACCTATTGGAGGTATAATTTACATTCAAGCATTTTAATTTTGATTCTAGTGTCTACCCTTAAATGACACACTTTCAATTTTATTTATATTTCAATTCAATTAGGTTGAATTCCAAACAAAAGGTTTGAATTAGGTAAATCCCTATCCACAACACCATTTCTCTCCTTATTTGTAGCTATAGGTTTCCAACAAAGACATGAAGCTTGGAGGACATTTGAGAGCCAGAGACAAGTCACCACAACAATCTAGGATCGGGACCCTCTAGACTAGGGTGCCTAGGGAATCCTTGTACAAAACATGATGTTTTGGGTGTCCCTATCCTCCATAAACAAATTTGAATTTAATAGGGATTGAGTTCTGAGTTTCAGGATGCCAAATCTTGGTAGGTGTGCAACAATCAAAAGATTAGGCCGATCTAAGCGACCTAGTCCAGTAAAATTAGTTCAAGGTTCCTACTACAGGTGCACCAGTACATTTTTCCATCCGCTTCATTACTTGTTCTAAAACTTTTGTGTCAATATAAAATAGCATACTTAATCTAGGTTACTAGTTCATACATATACCTCCTTACTCTATATTTTTTAGTCAATATTTATTCTCTTAATTGCATCTTCAAATCAAAAAGAAGGAAATAAAATTCAATCAACATTCAACTCTCTTCTTAATAGGATTAAGGTTGAATTTATTAAGTTCACATTCTCCCTTTTAATATGATATTTGTGAAACAAGTATTTTTCCTAGTTTAGATAGCTAAGCTTGTGAGATCCTATTTTCCTCCATTACATTTTGGTGAACCAGACTCTTCTTACATTTTCTTATCTTTTGTTTTTAGTTCCAATTTTGCATACATTGAGTGAACATTTCTTTGGTTACATCTTTATTAGGTAGTATGGCATATGAGTGTCTTGTTTGATCATTTGATTAAATGGAATTGTTATCTTCTTTTGCTAGTTCATTTTCGTTATATTAAGATGTTTATTATGATCCCTTTCATGCATATGATGACAAATTATCCATTCCTTTCATCCATAGCTATGATTTTCCCACTTCCATGTTTGATCCTATCCATGATATCACTTTGGTGCAAGAAGAAATTATTAATAGTTCTTTTGAAACTCTTCCTCCCAAGGTTGAAGTTTGGAAGAATGATGTTGAAATTTCTCTTAAAATGTGCCTCTCATAAGGATATGCTAGAGGAAGAGGATTATATCATAAACACCTTCCTTAATGTCACTTTACCTTCCATACATGGTATTACTCCTAGAGATTAAGCATTGATGGATATTATTAATCCCTCCCAAAGTTTGTCCTACCCATAAATATACCTTAGAGAAAGAGGATGAAATCATTATCACTTGCCTTGATGACTCTATAGATGAATCCTTTAAGAAAAAAGAGTTGAATCAAGTCAATACTATTCATGTTTCTAGTTATGAGAAGAGTAGATTTATTCGACATGCCATTCAACCACAAAACCAACCTTCGATTAGTGCTAACAAACCAAAGAGACCTCCTATCTATTTCTTAAGAATTGCAAAATTCACATGAGAAAAAAGTGATATGGAAAGGAAAATAGTACAAAAATATCCAGCCTTGAAGTGCCTTACATATATAACACTAGAAATAACAAGCAAGATTCCAACATTCTTCTCACTTTCGTTCCTCCCCTCTCATGCTAAGAAATATGTTGAGGAGGATCCTAATCTTGTTGAGAAAATCTATGATATTGTAGCTAATATTTCCTTTTGAGAATTGATTCAAACTACACCTTCATACCATAAGTTGATCCAAGAAGCCTTGCAAAAGGTATTTCCTGATCCTTCTTCTAAGCTAAATGATATTACATTCTCACAAGATTAATTGCCTTCTATAGAGGTTAAAATTGAGATGATCTCCTTATGATCACTCCTTATATTTATGACCAAAGAATAAGAGGTACCTTAATTGATAATGGGTTAACACTTAACGTTTGTTATGTTGACTTATTAGATAAGATAAATTGGGATTATTCTTCTATTCAACCTGATCCTCTTTGTGTTCATGACTTTGATAATTAAACCTAGAGAGTCACTTGGTATAGTCATATTACCTATCAAAGTAGGACTTGTTATTTTACCCACTCATATTCATGTCAAGCCCAACAATATGAGTTATAAACTTTTTCTAGGTAGATCACGGGTTCATGAAATGAAAGTATTCCCTTCTACTCTTCATTACACAATTAAATTCATACATAACAATGAAGTTCACACAATCAAGTTGATGAAGTATGATTTATATCTCCCTTTCACACCATGATTCCTTCAACAAAAAAGCCTCATACCAATGATGCTTAACAAAGAATTGCAGTACACCATCTTCTAATGGATATAAGGCCCCTCATTCTAGGTATGAAGCCTTGAAGTAGCCTTGTGTGTCATTTATCCAAGTTTATTCTATTCCAAACTATTCTACCAACACATGTATTGACAACAATGGGGGCTCTTTAGACCTCAAAACTAAGAGTGAACCATATCATCTAGACATTTTAATACCTATATATGATTATACACATGTATACGATTGACATGGTTTAGGATGTGTGCAAATTTTTTTTGAAATTCATGAGAAATCACACTCTCCCAACAAAGATTTAGGTTTGCAACCTCTTCTTTTTTCAACATCACCTCCCCCATTGTCTAGTGCATCCATGTCTTCTCATGTTTCATTACAAGATAAATTATTGTCCAACCTTCTTCAAGCCAATTTGATTACCCTTATTTGGCCCAAATAAAGAAGAAAATGTAGACAAGACCTTGATAATCCTACTTTTTGTGTGTATCATCAATGCCTTAGCCATTCCCCTAATGAATGTCAAGCTTTGCATATTAAAATTCTACAAATCATCGATTTTGGTATCATTTAAGTAAAAGGTGACAATAAGTGGCATCTTTGTCATCACCATTTTAAATAACATGTAAGTTCCTATTATTTTTCTGCTTACTATGTGACATCACTAGCTTACTTATTAGGCACTCATTGTCATTCATGATGGTACAATTGCAGGTGCAATCATACTCAATGAGCAACATAATAGCATATTTATTCTTGTCTTCTCTCTTGGGGGGTAACAATAATTTTCTATCATCTATTCTATCTAAGAATTAACTTTCCCTTTTTTGAGTTGCATCTTTTATATTTGGATGTCCTTTCTTGCATATAATTATCCTCTAGGAAAGTACATGTGTGTCCCTTGGTTTGGACTTATTCTTTGTTCGAAATAGTATGTATTTTATGAATAATATCTCCTTAATGAATGTGTGAAATCCTTCACTAAGAACCCACTTTTCCCTAGCAATATAGAAGGTGTGCATTCTTATTCTCCTTCCCCCTTTTCAAAGATGTCAGTTTTATTAAATATCTCCTCTATTTTCCAAGGTAGGTGCTTAAAGGATATCTCTTTGGTGATAGAGATTTGTATCCTTGTTTCTTATTAATTCAACCTTAAGATATCAACATAGGATCATGTTGACATATAAAGGGGGGGATATATATGGCCTACTAATTGCATACTCTATTCACCTAAAAATGGTCTGAAGATAATTAATTAAATAAGAAATTATTTAATTAATCTCCCTCCCCAATTTAATTGAATTCACTAAGCAATTTGATTAAAATCCCCCTTTCATATACTTATTAATAAATCTAAGGATTTATTTAATAGGTTCATTTCAATAATCCTCTTTGATTAATTAATTCAAATTAATTAATTCTCTCCATCAAATTCATCATCAAATTCATTCCTTCTAAATCTCCTAATTAATTCAAACAAATCAATTTATGAGTTGTTGAGATTAATTAGCCTTTTCCTATTATTTGAATTTTTAAATTAAAATTCTCCTAACTTCTAACCACCCAACCTAACCCATTCTGAACCTAACTCATTCCATCTAACCTCGGTTTTAATTAACCATCCTAGCTTGCACATCCTAACCACCATGTCCCCTTTCCTTCAACACTTTGCCCTCTCATGAGCAAAGCTTTGTGACACTTGTCACTAAGTGTTCTCTTTCATCCAACCTCTTCTAGAAGCTTCTTGACACTTGTCACCATGGAGATGACATTGTTCCCTTTCATCCAACCCCTTCTCCTACCAACCTCCAAATGTTCCCTTTAATCCAACCTCTTTGCCAACCTCCTCCAATTTAACCATTGATATCTTTAGACTTAATCTTGATCGTTGATTCCTGCCACCTCACCCCTAGCCTTGGAAATCCTATAAATAGACCCCATTTTAGAGTTCAAAGGATCCCAAATCCCATCTCATTTGAATTCAAGCATTGTTACTATAGGCATATAGCTCTTAGCAAATCATTCTTAGCATTGTTATCATGTTCAATTTTAGCTTAATTGCATCTTCATTCTAGCTTATTTTCTAGAATAATCATGAAATCATGTAGCTTAATCATGCTATCAATTTTAGCTTAATTGCATCTTCATCATTTAAATCCTCCATTTAAGTGTAGTCAAGTCACTAGAATTTGCATAACTAGATGTGAGAGCAAAATTCATACTCGCATTTACTAGGAGGCAATAGATAGATTAGGTATAGTTTTATCTTTCGTTGATTAATTTTCTAACCATTGCTTGTAATGATTTATTGAGTGTCTTGTGTTGGTATAATAGGTACACACTTCACAGGCATGACACATACTATTAGATGTCTTAAACCGGATGTACATGCTCGAAACCAGACCAAATTCTTAGATAAGATATTTCATTTTGAAAACTAAATATTTTATATTATGTCTTAGATGAGATGTACATGCTTGAAATAGGGGGGCTTCACTTTGTGAACCCAGGTTATAGCATGTGCATTCATGACATACTAAAGAATCCCCCTATTTTCAAAAATATTGCTCTAAACTCATTTTTTGTAACCCCTTCCGAATACATAGGTTGAATTAAAAGCCCCCTTATTTTCACCAAATATTGCTTTTTTTCATAACTTGAATTAAAAACCCCCTATTTTCACCAATAGGCAACATATTGTACCCTCATTTTTAGGATATTAAACCCCCCAATATGAATGCACGTGATATAATATTGCCTATCCAGTGAAGCCCCTGTGGCTTGAAAGAATACAAAAGTCTTAGACCAACTGCTTCATTTTTGAAACTAGACATTTTCTATCATGCGTCTTATACAAGTTGTTGCATGCTGAAACTAGACCAAAGTCTTAGACATGGTGCTTCACCCCTGAAACCAAACAATTTCATAGCAAGATGATTTGACTAAATTACACAATTTTCTAGACCTTTCAACTATCCTTTCCTTTCCATGGATCACCTAGCATATAACACTTTTCTAGCTCGTGGAATCCATGTTTCCTTTCTCTATCTCTCATCAACCCATAACATAACACACTTTTCTAGCCATTTGATCATGGTTTATTCTCCTTTCAATTGGTGTATGTGCTTATTCTTTCTATAAGTGCACTTGTGCTCTTGCAATAACATGTCGATAATGAGATTAATGATTGAGACATTTTGACTATTGAGGCCTCTTCAACTATTTGACTTGGAACTTTGTGTTTTGGTACTAACATTGTTTTCTTTGTTAGTACTTCAACATTACTTGCATGGATTAATATGATCCTAGCTTTGGGGCTTGATCACCCCTCAAATTTAGTGTTCTCCTATCCCTAACTTGTCTTGTTCTTAGATGCTCTATCTCTTCATTTCCAATTTATTGTGAGTATAAATGTAAGATTGTACTCCACTAAAGTGGGGGATAGATGTAGCATCATAAATGTTTACATCTTTAATTAGGGTCTCTAATTTCACAGTCTCCTAGAACCCATTTTAGTATTTTCCATTCTTATATGCATTATAAGACCTTTATTGAGTGAAATTAAATTTCAATTCCATATTAAGATTCTTTTTCTGTTTTAATACATTAACACTTAATTATTTGGGCCCTTAATTCTAGGTGTGCCCTTTATCTTTTATTATAATGATTTATTATAGATACTACCCTATTTCAAATATAAAGACATGTTTACCCTATCTAGATATCGTATATGGCTGCACAAACTTAATTATGACATTCAAACCTTATTATCTCGCATTTTTAAAAAGTGGGGTTGAAATCGTTAGGACCAAGATGCTTTTCCACACACTCCTACACATTTTATCCTAAATTTTGGAAGGATAATAAGATGGTCCTTTCCTATTCAAATCTAGCTTTGTGTGAAAATATAATAATTCTAAGTTAGCTTAAAGGTGATTTTATTATGAAATCCCTATATAAGGCATCCCTCTCAATTTATTTCAAGATCTTAATCTTACCCCCTCATCATGCTATCATTCCAATTCAAAAGAAGTACTTCAAGATCAAATTTGATTCATGGAGAAACAAACTACAACAAGGAATCTTCATTTATGTTTCAATTATGATTTCATGATGGATTTTATCTAATTTATCATGTTGTTGCATCAACACATGGAGGACTTTATCCTAAAATAATTGCATCACCTATTGAAGGTATAATTTACATTTAAGCATTTCAATTCCAGATCCACCCTCTACTCTCAAAAGACATGCTTTTAATTTCATTTATATTTCAATTCAATTAGGGTTAATTATAAACTTGGGCTTTGAATTAGGAAAACCCATATCCACAACACCATTTCTCTCCTCTTATGTGCAACTATAGATTTTCAAAGGAGAGGAAGTTTAGAGGATATCTGGGAGTTAGAGATAAATCACCATAGCAAGCCAGGACTGAGACGCTTTGGACCAAGGTTCTTGAGGTGCTCCTATCAAGATCAAGCCATTTTAGGCATCCCTATCCTCTATAAATAATTTCAAATTTAGTAGGGAGTGAAGTCTGGATCTTGGGAAGCCAAATCTTGGTGGGTGTGCATTAGTCGGAAGACTAGGTTGTTCTGAGCAACCTAATCTTGTGAAATCAGTTCTAGATTCTTGCTACATATGCACCACTACATGTTCCATACATTTTGATACTTTTTTTGAAGTTTTTGTGTCAATATCAGATAGCATACTTAATCTAGGTTACTAGTTCATGCATGTACCTCCTTACTCTATATTTTGCACTCAATTTGTAAATTATTTCAATTGTATCTTCAACTCAAACAAAAGGGAATCAAATTCAATCAACATTTAACTCTCTTCTTGATAGGATTAAGGTTGAATCTATTAATTTCACATTATCTCTTTTAATATAATGTTTGTCAAATAGGTCTTTGTTGAACACAATGTACCACTGAGAGGGGGGTGAATCAGTGGTTCTTGAAATCTTTTCTCTTTAACCAAGTTTGGAGTACCGATTATCAACCTAAACACCAAACAGTCAAACTAGTAAGATAAAAGTGGATATCAGAAAGTGGAAAATACACAAATGCATAACCCACAACACCAGATGTACGAGGAAAACCCAATATGGGAAAAACCTCGGTGAGAAATGCTGCTGGAGTCTACTGCTCCAATCCAACCCCACAATGAAACAATAGATTACAATGATTTAGGGAACCAAACCAAGGAGGACCAAACCATACACCAAGCTCTAACTCGGTGTTTTATAATGAAATACAATTTTGATATAGTTATAGCACCTAGTTGCAAATGAGTTCTGTAACACCTGATCAATTGATTTCTGTCAGTTAACAACCTCCACTTGTTCACTGGTTCTCACACTGCTGGTTATCAGATTTATCTCTCTAATCACTCACTAGTTACTCCTAGCCTCTCTTCTTTCTCCCTCAGCCTGACACCACACTCTATCACTCTTGGATGCTTACTTGACCAATCACACCTCATCGGTTAGCTTGACTATTAGAGCTGCAACAGTTTACTGGTTACTCTATCTCTATCAGTTAGACCCTCTCACCATTTCACCTGCTAACTTAGACTGCAAATTTCTCAGAGTAAACTCTAAGGCAGATAATATTTTTCCTTTCTCAAGCTCTCTTCTCTCTCACACCTTGCATCAAGCATCAACTGGTTTCTGTGTTGAGTTGACATATTTATCTTTTAGGTTTCCCGCCAAAAAGAATTCAAATGGCATTGTGTTAGGTTTTGCCTTAACAAACTCGATCCATATTAGATTTGATCTGATCTTCTTTTTTGGAGCGACGATGTGCATGCCATCGATCAACACTGCCAACACCTCACATTCCAATGTGCATTTTCTATATTGGATGTTTGCACTATGATTTTTTGCGTTTCTCTATCACACACCATTAATGGCTCAAATGTTTCCTTCAACAAATGGGTATGAAGATCAGATCTCTTTGCAAGACCAGTTCAATCATTTTCCATCTTGTCTTCCTTGAGCCGCAACTTTCTACCATCTTTCCATGATTTGTGGGTTCTTCATAAAAGCTGACCTTCTTGCTGACTATTACATCAATGAATGCTTAACTGACCTTTGTATGATCACCACCTGACATCCACCTATCATCCTTGTCAACATCCATCTATGCTTGGTTTGCAATATCGGTTTGACATCCTTCACCAACCAAGATTGACTATCGGTTCAACTCACCTTACTAGTATAAATTGACTTCACCAGTGGGCCTTCATACCTACATACCTCTTCTCTGTCAGTGGATCAAATTGGATTTCCATCAAACATGCTGGTCCTACTACTCAGTCTATTTATTGACAAGATTAATCTTCTCTGAGTATATCGGTTTACATCCTTCAGTTCTTCTCTTGCTTGCTTTCTTTGGCTTGCCGATGGTCTTGCTTTACCTATAGATGATGTATTTCATGTGTAACAGTAACCTACCTTCAATCTACTTACATACATATGGATTGACATCATCATGTCTTACTTCTCCCATACCGGTCACCACTTCTTACTCACCGGTGACCATGCCAAACCAGTTGACATCAATGACAACTTAATGCCAATAATACCAACAAGCTCCCCTTTTGGTATTGATGTCAACTTACTACAAGACTTCACACCGGTATATTTCTCTCCATTTGACACAATGAAAAAGGGCCAGGGTACTTTATACTTCCCTTTTGATTCATACTTATCTCCCCCTTAGTTAAATCTTCTCTTAGTGATTACAGCCGGTACTAAGACATACAACCATGAACTTTCCCTATGATCAACATGTGTTTCAAGAGATATAAATTCTACTATGAACTCCCCCTGAACCATATATTTCCTAACAAACTTGAGTATGTGAGGTAGGTGATACAACTCCTAACTTGTGTCTTAAGTACTCAAAAGTACTTACCAACAATGGTTTGGTGAAGATGGCTGCCACTTGTTCTCCT
Organism: Cryptomeria japonica; assembly: GCF_030272615.1. Lineage (NCBI taxonomy): Eukaryota > Viridiplantae > Streptophyta > Pinopsida > Cupressales > Cupressaceae > Cryptomeria > Cryptomeria japonica. Next base: position 444,323,796 of record NC_081415.1, on the reverse strand, counting down.
GTAGGGACATAGTCCATCTTTACTTCCTGTCTGTCAACCTTCTCTCTGAGAAAATGATACTTGTTGGCTATATGCTTTATCCTTGAACGCATCATCAGGTTCTTTGATATGTTGATGGCACTTGAATTATCATACCTAATGAAAATAGGATCAAATATGTCCACTTGTATGTCCTTGAGGGTTTGCTTCATCCAAAGCATATGAGAGAAACATGTAGCAACAACAATATATTCCACTTCAGTAGTTGATAGGGAGACTAAATCCTGCTTCTTGCTATGCCATGAGATCAACTGGTTTGTTATCACTATTTAGAAAGTGGGTTGTTTTTGTCTCATAGTTGGCTAAAATTCTACAAAAATGTGCTTGGCATGACCTTATTGCCTCTGTGTTGTTTGGTCAAAAGAAGGCTTAAGGTTTTTTGAAAAGATTTAACCCTTCATATGTTTGAAAACCCTCGCGTTCTATTCCTTTATTTAATTTTTCCACTTAAGGAAGGGTTGGTTTATCATGAAAGTGTCCCCCCCATAGGTTTTCCCTAGGTTGTCTTTTTAAAGTTTTCAAATATTACGCCTCTGCCTATGTATTGTTTTAATTTTGTTGGGCTTCTTAACTATCGTGCAAGTTAAAGCTCATCCTACAGTGTGCATTGGTTTGTTGAGAGAAGACGCCCATGGTTTATGTCTTCGTGAAGTGGCGAAAAGGGTAAGCGGGCCCAACCAGAGGATTTCTCATTAGGTTAAAAAACTGCATCTCGTATTTGATCTAACGACTGGCATTGATTCGCTAGCCAAAAGATGCGTGTGATTTACCTTTCATGAAATAGTGAAAGACTTGGTGGGTCCCAGAGGCAAGCAGTTCCATTGGATAAAGGATGATTAGTTCAGAAGAGATCAACGACTGACGTTGATTCACTAGCCAAAAGATGCATGTGTTTTACCTTTCACGAAGTAGCGAAAAGGTGGAGGGCCCAGGAAAGGTGACCGCGACAAGGGTAACAGACTAGTGGGTTTCTAAGATCTAACGATGGTCATTGCTTCGCGAAAAGGAGTTGCCTGAGATTTAAGGTCCACAAAATAGCGAAAAGGTCTGTGGGCCCAAAGGATAGGCAGGTCATAGTTTTAAAGACCGATTAAGTAGGAGTTAATCGAATGGTTGTTGTGGATTCATAGCCTCAAGTCAAGTGAAGGTTTAGTGTTCATGAAATAGCAAAAAGATGTGGCAGTATAGATGGATTGCTTCGTGGAAGGAATTGGTGACTCGTAAGAGAAACACTTGGCGGCTTTAGAATGGAACCCGATGAAATTATCTAAGCAAATAGCTAACTACCACGTGGCATTTATTCACCGGTGATGAAACAAAGGCAAGTGGTTTCCGAGTTGGGGGCCCACTTTGAAGGTCTAAATGTGTTAAATGCTGTACATCTTGGGGTGGATCCAATGGTTGTCGTTGTTTCACAGCCCGAAGATGCCTATAGTTTATATCTTCGCGAAATGGCAAAAACCGTTAGCTGTCATGGTTAAGCGTGGTTAGTTAAGAAGATTGGCGGTCACTATAAGAAGTAAAGATTGGGCAAGTAGATGATGATCTAATGGCTGGCATTATTTCATGTGGTGAAAGTGCTCAAGGTTTAGTGTTCGCAAAATAGTGAAAAGAAGGTAGGGCCCGTCACTAATGCAGAGGGACCAGAAGGAATAAAGGTAGTGTAAGTTCCAAGGATCCGATGATCATTGTTGTTTTGTGAAAGAAAAGCTACAGGGGTTTTAAACTCTACGAAATGGTGAAACAACTAAAACAAAGAAATACTCAAAGAACTTGTGGTCCGTTGGAGCTTGTTTTTGAATTTGATTTACGAATTCAATTCTGAGGTGATGGCCGAAGCATCCGGGATTAATTTCTCAATTCAATGCCAACTTGCCATATTAAGGTCCACATCAATTGAATATTGGTACCATTTCGACAATTTTTTTGCAAAGGAGCTGGTGCAGAGCGAGTTTCTTTAGGCGAATAACCAATTTTTTTCTGTGTTTTCTTTGCTAGTTGTAGTAAGAGAATCGATATTGCTATGTGAATTGTTTCATTAGAGTTTTGTGCAAATCTCAATTAATATAATTGCATTAATGAGATGGCACCAAGAAGGGAGTTAACGGGAAAGGTAAACTACCAAGATAGGAATATATGTGATGACTTTTTGGAACTACTAACTATGTCTACCAATACCGGGGCCAAAGCAAAAGAATTGGGGATGGCCTATATGACAAAGGTAATTGGTTAAGGGATCCACAAATAGGGATGTCAGGTTTAGGACTGTTCAAGGTAGGTTTTGGTTAGAGACATTCCCTTGCCCCTTTAAATAGTATATGGGAATTGGATGTGGGGAAGCTTATAGTCCTTGAGGTCTTCATGGAGGTAAATTTGTTGACTCTGATTGCACAAAATTATGACCCTATAGCTAGATGTATCAGGAATGTGAAGGGATCATCCCTAATTGAAATTAATGATGATGAATTCAGAAGAGTGTTTAAGCTCAGTGAGGCTTCGACTTTGTTAGAGCCTATTGATTTTGAATCACTGGCCCAGGTTTATAATGCACAAAGGGATCACCTTAGGAGTGGCCCACTAAAAGAGTTTTTTATTAAGATAGGAGGGCTGACTGTTGTAGGCCCTAGCACCATGGAACCTTTCTCCCTAAATTTGTTTACTTTAAGAGCTAAGGGCATGTATTGGGCACTTTGTCAGATTTTTGGAGAAGATGCTGAGAAAAACATGCCAACCCATTATATGCTGATGATTGCACAGATTCTAAACCCCTCTCTAGCAATAACATTTGACTATGCACCTTACCTCACTGATACAATTCATGCAGGGCTGGTAGGGATAAAAAATGGTAAGGTGGACAGACCATTTGGATGGTATTCTCTTCTAATGCACATGTTTTTGTTCAAGGGTGCTGATTATTTTGCTAAAGAAATGGATTTGGTCAAGGTGAAAGATAATGAAGAGATGCCTATTCAATTTTGGAGTACTATTTTGTCCTAGGATAGGGAAGATGCCAGTTACCTAAAGTTTTCCAGATGCTTTGCATCTAAAACCAGGATTCTTTTGTGCATAGAAAACCCTAGGATCCCTAAGGCTCTTTTAGAATTCCTCAAGCCCAAGGAGTTTTTCGAGGGTATTAAAATTGTTCATAATTGGGGAGATATGTATTTGTATCCTATTTCTATAGTTTTCAGAGTATATGGTTTTAGGGGCACTCCATATTTATTGCCTTATCAAGTCCCAGTAAAGATAGGAATTGTAGAAGTCTTAAGGCAGATTGGAGGTGTGCAAGAGGCAAAGTTGAGAAATAGAGGTAAAGGGACTATTTTTCCAACTATTACCATGGCCCATCATTTTCTGATCACCAAAGGTGACTGGAAGTATCTTGAAGAATTCTTTAAAACATATAGATTGTCAAATGCAGTTTCAAGATTTGCAGACCCTGAAGACTTTTTCAATGACATGTTTAGAAAAAGAGCAGTTTGTAAAGGTAGGCCTCACCAATTTCAATTCCCTAAAGATTTAATTAGGAATGAATTCAATTTGGATGAGAAAGAATCGAGGAAAGAGAAGTGGGTTCCATATAAAAGGGCTCTTGACTTCATTCATCAGTTTGATAGCAGTTATGACCCTCTTTCTAGTTTCAATCCCTTTGAGGAAAAAATAAAATTCTTAATTATTTATTTTGAAGACCTCATGCAAACTTTGAAAGAAAAGAGGGAGGCTATAATGAGAGATGAGCCTGACAGGGTTAAATTGGTTCTGGCTAAGCCTGCCTTTGCTAAGGCTATCCCACCAGGTGATTATGTAATGCACAAGAAATCAAAATACAGTGCGATGATGCTAGTGACTGGCGAGCCTTCTACTTCAAGAGGGAAAATAGCAATTGAAGATGTCATTGACATCCAAGACTCCCCTAAAAGGCAAAGAGTGGGGAAGGAAGTGCAAACCAATGAGCCTCTATATTCTCCATCTCAGTCCCCTATCCACATAGGAGATGAGCAGGCGGTGGCTAAACACTTGTTACAGTTAGGGAGTCTCAGGGAGATTGCCTACACATATGAGGAGACACAAGAAGGGATGCCAGAAGAGCCACCTAGTGCTGAGATGAACTTGATTGAAGGTGAGATCAAAGGTAACGAGTTAGACCCTACTGTCAAGCAAGCCAGTGAGGAATTCCTGGCTGATAGTAACTTTGTCACAATAGGGGCCTTCATGCAGTTTGTATGGAAGCAAAACATGGAACAATTTAAGGCCAGATGTGAACAAAGGAAGAATGAGAAGCCTCATAGAGATATAACTCATGTGGAGGAAGAGGTAAAACAAGAAATGATTGAAGAATTAAAGACCATTACTCCTGAAAAGGGAAGAGAGATGGTATCAAAGGCTGGTGTTGTGATCCTCCCTGAGTGGGATATAGCTAATGCTCTGGTACTTGAAGCAGTCAGGAAGGAAAATAAGCCCATGGAAGGAGTGACCTTCAACAAAGATAATGCGGCTTTAGTTATATGGTCATTGAAAAAGGATGAAAATAGAAGGAAAGATGCCTCAGATTCTAGTTTCCTAGGAGGTATGATTGTAAAAAGAGTTCAAGATATAGGGATGGTGGAAGCTACAAGCAAAGTCTTAGAAACTACAAATTTCAGTGTGGAAGTGGAAGAAAATGAGGCAAAAGAAAAGGCTAATCTCCAGTTGAAATTGGAAACAATCTTGAAGGCTTATAATGAAGCCAAAGATGGAATAGCCAACCGAGATAGCATTATTGCTAGGCTTTAGAGTCAATTGGCAGGTCAGCACCATCAAGGTGAGTCCTCTACTCTTATGATAGCTTCTTCTCTAGAAGGACCTCCACCTACAAGTCCTATCATAGAATATCCTCCTTCTCTTATGCCTTCTGGTTTCCAACCAATTGAAACTGTTCAACATGAGTTGGAAAAGTTGAAACAGGCTCAAGCCCTATTTGTAAGCAAATATGAGGAAAAGGTAAAAGCTACAATTTTGAAGTTTGTTGATTGAGTTAGGGACTCTGTCATTCATATTTCTATGAAGAGGATTCTGAACATTTTGACTGAATTAAGAGAAGATGAGACCACTTTGGAACTAATTTTGAGTAAATGGATGCCTAGGGGAAAAGAGTTAGAGCTTATGTGTTCATCCCATGCAGATGTAGAGTCAAATGACAATCTTAGATCCACCTATGAATTCATAAAAGAAATGAATATACTCTCAGAAGAAAGGGTAGGTGTGAAAAGAAAAGCTCAATTGTATAGGAAAGAATATTTTGATCACAAATATGAGTTGTTTCCAGGGGGTTTTGTTGGTCCTACTCAGTTAAAAGAGGAGAAGGCATGGTTAGAAGAGATGGACCACAATTTATCCCAAAGGGTCAATGAAATCATTAACACTGATGACACGTCCTTATTTGTCAAAACAAATGAAGATATTGAAAAGGTAAAATCCCATTATGGTTTCATAGAAATAGAAGTTGGGCAGTTCAGGGTCACTTGGAAAAGGCTAGAAGAGATGAAGAAAAGGATTGTTAGCTTCTCTTGGCTGAGTGATGACGTGTTCCAAGAGTGGAAGGACAACTATGCTGGACATAGAGAAGATATTCCAGAACAATTAGAAGATGTTGCAGTGGAGCAACCAACTAAAGAGGTTGTTGATGCTAAAAAGGACTTGTAATTGTTTCTTGGAGAATATTGCGGCCTATAACAAACTTTTCTTAGAAATGGTCCAAAGCTTGTAAGCATCCATGATATTATAAATGGATACCAGGACTAGTAAAAAAGTGATCACAAGAATTTTGTAAAGAAGCTCTGGCAAAATATATTTAGGGCTTTTTCTGGTCTTAAGCAGATTACTTTGAGTTATGTAATATTTTCAAGAATGAATATGAATATACAGATCAAAGTTCTAGGCCTAAAATTCTTTGTCTTTTGGTGTGCATTCTTTAGCTTGCTAGTTTCATTTGGATAATCCAGGGTTGTTCTAATGAGCATGGGTTGCAAGGCAATCTTATAGACGTTATTTCTGGCTTTTCTCTTTAGGAGAGGGATTAAATGTGCATGAAATACTTCTATCAGCAAATCTATTTTTTTATTGCTATGAATCTGATGAATTGTTTTAGCTAGATGGGAGAGGACCTATGTATATGTTTGGCATGTATGGGGTTCATAAAAGCTAAGATGATGAGATGTATGAGAATGTTCAATTTTAAAAATTATTGCTTGATTTAGGTGACTCTGTGGCCTAGATAAGGCACTGGTATCCGATTGTAGGATATCTTTCTATCTTTTCTTGAAGATCAATACTGAAAATGAATGAAAGTTTTTCTTTTAGTGTTTCGGTTTCATTGAGGTGATGAAGTCCATAGGTTTTTAGCATTGGTTTACTATGGATCTCAATTTTAAAGTGTGAAAACATTCACAGAAGGCCACCTGAACTTTGGATAAGTTCAAAGTGTAGAAGGTCTCAAAACCTTGTTATATGTTACTCTTGAGTTCTATTTCCCTGATCTTTTCATATGCAGACACAATTATTTTATTTCTTACAGGAAGGATAGAAGAGAAATCAAAATTTGAGACTAACAAAAGTGGCGACTCTGCTGGGGAACAGTCATAGTGTGTTATATGCTACAGATTGGTGTCTAAAATTAGTTCAAAATTTTTTTCTGGATATCTGTGTGTTTGTGGCAGATTGTATTATCTCTCATTTGTATTGTTCTTTTCTCTGGAAATTCTCTCGATCTTCAAGGTCTTTACAAGAAATTTGTTAAAACTTATTTTCTTATTTTCCCCGCAATTGGTGGGTGGCGACTCTGGCAATTATAACTAGTCCTTTTGAATAAGTGTAACTCTTTTAAGAAAAACAAGTATAATGCAGAGAGGAAGGAACACTGGGTCTTTCATGAGGAAACATCCTCATGAGACGTTGCAAGAGGGATTACCTGAATAGGTACGGAGAGGCCAGAAAAGATCAGTTGTACATGAGCCATCTAATGCTGCTTGGGTACATAAGAGCATCAATACGGGTAAGTCATCTGAGAGACCCGTATACGCAAATTCAAATTCTTCTTCCCGCGAATCTAAGCAAGATATTGTAGGTTTCCATTCTAGTTTGTTTGGTAATATTGAAGATGTCCAAGTTCTAAATCAGGGGATCTCCCATGCTAGTTTGTCTAGGAAGGACAGGAATAGTTCAAATATTAAGTGAGATTCTGTACCTAGGACAGTTGATGGAAACATCAATTTAATTGATATTGACCAAGTCAATGTGTCAGACTCTGAAGAAATCTTCCCTGATGAAGATAAGGTATCCCAAGAAATTGAAGTCCTGAATAGAAAAGTCCATCATTTAATTTCCTTAAGAACACAAAAGGAAGCAAATAAGGAAAGATAGGTAAAAGAAAAATTGATGGAGAGAGATGGGCTTTTAAGACAGATTGCTGATCTTGAGTTGTTTACCCAAGAGAAAGCCAAGAGTGAGGATGAGGGTCCAGTTATCAGAGAAATTCTAGTCCCCAAGACCAACCTTCCATACAAATTTGTTGTGCAACCAAATAGGGAAATCCTTAGTGACCCACAACCTATTAGAAATAATCTAGACAAGGGTAAACAAAAGTGCATGGAGGGTGGGTCTAGATCTAAGACTACAGCAGAGATTTCTCATATGCTATCTGCACATGAGAGAGAGATGGAGAGGACAAGGAAAGAGAAAGAAGATCTACAAATGGAGTTGGAAAAGGCTGAATTAGAAGTAGCCAATCAAGACGTTAAAAGAAAGATTAATTATCTAAAAGCTCCTCCTATAAGTTTTCCCTCAACAGACCTAAATAAACTTGTTCCTCAGCAAGCTTCACCCCCTTCGGTCAAAATTCAGTCAACTTTGCCTATGAGTACTATCCCAGCTAATCAAGCCCTTGTTACTAACCAAGGTAATCAGATCCCTCTAACTCATGGACCGAATGTAAGAATGAACATGGGAAATAATCTTTCTGCTAATCAATTCCAAAGAAGACCTATTAACTTGGAGTTATACAGACAACTCTTCTTTGATGGAATCCCAGGGTACCCCAACCATGTTCCTACAGAATTAAGAGATAGACTCCACAAGTTTGTTGGCAACAATGCAATCAGTGCAGAAGAGCACTTAAAATATTTTGGTGACTTAATCAATGATTATGAAATAATAGATGAAGATGTCATCATGAAATTGTTTGTTCAGTCCTTAGTAGATGATGCAAGGGATTGGTATAGAGGTCTCCCTGTGAATAGAACTGGGTCTTGGGAAGATTTTAAAAACTAATTTTAAGAATAATATGGTGACAACACAAATGTGAGCTTCATGCTCAATGAGTTTAATAATATTAGAAATTCTGATAATGAAATTGTCATAGATTTCAATGCTAGATTTCAGAAAGCAATGCATAGGCTATATCAAGCGATGAGGTTAGATGATAATATGTGTCCGAATACTTATTACAATGATTTTGATTTTAAAATGACCTATATTCTGAGGGATAAAAATCCGCATAGTCTGAGGGATGCATTTAGAATTGCCATCAATGTGGAGAGTAATAGGAAAGCATCTGGGAAAGTAGGGAGGAGAATAGATGGTAGGTTGTGGCAAGAATCAAAACAACAACTCAATAAAGTTGCTAAAGAAGAAGACAAAATAGAGAATTTAGTGACTACCATGAAAGATCTTACTGCCAAGGTGAGTAAAAATGATAAGCCTCATTACAATTGGTAAGATAGACCTCCTAGGTTGCATGCCATGCCTTATAACACCACTTGGAAGGATGGCAAACCCCAAAATGAGAAGCCAAGAAACACTCAGAACCAAGATACCCTAGATCCCTTGAAAAGAGGAAATGTTCATAATATGGAGAACACTCCTTGGTGCATAGCTTGTGATGAACCACATTCTCCTCATTAATGTGATGTAGCTCAAGCCCTTGAAGAATCCATGAGACAAGAGGCTGAGCCTGATATTAATATGTTTGAAACTATTATTGAAAGTGATGATGAGTCATTACAAAGTGAACTCAGTGAGACTAACACGGTCACCTTGGAATAATGCACCACCACTTGTGCTCTTTCGGTGATCAATGCAACCTACCCAATCAACATCAATATATGCTTCCAAGATGAATTCCCCTTCTTTAGGGTACCACAATCCATAACTAAGTGTTCCTTGTAGGTACCTAAAAATTCTTCTTACGACATTTATATGTGACTGCTTAGGTGCAGCTTGAAATATAGCCACCGTGCACACTGCCTGCACTATATCTGGTCTAGAAGTAGTAAGATACAATAAGCTACCTATCATGGATCTATACAATGTCTGATCCACCACCAGTGATTCATCATTCTTGCTTAATTTCCTTATAGTCACCATGGGGGTACTCACCAGTTTGCAGTCTTCCATTTGAAACTTCTTTAACATATCCTTTTCATACTTGGTTTGTGAGATAAAGATTCCCTTATCTAGCTTTGATATCTACAAACCAAGGAAGTATGACAATTCATGACAGTTCTCCAAGCATTGACATCTCAAATTCTAACTACACCTGATCGACAAATTCTTTGCAAAGAGTGTCCTTGTTCTCTCCAAAGATGATGTCATCTACATACACTACCACAATGATAATGTGATTTCCATCTGTCATGATGTTTAAATTTCTGTTAGCACTCCCCTTTTTGAATCCTTTCTCCTTCAGATACTGATCTAGCCTTGAATACCATGCTCTAGGAGCCTTCTTTAAACCATATAGGGCTTTCTTCAATCGACACGTGAAGGTTTCATCATCAAGTAACAAAAACGCTTCCAATTGCTCCATGTACACTTCTTCCAAATTTCCATTGAGGAAGGCGGATTTTATAGCCATTTGATATACCTTATAATCCTTGTAGGCAGAAAAAACTAAAAACATTCTAATTGCTTCTAATCTAGCTATCGGTGCAAATGTTTCTTCAAAATCAATGCCCTCTACTTGAGAGTAACCCTTGCACACAAGTTTAGCTTTGTACCTAATAATTTTACCTTCTTCATTCATCTCATTCCGATAGACCCATTTGGTGACAATGATGTTCTTGTCTTCTGGTCTAGGGACTAATTCCCAAGTCTTGTTCTTCTCAATCTGCTACAACTCTTCTTCCATGGAATCCATCCTTTTTTGACTTTTGCTGGCCTCATTGAATGTTTGAGGTTCTACTTCAATCATGAGGCAAAAGTTGACTTGTTCATCATTCCGATCAAGTCTTCTCCTAGTTTGCACACCATCATTCTTATTACCTAAAATATGCTCTTCCGAGTAGTTCATTTGCACATACCAGTTAGGAGCCTTTTTGGATGCTTCTTCTGGTTCATTTTTTGAATGAGCTTCCTCACCTTCATCACTGAGGTCATCATACCAGTTTACCTGTGATTATCTTCCTTTGTGTATGTCCTCATCAACTCTTACATGCACACTTTCAATGACTCTTCTTAGTCTTTTGTTTTAGCATTTATAGGCCTTGCTGCTAGATGAGTAACTAAGGAAGATTCCTTCATCACTTCTAGAATCAAAACTACCTAAACCATCCATATCTCTCTTGGTAAAACACTTTCTTCCAAATACCTTAAACTACTTAACTGATGGTTTTCGGTCATACCCCAACTCATAAGGTGTCATTCTATTGTTTGTTCTTAGTTGAACCCAGTTCAAGGTATATGCAATAGAATGAATCATTTCCTTCCAATATATGTCCGGCAAACTGGCCTCATTTAACATGGTTCTGGCCATCTCCTTGACTGTCTTGTTCTTCCTTTCTACCACACCATTTTGTTGTGCTGTCCTGGGGGCTGAGTATTGCCTTCTGACTCCATGTCTTTCATAGTAATATTCAAATTCATTTGATGTGAAATCTCCATCCCAGTCTGATCTTAAACATTTTAGCTTGCACCCACTTTCTTTCTCCACCATCTTCCTAAAGATCTTGAATCTGTCAAATGCTTGTGATTTATCTTGTAGGAAAGTGACTCATGTCATTCTTGAATAATCAATGAAGAGCATAAAATATCTTTCACCAGCAAGAGCTCTTGTCCTAGTTGGACCACATAGATCTGTATGTACTATTTCAAGTGGTCTTGAGGTGTTGTGTTCTATTGTCCTAAAGCTCACCTTAGTTTGCTTACCTTTCACACATTCATCACAAAATATGCTCACCAGTTTGATGATGGGTGGAATATTTCTTACACATCCCTTTTTTCTTACTGCAATTAGATTATCAAAATTTATGTGGCTTAATCTTCTGTGCCACAACCAACTTTCATCCACTTGTCCCAACATGCATTGGGATTCAAAACATTCTTTCAGATTGTATACATTACCATCTGTCCTCTTGCCTTCGGCTATAGTCTGACTGATACTCTCCTTCATTATTTGGAAGCCAGTAGAATCAAAGGTGAATTTATAACCTTTGTCACACATCTAACTCACACTCAACAAGTTGTGCTTTAGGCCTTCCACATAATACACATCATGTGCTTTTAGTTTGTCATCAATGTTTAGAGTACCTTTTCCCTTTATCTTAATAGATGAGTTGTCTCCAAACCTTACCAAGACACCATTCCAGTCTTCAAGTTTGATAAATTTCTTTTTAGACTGTTCATGTGGTTGGATCAACCACTGTCTACAACCAATAGATTTTTCCTTTCAGCATGTAGGGCAGTCTGCACTATTAGACTTGATTATGCCTTTTCCTTTTCTTTCTTAACCCATACTGGTTTAGTTTCCTTCTTCTTGTTAGTTGCAATTTTGTGCTCTAGTTTAACTACCGGTTCTTGATCAGGATCTATCCTCTTCTGCTTGAATTTCTTTTTCTTACAAACTTTCCTATATGTCCAAAATCTTGACAGTTATAGCATTTCACATTTTCATTGAAGGATGAATCAATTAAACTATTGTAGGACACTGATTTACTCTTCCTACATTCAAAACTCCTATGACCAAATCCATTGCACTGATAATAGACAACATTCATATCCCAAATTGTATTAAATGGATTTCTACTTTCATAACTCATAGTGGGCTTATTGGTTAATCTATAGTCAGCTAACCTATATCCAAATTTGTTACACCGGTAACAATAACCATGAAAGTTTGGAACATACCGGTTAGTTTGCCTTGGTCCTACAAATGTCTGCCTCATCGGGGGTCTTCCTTTCATGCCACTGACTCTAGTAAATCCTTCATGATCAACTCTTGCATTTCTCCTAGGATCTGCATGTCGGTACATTGAGTGTGGCCTCCAGTTCATTGATTGTGTATACTAGTTTGAGTGATGATTTCTAAAGCTTCTGCATAAGTCTTCTTGTCAATATCCTTGCTTACCGTGAATATCTTATTCTCTTTGCCTTCACTTGAAGAAGTGAACTATAGCTCCTTACCAGATGTGTCTTTGCTATTTGAACTTTGTCTTTCTTCAAATCCTAAGCCACCGATATCTTTATATTGCTTCTCTTTGCTAAACATCTTGTCCAAGGATTTTGTGTTACCCTCATGTTTGCTTCTCACTTTCAGTTCATCCTTACTCTTTTCAAGATCCTTTCCGAGCTTCAGTATTTCTGCTTCCAGATCTTGATGCTCCTTTTCCTTCTTTATCAGATCACAGTATGTGAATTCACATATCCTGTTGGCTTCTTCCAAGCGGAGTTTCAAGTCTAAGATAACTTGATTAGACTCATCTAGGGATTTCTTTAGGAGACCTTGTTCTTCAGTTGCAGCAAGCTTGACCTTCTTGAGTTCTCTTCTTATCTTACTTAACTCCTCAAGAGCACTTACGAGCTCAACTTCTAGATCCACTTTGGCCTCAATGTATTCTTCTTCCTCATCTTCACCAACTAGTTCATCAAGTGCCATAAAGAGATTAGCTTCTCTTTCATTCTCATGGTAGTTGTCTTTTGAAGTAATTTCTTCAGCTATGGCATCATGCTCAATAGAATATAGGCTATTCTACTTCTAGTAGCCTCTTCTTCCTTGGTGGTAGACATTTCTTTCTTTGTCTTTACTTACAGATCTGCTAAAACTTCTTTTCTCATCTCCACCGGTTTCATTATAAGGACATTTTGTAGCAAAGTGTCCAAATTTACCACAACTGAAATATTTGAGTGGTAACTTTCCTTTATACTTTCTGGATCCTCTCTTGATCTTTCTGACAAAGTTTGCTACCTCTGCATCCGAGTCTTCACTGGATCCTTTATGAGGAACCTCTTCCTTTCCCTTTTTGGTGGAGTTGAACACTGCCTCTTTCCTTGAGGATGCTTCACTAGTTGTTCTCATTTCAGAGGATGTTAGAGAGCCAAATAGCTCATCAATTGTGAAGGTCTTTAGATCCTTGGCTTCCTCTATGGCAGAAATGTTAGTATCATACTTAGATGTGAGAGATCTAAGTACCTTCTTGACAATAATCTCATCGACAATTTCTTCTCCAAGTCCTCTAATGGTGTTCATAGTTTCATCTATTCTGTGAAGGTAGTCTGCAATCTTTTCTTCATCCTTTATCTTGATTCCTTCAAGTTGACCCCTTAGGGATTGCAGCTTGGCCTCTTTGACTTTGGCATCTCCTTCAAATAACTTCTGTATTTTATCCCAAGTCTCCTTGGCGGATGCACAATGCATGACCTTGAAAAACTCATTATCTGATAGCCCGCTTAAGATAGCATGTTTAGCCTGTGCATTATTCTCATACTCCTTCCTAGCATCCAGATCAGTGGGAGGAACACTAGGTATAGTATACCCATTCTTGACAAACATCCACACATCAAAACCAAGGGAGGAAATATAGGTCTCCATTCTTCTGCTCTAGAAGGCATAGTTAGATCCATCAAACATGGGGGCTTTTGAGGAGGCAGACTCATTTATTTCCATTGCGTTCTTTGACTACAATCAACCCAAACTTTAATCAACTAGGAACCTAGGCTCTGATACCAATTGTTGAACACAATGTACCACTGAGAGGGGGGTGAATCAGTGGTTCTTGAAATCTTTTCTCTTTAACCAAGTTTGGAATACCGGTTATCAACCTAAACACTAAATAGTCAAACCAGTAAGATAAAAGTGGATATCACAAAGGGGATAACACACAAATGCATAACCCACAACACCAGATGTATGAGGAAAACCCAATATGGGAAAAACCTAGGTGAGAAATGCTGCTAGAGTCTACTGCTCCAATCCAACCTCATAATGAAACAACAAATTACAATGATTTAGGGCACCAACCTGTACACCAAGCTTCAACTTGGTTTTATATAGTGAAATACAATTTTGATATAGTTATAACACCTAGTTGCAAATGAGTTCTGCGACACCTGATCAATGAATTTCTATCGGTTAACAAACTCCAGTTCTTCATTGGTTCTCACACTGTTGGTTATCGAATTGCTCTCCCTGATCACTCACCGGTTACTCCTAGCCTCTCTTCTTTCTCCCTCAGCCTCAAACCACACTCCATCACTCTTGGATGCCTACTTGACCAATCACACCTCACCGGTTAGCTTGATTGTTAGAACTGCAATAGTTTACTGGTTGCTCTATCTCTACTGGCTGGAATCTCTCATTGGTTCACATGCTAACTCAGACTGAAACTTTCTCATAGTTTAATCTAAGGCAGATAATCTTTCTCCTTGCTTAGGCTCTCTTCTCTCTCACACCTCGCATCAAGCATCAACTAATTTTTGTCTTGAGCTGACATATTTATCTTTTAGGGTTCCTGCTAAAAAGCATTCAAAAGGTGTCGTGTTAGGTTTTGCTTTGACCAACTTGATCCGTATTAGGTTTGATTTGATTTGCTTTTCTAGAGTGAAGATCTACATGTCATCGATCAGCACCGCCAACACCTCACATTCCAATGTGCGTTTTCTATATTTGGATGTCTGCACTATGATTTTTTGAGTTTCTCTATCAAATGCCATTAATGGCTCAACTTTTTCCTTCAGCAAATGGGTGCAGAGATCAGATCTTCTTGTAGGATCAGTTCAATCATTTGCCATCTTGTCTTCCTTAAGCTGCAACCTTCTGCCATCCTTCCATGATTTGCGGGTTCTTCATAAAAGCTGACCTGCTTGCTGACTGTTACACCAATGAACAGTTCACCAACCTCTGTATGATCACCATCTGGCATCCACCTATCATCCTTGTCGACATCCATCTATGCTTGGTTTGCAATGGCAGTTTGACATATCCTTCACTGACCAGGATTGACTACCAATTCAACTCACCTTACCGGTATAACCCAACTTCACCAGTGGGACTTCATACCTGCATACCTCTTCTCTGTCAATGGATAAAATTGGCCTTCCATGAAACATGCTGGTCCTACTACTTAGTCCATTTACCGACAACATTAATCTTCTATGAGTATGCCAGTTTACCTCCTGTTGTTCTCAAAATCTGATTTCCCTTCAATGCCCTTAAAATAATACAATCTAAAATGAGTGCCGAGGAGACATTAAGGATAAAGGGATTCTAGAAACAACATATGACAAGGTTTGGTTAGACCTTCTACACTTCAGACCTTTCTTTGAGCCCAGGTGGGTATACCTTCTGTGAATTAACTCCACACTCTTAAGCAACAAATCCACAGCAAACCAGTCCAGAAACCAGTGGATTCATTCACCTTGAAAAAACAATTGAAAACAAAGGATGAAACAATACTCAACTTCAACATATTTGATCAACAAAGTATGCAATAAACAGCCTTCGATTAATACCAGTGCTTTATCCAAGGCTACAGAGTCACTCAAACTCAAATAAAACTCCTGAAACAAAATATCTCTATACTTCCCATCAACTTGGTTTCCATTTATCCTTGCAGATGCCTAACATCAACAAGAATTTAATCACTTCAAAATAAAATATGGCCCTCAAAATTCAAAGCTTCTCCTAAAGTATTTACTGGTAGAGTGGTCATGCATGTTTAATTTCCCTCCTAAAGAGAAAAGCTAGAAACACCCATACTGAGATTGCCTTACAATTTCATTCAAACAGAAAAATCCTAGACTATTCTGAATGAAAAGAGTAAATAAACTCAAGGACAAGATTGAAGACGACACAAAGCTTTCATTCCAAACTGACGGCCTGTATATTGATATTCATTTGAAAAGATCTTACAAAAGTCTGATTCTCCATTAATCTTTGGAAAAGCTCAGATAATATTTCTGCAGCGTTTTCTTACAAAATTTTTGTGATCCCTTTCTCTCTAGTCCTGGTATCCATTTATAACAATATGGATGCACAAAGCTTCAGACTTCTTGAGGAAAGTTTGTTACAATTACTTCAAAAATTGAAGAAGTTACAATTTCAGTTATGCGCTCTTTTCAGCTTCTTCAGTAGTCTGTTGGATGGGTTGTTCAGTTGCAACCTCTTCTGGCTCTTCAGGGACGCTCTCTAACTGCTCCGGATCTCGAGTGGAATATTTAACTCCCCACTCACTATACGTCTCCTCGGTCGGCCATACAAAATTAATCACATCACTTTTAACCTTAGTCAACCCTTTCCAAGAATTCCTCAGTTTGTTGACTTCTAAGTTAAGAAAACTGTAGTGTGATTTAATTCTTTCTATTTCCTGTATGGTTAGAACAAAGAATGAGGTGTCATCAAGATCAATGATTCCTTTGACCCTTGCTGACAACTTAGCATCTATCTCATTGAGCCATACCTGCTTGTCTTTCAACTGGTCTGGATTGGCAAAAATTCCTGGAAGCAACTTAAAAACTTGATCAGTGTATTCCTTTTTGCACAAATTGACCTTCTTGTCCATATTGTCTACATCTGTAGCTAATTGCATTAAAACTTTAGCAACATCAGAAGTAGCCTTTATAATGGGATTGGCCCTTGCTTCATCACAGGAAACACACATGAACTCCAAATCCTGCTCCCTAGGCCTCCATCTGTCAAAAATGGGTGTCAAGATGGCCTTATCTCTTCTCAACTCAGTCCATATCTCCATGACTTTTCCTACACTATTGTGAAGGAGTGAAGCATTTATAGTGTTTGCAAAACTGGAGACTGTGGCCTTGATCTTTTCTTCATACTTCCCTGCATAATAGGCCTGAGTTTGCTTAAGACTCTCCAATTCTTGGGGAGTTATCTCTATCATCTGAGAGCTGGAAGGTGCAGGAGATGGTGGGAGCTCAATAATGGGGCTAGTAGGTGGAGGTCTTGTAGGAGAAGAGGTGATCATTAATGTTGAAGACTCACCTTGTGGACATTGTCCTGCTAACTGGCTCTGCAATTTGGCAATAATACTCTCCTTGCCTCTTATTTCCTCCTTGGCACTGTCATAAGCCTTCAAGACTGTTTCCAATTTGAGCTGGAGGGCTTCCTTTTCTTTAGCATCCTTCTCAGCTACTGCAACACTAAATTTGGCAGTCTCCAACACTGTGCTAGCAGCCTCTACTACCCCTGTACTCTCTACTCTCTTGACCATTAATCCACCAATGTGACTTGTCCCTGTGGTGTCTTTACCCTTCTTGTCCTCATTTCTCTTAAGGGACCACATGACTAGAGTAGCATTGTCTTTACTGAATGTAACCCCTTCCATGGGTTTGGTTTCTTTTCTCACTGCATCCAGCACCAGAGCATCAACAATATTCCATTCTGGTAGAATGAGCACTCCAGCTTGTGCTACTAAATCTCTTCCCTGTTCAGGAGTGATGGTTTTGAATTCTTCCATCATCTCCTATTTTATTTCTTCCTCCACTGAGGCTGGATCTTTATCAGGTTGTTCTGCCTTTCTTGTTTCACATCTAGCATTATACTTATCTATATGTTGTTTCCAGATAAATTGCACGAATGCTTCAGATGTGACAAAACTATCATCCGCTAGAAAGGCACTAGTGGCCTTCTTTATCTTAGGATCCCACTCCTGGCCTTTGAGTTCAGTTGAAGTGATGTCCATTTGTGCTTCAATGGGCTCTTTTGGCATCCCTTCTTCCACTTCATCATATGTATACGCAATCTCCCCCAAGCTGCCCAATTGAGAGAGGTATTCAGTTGCTGCTTGTTCATCTCCAATGTGGAGAGGGGATTGGGATGGGGAATATAAGGGTGTATCTGATTGCACCTCCTTCCCCACCCTCTGCTTCTTTGGGCTGTCTTGTATGTCAATGACTTCATGTGCTTTCCTCTTCCCTTTGGATGAAGAGGGTTCCCCTCTTGCAGACACCAACACACTGTAACCTGCTTTCTTATGCAGGGTGTAATCACCAGGAGGGATGGCTTTAGTAGGAGCTGATTTCCCCAAAATCATTCTTGCTTTCTCAGGGTTGTTTTTAATTACAACTTCCCTTTTCTCCTTTATTGTCTGCATCACATCCTCAAAACAAATAATCAAAAATTTTATCTTTTCTTCCAATGGGAAGAAGCTAGACAATGGGTCATAGCTAGCATCAAATTGATGCACAAAATCCAGGGCCTTCCTGTAAGCCACCCATTTTTCCTTCCTCAACTCCTGTTCATCTAAATCAAATTCATTCCTGATGAGGTCTTCAGGAAAGTGGAATTGATGGGGCCTACCTCTGCATGCTACTTTCTTCCAGAATACACCATTGTAGAAGTCCTCCGGATCAGCACATCTAGACACTGCAGTGGACAAATGGTAGGGTTTGAGGAAATCCTCAAAACATTTCCAGCGTCCCTTGGTGATTACAAATTGGTGGGCTACTGTAGCTGTAGGGAAAATAGTCCCTTTACCTCTGCCGGTTAACTCTGCCTCTTGCAAGTCACCAATTTGTCTGAGAATCTCAGCTATTCCCACTTTGAGGGGGACCTGGTATAGTAACAAAAATGGGGTGCCTCTGAAACCAAAGACTCTAAAAACTGTGGAAACTGGATACAAGTACATATCACCCCAGTTATGAACTATCTTGATACTCTCTGTGAATTCTTTTGGTCTTAAGAATTCCAGAAGAACCTTGGGGATTCTTGGATTGTCAGAGCAAAGGAGAGTCCTTATCTTGGATGCAAAATATTTATCAAACTTTAGAAAACTTGCATCCTCTCTATCCCATGACAATACAGTACTCCATAATTGTACCGACATCTTTTCTCCCTCCTTTTCTTTTACCAGGTCCATTCCACTAGCGAAATAATCTCCACCTTTGAAGAGGAAGAGGTGCATCAATAGTGAATACCACCCAAATGGCCTATCCACCTTTCCATTCTTTATCCCTATCAATCCTCCATGGATAGCATCAGCAATATAGGAAGCATAATCAAATGTAATAGCAAGAGAAGGATTCAGAATTTGAACAATCATTAACAGATAATGATTTGGCATATTAGATTCAGCATCCTCTCCTAGAACTTGGCAAAGTGCCCAGTACATCCCTTTTGCCCTCAAGGTAAACATACTTAGTGAAAAAGGCTCTTGTGTATTGGGCCCTACAACTGCTAACCCTCCTACTTTCAGAAAAAGTTCTTTGAGAGGCCCATTCCTAAGATGAGTCCTCTGTGCCCTGTACACCTGAGCTAACTGTGTGAAGTTTATAGGTTCCAAGAAAGTGGTGAACTCACTAAGCCCAAACACTTTTCTCAACTCTTCTGCATTAATCTCCACGAGGGTTTTTCCATTTACATCCCGGATACACCTTGTAACTGAATCATAATTCAATGCCATTTGGGTTAACAAATCTGTATCCATGAACACCTCTGGGACCACCAACTTCCCAACATCTAATTCCCAAATGCTATTTTGAGGAGCAGGAGAATTCCTCATCCCAAATCCGATTCTAAATAACCCCAACCCAGACAATCCCACCTACGGGTCTCTTAACCAATTACCCTTGTCATATAATCCTTCTCCAATTTTTAGTCGGGGAGCCCTGGGTACTAACTCTTTGGCCTTAGACGCCTGGTTAGTTGACAGCGTCAACTGCTCTAAAAAGTCATCACATACACTTCTTTCCAGATAATCAACTTTACCAGAAAATTCCCTTTTAGGAGCCATTTGAAATACAACCAGAGGAATATCACTTCTTAAAACACTTCTGTTATACGAGAACAATTTCACTTATTACAACACAAAAATGGCTGCAAAATAAGAAAAAACCTGATGCTTGCTTGAAGAAATTCGCTCTGCAACCAGTTCGCCTTCTCTGTATTTGTAAAAGATAACTCTGCGTTTGCTTCCTCTGCAAAAATCCTTTTAAAAGGTCTCTATACTTGGTTGTTAGGAAATTAAATGCTTGTACTCTGGGCCTTAACTGTAACATTGATTCCGCATGCTTCGGCCGTCCCTTCAAAATCGAATTCATACAAGAATTCATATTTTAGCTCCAACGGGTCGCAGTCTTTCTGCAAGTGTCTCTCTGTGAATTTCATTTTGACGGCTTTGTCCTTAGTCTAAGTCCTGTCTTTTTATTGGCTGCATAATACCACGCGGCATCCGACCATTGGCTTAGAAAATCCTCTCACATTCTGTTTTTGATACTGGCTGAATGTCGCTCTTTATACTGTGGTGGGCCCATGTTTTACCCTTTTTGCCATGTCATCATCGTGACACGTGGACGGCTCTCATTAACTCTCGCTATTTCGCAGCCTTAAAAAGTGAGCAGCTTACCCCTGCGAAATAGCGCAGACCGTTGGATCATCTTTCAAGTTGATCACCTTTTAATCCTTCGAAAAAGTCCTCAGGAATGGTGGGCCCGCTGTGTCGTCAGTGACATCTGGCTCCTAGTCATCCACTGTGCTGATTTGTTGCTCTGTCACTTGCCGGAAGAAGAACCATGGGGGCCCCACTTCAGTCTCGACAGGTCTATCTCAAAAATGGTGGGCCCACGGACACGCCATGGACACCTGGCTCCTCGTCGTCTTCGGAGCCGACCTGTCACATTTTCATTTGTCAAGCATACACTATAGGGACCCACAGCTTCCTTTTAGACCGCGTGCCATCAAGACACGTGGACGGTCCAGGTTAACTTTCGCTATTTCGCAGCCTTAAAAGGTGAGCATCTTACCCTTGCGAAATAGCGCAAGCCGTTAGATCTTATCTCAACTTGCTCGGCATTTAAACCCTGTTAGAAGCTCTCAGAGGTGGTGGGCCCACGGACATGCCATGGACACCTAGCGCCTTGTCACCTTCGGAGCTGACCTGTCAATTTGTCATTTGCTCGAAGGAGCCACGGGGTCTTAGTAAATTATAAAAGCTGTCCTTGCCAGGTCATTTCCACCTGTGAGCCGACTCATCTTTGGGCCCACTGACACGTCATGGACACCTAACGCCTTGTCCTGCTGACTGTGGCGGCCTGTGCCACGTGTTACCTTATAATACGCTAGAAGAAAGCCACGGGGCTCCAGCTATCTCTGACAGCTATGCCTTCCACTTACCCCATCGTGACACATGGACGGCTGATATTCATTCTCGCTATTTCGCAGCCTTAAAGGGTGAGCACTTAACCCTCGCGAAATAGCGCTGACCGTCGGATCCTTTCTCAAGTTGATCGGCATTTAAACCCTGTTAGGAGCTTTGAGAAGAGGTGGGCCCACGGACACGCCACAGACACCTGGCGCCCTGTCATCTTCGAAGCTGACCTGTCAACTTTTCATTTGCTGGAAGGAGCCACGAGGTCTTAATGAATTGTAAGAGCTGTCCCTGCCAGGTCACCTCCACCTGTGAGCTGACTCATCTTTGGGGCCCACTTTTGATCCTTAATCTTAACATGTTGACTGTGGCGACCTGTGCCACGTGCTGCCCTCTAATACGCCAGAGAAGACCACGTAGGGGGGCCCTACCTTCTTTGACGGCCACAACCTTTACTTTCTCCGCATGACACATGGATGGTTGATATTCGTCCTCGCTATTTCGCGGCCTTAAAAGGCGAGCACCTCACCCTTGCGAGATAGCGCCGACCATCGGATCTTTCCCCAAGTCGATCGGTGTTTACTGGGCCTAGCACTTTAAAAGGAAATAATAAAAGGCAAATTTTTTTTCAAATAATCAACATGACCGCCTAGGTAAATAGAAAGGGGGGACACTTCTTACGACCCCGCGACCCATGGCTTAAGTGAAATAAAGTAACGACGGAATAGAAACCAGGGGACCTAATACAAAAGATAAAGCCTAAAACTTAGAACAACCTTAAACCCTCTAGGTTTAGAATAAAGCTGAAGCATTTGGGGCCACACCCTACGAATATTTTCAAAGAACCAT
Organism: Cryptomeria japonica; assembly: GCF_030272615.1. NCBI lineage: Eukaryota > Viridiplantae > Streptophyta > Pinopsida > Cupressales > Cupressaceae > Cryptomeria > Cryptomeria japonica. The sequence continues at coordinate 444,301,561 of NC_081415.1, read as the reverse complement.
AGCCAATTATGGGGAAAGAACCCAATTTTAAAACAGTGATAACACCTCCTTCCGTTCTTCTCTTTCTTTCTTGCTTTGCCTTGCCGATGTTCCTGCTTTACCGATAGATGATGTATTTCATGTGTACTGCTAACCTACCTTCAATCTGCTTACATACATATGGATTGACATCATCATGTCTTACTTCTCCCATACCGGTCACCACTTCTTACTCACCGGTGACCATGCCAAACTAGTTAACATCAATCACAACTTAATGCCAACAATGCCAACAGTCTTTTGCCTAGTTTAAATAGCTAAGCTTGTGAATTCCTATTTTCCTCCATTACAAAAAGATGCACATTAACATTTCTAATTAGGAGTTTGTAAACAACATTTCCAGACGATTGTGAGGCATTGGGCCTAAAATATCTTCTTGGACTATGAGTGCACTCAAACCACATGTATTCATAAAAAAAATCAAAGTCTAAAGATTTTTTAGAAAAAAATATTTTTGATGAGAATATTTAGTTTCACATACATGTGATAATTCATTTGCAATAAAATAATTAGATAGATAAAATTTTCATCGCAAACATTATTTGATGTAGAGGCCTACCTAAACTCCTAACAAAAATTCCAAACCAGGTTAGGTTAGTGACCCTTCAACTACTCACAAGGGTCCTGCAAGGAAGGACTCTACACCTTGGATGCAATTACACACACTTTCCCTAGTCTTAGGCCCACTCAAGATTAGTAAAAGGCTTCAACTCTTCAAACATGCTTTACCGGTGATCCCTACTCCTTGGGATTTTGAAGTTGGCCAACATATGTCATCTAGGACCACTTCCAAGTACTGGTTTTGACCTCGGATATCAAATCCTTATACCTTCTTTGTAAACCTACCCCTTAGGCTTGTAGCCCTATTTGACGATAGAATGGATCTCAACTCAAAAATGTTCCACACACCCATAAAAAAAACTTATAATTTCAAACACCCTTTTGGAAGATATATTGATCCCTAAATTGGTTTGGGCGGGTCTGCAAATATAAGGTCTAATCCTTTTTGAGGCTAAGAGACCTAATAGGGGAAATTAGCCCTATTTTCCAAAGCAACTACCTCTACTGGTAGAACAAATGAATAATCACCTTAATGGGCATGTGGGGGGTAGTGAGAAACTTCTAATTCCAGGGTTGCATGCCTGGAATCCATCACTAAGACAAATTATGATGGCTGTCCTAAAACTTGTCCTAGGTAGTCACATTGAGATGCTTACCTAAATATGTTCTTTTCTCCACACAAAAAAGTATCTCCTACAAAAAAACATAAAAAAACTAAAATACAAAGGCTTATCCTACATCCCTCCAAAGGACGAGTCTTCTAATAGATTGGAGTGCAAGATAAAGCCATTTTGATTCAAAACCCTCTCCAAACCCTCAATGTCTGGGTCACAGTCAGTAAAATGAAGGGTTCTCTCTACCCAAAGAAATATAATTAATCTCCCTATCTACTCCATGGATTGTGGGGTTCAAATCAATACATACAGTTACGTACAACACCTGCAAACTCAAAATTTATGAGAAAACTGAAGTATTTTGAGTATTATTGCTTCATAAACTGCAACTCCAACATCAACAACCTTGGGAATCAAGCCCAAAAGTCTTATACAACTCTCCAATGGTTTCCCACTAAATTTGGAGTAGGTTGGAGCCATTGAAAGGCTTCCCCCAACTGAATTACAAAAAGTTGCACTTTTGCACTCAAAAGTTGTATTTTACAAAAGTTGCATTTTTGCAATTTTGCACAAAAAGTTTTCATACTTCCTAAGGTTGGGATCCACACACATGGAATAACCAAATATACACAAAATATGTCTAAAAAATATCAAACATAAATCTAAAGCATCAACTACCCCTTTTTTACCACATTGTCCCAATTGGCTTCTCAAATTGCCTAATTGGTGACACGGGCTTACATGGTGGGGTTTATTTGTATACATGAAATACAAGACACTCTAACACATCCTAATGGTCCTAGTCTTCATCCTCAGGGTCATGAATAGCTTGTTGACGAGGTTCTCCTACACCATACTCCCCAAGAGAAGAGATCTCAAGCCCACTTGAGATTAGAGTTTGTAAATCTGCACCTTGATTGGATATTTGCCTACTTATCATCCAAACTGCCTCAGAGTCTGGTTTATCCTGCCAAGCCACCAAGTACTCAATCTACTCCTTGTTCCTTATCTTGTTTGTGACTCTAGTGTCAATAACTTTGCTCAACTTAGGTGATTCTTGCCTTGGAATGTCATTGTCTGCTGCAACTTGCATTGGTTCTTCTTCTTCATTTCCATCACCTTTGAAAAGTGTAAGATCACACACATTAAAAATGGGTGATAATCCAAGATCATGAGGAAGTTGGATCTCATAGGCATTTTGTCCACACTTCTTCAATATCTAACATGGTCCAATCTTCCTCTGCATGAGTTTGGTGTATTTTCCTTTTGGTAGTCTCTCCTTCTTCAAATGTACCCATACCAAATCCCCAACACTAAACTGTACATCTCTCTTCTTCTTATCAGCATGAACTTTATACTTCACTATAGATTGTTGGAGATGAGACTTGACTTGGTCATGCACCTCTTTAATGGCTAATGTAAAGACTTCACCATCTGCACTAATGGCTTCTTCTTTAGGTAGATCTTTTAACTCCAACACTCCCCTTGTGTGTATGCCATAAACAATTTGAAAAGGAGATTTACCAGTACTCGTATTTATGGTGTCATTGTATGAGAATTCTGCCTGTGACAAAATGTTATCCCACTTCTCTCCATGTTGCTTTGTTAAACATCTTAATAGGTTTCCTAATGATCAATTGACAACCTCAGTTTGCCCATCCATTTGAGGATGGTAGGTGGATGAGAAAGCTAGGTTAGTTCCCAATTTCTTCCAAAGAGTCCTCCAAAAGTGACCTATGACCTTCACATCTTTGTCTAAAACAATGTTTAGGGGCAATCCATGTATCTAGACTATCTCTTTGAAGAATAGGTCTGCAACATATGATGCATCACAAGAAGTCTTACATGGCAAGAAATGAGCCATTTTACTAAACCTGTCCACTACTACAAAGACACTATCAAATCCTCTCCTTGTTCTAGGAAAACCCAACACAAAGTCCATACTTATGTTCTCCCATGGCCTAGAAGGAATGGGTAAAGGCTGATATAAACTTGCATTTGTACACTTCCCCTTGGTTTTCTTACATATGACACATGTTTCCACAAACTTTTTCACATCTGCCTGCAATTTAGGAAAAAAATATTGTCTCTTCACAAGGTCTAGGGTCTTGTCAAGACCGAAATGACCTGCCATAACTCCACAATGTTTCTCCCTAATAATATTCATCCTCATGGAACATTTAGGAATACACATCTATGCTCCCTTGAACAACAATCCATCTTGTATCAGAAACTCAAAAAACTCAATATGATACCGGTCACTCAAAGTTTTACATACCTTGTATATTTTTCCAAAATTTTCATTAGCAACATACATACTCTTCAAGGAATCAATAACAACACTCTCCATCTTAATTTGGTTGATAGTTAAGACCCTCCTGCTCAAAGCATCTGCAACTTTATTCTTAACCCCCTTCTTGTGTTTGAGGGTGAATGTGAAGGCTTGTAGGGTCTCTACCCATTTCATGTGCCGATAGTTTAGCTTCTCTTGTCTATTTATGAAACTGAGTGCCTGATTATCAGTAAACACTATGAACTCCTTAGGAAATAAATAGTGCCTCCATTTCTTCAAGGACTGTACTAGAGCATACATCTCCAAGTCATAAGATGAGTATCTTTTCTTAGCATCATTTAGCTTTTCACTGAAAAAAGCAATAGGCCTTCCTTCCTGACTGAGTACTACTCCAATTGCCATGTGACTTGGATCACATTCCACCTAAAATATCTTGTTGAAGTCTGGTAAGGAAAGGACTGGTTGTTCTACAACCTTCTTCTTCAATGTCTCAAACGAATCATTTGCCTCTTTGGTCCAACTGAACCTGCACTTTTGTCCTCCCTTTATGGTGCCAAGAATGGGTGCACAAACATGACTAAATCCTCTTATGAATTTCCTATAAAAAGTTGCTAAACCATGGAAGCTGCAGACATCATTCATAGTTCTAGGTGTGGGCCAAGACAATATAGCACTCACCTTCTCTTGATCCATTTTAAACTCACCTTGTGAGATCACAAAACCCAAGTAGATGATCTCTTCCTACATGAACAAACACTTCTCCAAATTGATCATTAGTTTCTCTTCATGTAACCTCTTGAGAACCATATCTATGTGTTTGAGGTGTTCTTCCCTTGTGTCACTGAAGATCAAGATATCATCTAGGTATACTATGACAAATTTCCCTATGAATTACACAAAGACTTCATTCATTAACCTCATAAAGGTACTAGGGGCATTGGATAACCCAAATGGCATGACTTTCCATTCATATAACCCCTCATTAGTTTTAAAAGTTGTTTTCCATTCATCCCCTAGCCTTATTCTAATCTGATGGTATCCACTTTTTAGATCCATTTTTAAAAAATATTTAGCACTCCCTAAGCAATCAAGCAAATCCTCTATTCTAGGGATTGGGAACCTATACCTTATGGTTATCTTGTTGATGGCTCTTGAATCTGTACAAAGCCTCCAAGTGCCTTCTTTCTTGGGTGCAAGGACTGCTAACACTGTACATGGGCTTAGACTTTTTCCAATCAGTCCTGATTCAAGAAATTTTTCAATCTATCTTGCCATTTCTGTATTTTGGTCTGGGGTGAGCTTGTAGGCTACTTTGTTTAGCAATCTAGATCCAGGGATCAGATCTATGCAATGACTGATGTCCCTTACCGGTGGTAGGGATCTTGGCATTCCATCTAAGATGATGCCTTGATTCTTATCAAGCAACTGTCTGATTGCTGGGTCTATGGGCTTTGGTCCTCCTTCTTTCTCTTCTACAAACTGCTCTTTCCTTGTCACCTTGGGACTAGGCATAAGGGCATAGCAAACTGCACCTTTCTTTGCAATCTCCTTCATGAACTGTTTACCTTCTACTATTAACACTCTTGTATACTTCCCTTTTGATTCCATATCTTCCTCTATCAGAGGTAAGAGTTCTATCACCTTCCCATCTTTGGTGATTGAGTAGGTGTTTCTCAACCCATCATGATGAGATTTCAAGTCATACTTCCATGGTTTCCCAAAGAAGAGATGGCATGCATCCATTTTGGCTATGTCAAATAGAAATCTATCCTTGTAAGATCCAATCTGAAACTCCACCCAAGCCTACTCTTCCACCACTGCTTGTTGACCTTGGGTGAGCCATGAAACCTTATAGGTATAAGGGTGAGGTAGCTTCCTAAGTTTAAGCTTTTCTACCATTTCAAGTGATAGAAAATTTTCAGTGGATCCGGAGTCTATCAGAACCTTGCATACCTTTCCTCCTACCTTGCAAGTGGTTTTGGAAAGAGTTTTCCTTTATGTAGGCTCCTTGTCAAGTACTTTCATGGTGGTTACTTCTCTCCTCATCATCAGAGCCTCTCCTCTTTCAGGATATCCATAACTATTAGGAGCATTTACACTTTGATAAGTGCTTGCACTTGCCACACTTTGACAATTAGATTCTTGCACCAAATTGCTTCTCCTTTCTCCCATGGATCTAGAAGCCTTCTTCAGACACCTATTTGCCATATTACCTTCTTTTTTACAGTTGTAGAACCTAGGAGGTCCTTTTCCTTGGGATCTCCCCCTAGAGGGTGGTCTTCTACCCCTAAAGATCCCTCTTGGATTGTAGCCCCCTCCTTGGTTGTAACTACACTTTCCTCTATTGTCTTCTTGGTTAGAGTCTCCCTGGTATCCAAAACCATTTCCTCTACCTCTGAAAGGGCCTCTTCCTCCTCTCTGTTATCTCCCTTTATCTCTACCATTTTTCTCCCACCTTCTCTTCAACTTCTCCTCCACCTTGAGTGCCAATTGAAAGCACTTTTGGACTATCTCTGGGGTGTGGAGATTCAAGTCTTCTTGGATTGTAAATCTCAACCCATTGAGATACCTTGCCACCTTCTCATCTTCACTCTCTTTCACCTTAGTCCTCACACATAACTTCATGAACTCCTCATTATAGGAACTCACGTCCATCTCCTTTTGTTTCAAATTCTGCCTCCTCCTATGCAATTGGATGTTGTAATCCATTGGGACATATGCTTATTTCACCAAAGCAATAATCTTCTTCCATGTAGCTACTCTTCTCTTTCCCTCTTTCATCCTCTCATCTTGGATGAAAGTCCACCAAGTTAGTGCAGCCCCTTTCATTTTGGATTGGGCCATCTTCACCCTCTGGTGGTCTGGTATGTCTTCACTTTCAAAAAAATTGTCCAAGGATTCTATCCACTCCATCACGGTGTCAGGCTCCATCATGCCTACAAATATCGATATATCCATCTTCACATCCATTTTTATTCTCTCCATGGACTTGAGGACATTCATCAGGGGTCTCTATTCTGTAGGTACCTCTAGCTCTTCCTGCATAGGGATCTCCTCTTCATCCCCTTCTTCTCCAGAGTCTCTCTCTCCCCTCTCCACTCTATCCTTTAACCGGTCCATCTCATTTATCAAGGCCTGATTCTCAGCCTTGACTGCTCTTCTCTTTGCCATCTACTTCTTCACTAGGACATTCAACTCTGCATTGGTCATTCTGGAAGGTGCCTCATGGGATCCTTCTTCTGACATCTTATCTTCTCCTTCTCTTCCAAAGGACACTCCTTTGCTTTGATACCACTTGATGCAAAGGCCTACCCAAACTCCTAAAAACAATCCCAAACCAGGTTAGGCTAGTGACCCTTCAACTACTCACAAGGGTCTTGCAAGGAAGGACTCTATAACTTGGATGAAACTACACACATTTTCCCTAGTCTTAGGCCTACTCAAGATGAGTAAAAGGCTTCAACTCTTCAAATTTGCAAGAAACATATTTGATTTGCTGACTCTTCCATGTCTTCTATGATATATGTGGACCGGGGTTCCCTATCAATTTACCTCCTGCCCATTTATTGGAATCGTAGCATATGATAAATCTAACTGCACATACCCTCCAATCATGTTTGACCATTGCCTAGATAGCAACATCCCATAGTTTGGAGGGACATCCACCACTGTAATATCTGTCTTGTACGATGCTTCGGGACAGGCTGCCAATTTGAATTCTACATCCTTCATGATGCCAACCATCGGGACCGACCTGTTGTCCATGGCATAACATTTCCCAAAGGTAGTATCAACTTCCAATCCAAGCTCTTTCATCACTCCAACAGGCATAACGTTTATGGCTGCTCCTGAGTCAATCATACAATTCTTTACTTTTTTATTGTTTACCACCAAGGTGAGATAAAATGGGTCTACTTGTGTTGGGTTTTTGGTTATGGTAGACCCTAGATATATAACTAGGGCCATTTGTTCACTATTATTACCTTTTGGAACCTCTTGTTTCTGTTCGTTCACTTTTTCCTTCTGGACACCTGAAATTATCTCAAGAGTCTTTTCTCTGTATTTAGGGAACTTCATTATTTCCATTAGGGGAACATAAAATTTTAATTACGTTAATGCATTTGAAATATCAAATGAAGTGGAATGTTGTGCCAAAGGAAATTTTGTGATATCTTCCTTTTGGACATCAGGACCCCTTGTATTATTCTTTGGTACGTCTTCCTTAGCTACTTTATTTGTTTGCTTGGGTGTTTCATCATTTTCTTTTATAGAAAGACTAGTGAGTTTTCTTTGCTTTGGATTCACCACCCTATTCCTCAAATCATAAGTTCTTTTTGCTTGTGCAATGGCATAAGCCGTAATTCTTCTCTTTTCTTCTTCAGTGGGGATTCTGAGTTTAACACTTTCATTTATGTTGGTGGTTACGGGTAACACAGAGCATTGATCAATGTTCATGGAATGTGACCCTCCTTCTGTAAAGGATATCATGTTAACAGTTGGGTCAGCCATATGTTCTTCATAACCATTCTCTTCCTCCTGCAATCCTTTTGCTACAATGCACAAAGAGGGAGCATGTGGCATATTGCAAGCATAACACCACATGTCATCATCTTGAGTATAGTTTACTGTTCTTTTCAAGGGATCTGGAATTTGCTGGTTGTCTCTGTGATTCCTGTCTACTGGTTTTCCATCTTTCCAGGTAGTGTTATAGGGCATGTCATGCAGTCTGGGCCTCTCAGGACGATAATATTGCTGCTTCTCTATTTTGTTTACCCTTACAGATAAATCTTTCAGGGCATTCAAAACCTTGTCAAGCTTATCCTCATCTTTATTAGCCTTGGGTGCTTTAGGATTGTATAACCTGGCATCTTCTCTTTTCCCCACTTTACCAGCAGCCTTCCTATTATTTTCTATAACAATGGCATTTTTCATAACATCCCGGAGGTCTCTAGGATTTCTGGTTCTCAGCTCATAGTTCATTTTACTATCATAAGCATTGATGTAATATAGAATGCTTACCTCAGGTACTGGTTTCATCCTATTGGGGATTTTGTTTAGAACCCTGTTAAATCTTTTATTGAAGTCTACCACTGATTCATTTTGCTCCTTTTTTATGCTAATGATCTCATGCAAAGCAAATTCAGGGCTGTTATGGTCTCCATACTGCTCAAGGAACAAGTTTTTGAACTCAGCAAGATTTCTAATAGATGCATCGGGCAACGCCCTAAACCAATCTCTTGCATCTTTTGTTAATGATTGCATAAATAACCTGATCTTAACATCTTCATGTGGTAAACCAAAATCCTCAATTACTGCATCAAAGGCTTTACAATGAGCTTCTCCTGAAGTCGCATTACTTCCCGTGAATCTTGGTATTGCAGTCCTGATTTCATTTGGGATAGGATATGGGTATACCATCATTCCTGAAAAATCAAACTGCCTCATTTGTTCCATATTCATTAATCCATGTCCCCCATGAGGATTCCCAACGTTTTGGTTCATATTACCATATGAGGGCATTTGATTTTGATAGGGAGAAGGGTATTGATTCTGGTATTGATATTGAAATTGATCAAGGGGTGGATGTTAGTTATAGAATTGACCTGGAGGCGGAAATTGGTTGTGAGTAGCAAAGTTTCTATGTAAATTTGGCTGGACTGGTGGTGCACTTGATTGCACATGATCATCCCTTTTGTTACCAAACAAGGGGTTCTCATAAGCCTTAAAATTATTACTCTTTGCTTTACCCACTCCCTGAGCACATTTTTTCTTGTAGTTGTTTACATCTTTATTAAAGTCATCCTCACCAACATTTATGCCTAATTTAGCACACAGCTCCAAACATTCCTGAGTCATTCCTGAATCTCTCATTTCAGTAGCTGCCTCCATCATTTGTCTAGTCAAATCTGTGAATCTATCTGCAGGATCTGTCATACCTGATCCCGATGAAAGCGGTGTGTTTTGTCTGGATCGTGCTTCATGATTTTCAAAACCAGAGGGAATTTGATACCGCCCCTTTTGGGCTTTATATGCTACAACCAAATCCTCATTTACTGGGCTTGAAGTAGTTGCTTTATCCTGCTCTCTTGAAGGTGAATGTTGGTTGCTTTCATGTTTATACTGATTGTATCTTTCTCTCATGAATTCATTCATGGGTTCTTTGTTTTTGTTCTTTCGTTGAGAGAAATCTAACTGGGATAAAGATTGTCCTTTTGTGACTGACCTTGTTCCGTGCATGGATATTCCTCCCCTTTATCTTTGAGTCACCACCTCTTTTCTTAAGAGGAATATTTTTCTTTCTTTTGAGTTCTCTCCCATAGCAGAGTCTTAATAATTCTTCCCCTGCAGAGTCGCCAATCTGTTGGGTCTCAAATCAACAGATTGGATAGGTTCTAAGGAAATGCCAACTCCTATGGTCAAACCTTCCAATTGACTTGGCCAACTTATAGAGTGAACCTGTTTAGTTGTTAACTCTCTCACTTCAGGCTCTGTAGGACCTAGGCGGGTATACCTATTCGCCAGTTGTCTTTAATGACCGGTGCTTTTTATAGCATATCAAGTGTCCTGATCTGGTTTCCTCCTATCTCAGGATGGCATAAATTCCTAGGATGGAGACATAGCAGATGAGTTCAAGATTGTTGTTGTAGAAGCTATTCGATCTATGTTTCCTACTTAGTTACTCCTGTTGCTTTAAAATGACATACGGTGAATATGATGATAAGTGTAATCTGTAAATAACCAGTGCCTTCTTCACTGTTTGGGCTACAGAGTCATTATATTTTCTTTAGGACTTACTGTGCGGACCTATGAGACAGTTTTTTTAACCCACCCCTTTATGGACCTGTCGGTTATTATTTCTTTTGAGATCAATTGAATGCTTATATCATAAGTTGGTTGAATGAATTTAACCCTACCTTTAAGGGACCATTCAAGTAAGTACTGCAAAGAACAATTATAATTCGCAAGCAGAACTTTTATTTCAACCTTACAACATACAACATAAATTTCATTCCAAGAATATGAATAACCTTATCTCTTTGGATAATATCACAAGCGATTGCCAAAACAAAATGAAATAATCCACAACACATACGCGAAGAAAAACAACTGATCATAGCATGTATTCCATCAAAATTTGGACAAAAAACTTACAGGTTGGCATACATTGCTATCTTGTTCCTATCTCTCTATTTTTCTTTATATTACAAAAACCTCTCTCACATATATATGAGAGCAAAAGTTATTTATGAAAAGATGTGTCTTTTCAAAATACTAATTGTTAATTTGAATATTCCTAACAAACTTAAGTAAAAAGAGATTAAGAATTCCTAAATGATGAATATAATCATCTTCTTTGAAAGTCTTGATCTTAACACTCTGTTTCTTCAATTCTTCTCCTTGTGAAAGGTATTCGAAGATCATCTGGTTGACGATAGGGGCCATGTCTTTGCTTCGGTCCAATCTTGACAGAGCCCGATCCTTGATGTTTACAAGCTCATTCTGCAAATCTTCCATAGACATTACTCCTCCTTCTTTATAGAACGAGGGAATTCCAATAGGGCTCCCATCATCCAATTCTTTAAGATCTCGCTTTAGCATATCTTCGAATTTAACATGATCTTCTATATATGAAGTCCCTTTAGCCTTCTCCTCTGGCGTCATCACATCAACACTGCTTATTACCTCATGCAATCGTGCTTTTAACCTGTCATGCTCTCTTAATGCTTTTATGGTTCCAGTGTACACGCTCCAGTAATGTTCGACATGTATAAGCATGGTGTTGAATCGGTGTTCAATGATGTCGTTAACCAGTTTATCCATCTTTTGCTGGATGTTATTTACCTGTTTGGTAGCCTTATCTGCTTGATACTTCCAATATAGAGCATCAGAAACATCATCCAAGCTCTGTCCTGTGGGATATGAGGCATATTCATTCAAGGGAGTCCCTGTCTCGAGTTGTAATATTTTCGTTTGTAACTTTTGGTTCTCCTCTTTAGACTTTTCATACAAGCCCTTATAGGTAATATTTTCCTTGACCAAAAACTCTGTCTGATCCATATTTAATTTGGCTACATCCAGGTTCAACTTTGCAGTGACCCTAGGGTCAGTCTTTCCAACCTGATGAATCATGAGGTGTCCAAAGGTTTCTTCGATATCCACAATAATTGGCCTTTTTCCCTTCGGATATAATGCCCATTGTAGGAGAGCCTTTTGATCAGGATCATACCTGGAGCCTAGGAACAATTTATCTACCTCTTGAGGCAACACTTGTTGATTCAAGTCCTGTTTCTTCAAGAATCCGTCAAACAGAAGTGCTGAATTTATGTCCCAACCAGAAAAGATGATAACACTAGCCTCTTTTAATATTTTCCTCCCTTTCTCAGGGGTCATATCTTTCATGAGGGTATCAATTTCATCATGTAGTCTCTTCATCTGTTCTTCTTCTGGTCTTCCAGCCATGCTTCATTTCACATGGGCCCCTTTATACTGGTACAAGAATGAGAGGAATTCCCTCGAAGAGGCAAATCCGTCATTAGCGACAAAGTCCTCATGTTCTGTCTTCCTTATGTCAACTACATCTTTAATGTTGAATTCACCAGTGTCCACATCCACCTCTGCTTCAAAACCGGGGGGATAATCTTCTCTAGGAGAGTCAGCAGGGATGCTACTAGCAGCTGATTTCGGTGACATGTGAGCCATTGGTTGACTATCCTTTTCAGTATTGATAAAATGAAGGAACTATGGGGGCACTCTATGCATAATCTCTACTTCATGTTGAAGTAGCCTTTTAGCTATCTCCAAAGGGTCTTGGAGGTTTCCAAGCAAGTCTCCATCCACCATCCCCCTTGCTCTTTTCCATTTGAAGGCTTCCCAAGTCATTTTGCTTCTTTCTCTCAAAACCCTTGCCTCTTCCCTCTCAAGGTTCTTGATTAAGTCATCTGGCATTTTAGCCACATGTATTCTGGCTTTTAGTTTTTGTGACGCCCTAGCAGCTCTTATATATCCCTCAGGATCAAAGTTCTCTCTAGGATCACCCAGAGTCATGCCATAATAATCTAATTTATTTTGAAGTAAATGATAGCTTTTTGAACTTTTAACAATAAAATCAGAAAAAACCAATAACCCTGGAACAATGGATTGTTTACCAAAATCCGTAAGATGCTTGGCACTGACAGTAGATAATTGTCTCACAATCTCCAGGCTAGCCACCCTGTTTGGTACTGTAATTGGAAGCATGTATGGCTTTCCTTCATACCCAAATACCCTGATTTATGTATGATTATTGTGGCAATACCAGTCACCCCAGTTGTGATCAATCTGGGACTCTGGAGAGAAGTCTTTTGGCTTGAGGAATCTCTTAATTTCAGGGGACAAAGTATAATCTCTATGTTGTCCAAAGGCCACACTAAGGGGTTTCACAAAATATTCCTGAAAGTGCCAGTATTGGTTATTCATGAATCTTTGATCCCATGCAGAAACCCATAACTGAACTGGTTTCTTCAAACCATTCTTATCATAAGCTCTGATGCAGAAATCATCTGACTAGAAATTGATTTCTTGTCCACAATAAAGAATAATGTGCATCAATAAAGAGTATAATGAGAAATGGATATTCACAAGGTCTCCTTTCAACTTTTCCAACCCATGATTTAGGGCATTTGCAACATAAGTGGCATAATCAAATGACCTAGGGTCTTTCGATTGTAAATCAGCACACAGAACCATAACCCCAATATCCATGAGAGGATGAGCCTCTAAGCCTAATACTTGGGCTGCAACATAATATGTATACTTAAAATACGGATGGAATTGGTTGACATCAAATGGCACCTTGTCATTTTTGCTGAATGGAACAAAGGACCCGCCCACTTTCGGCCGGTGAATGGGTAATCTCCATGTCCTGTCGATATTTTCCAAGCTAAAGAATTCTCGCGACAGTTTTTGCATATCAATTTTCTCTTCTACTTCCCAGTCTAGATCAAATACCATATCAATAGTTTTCTTGTTAATCACCACCAAGGGATTCCCTCGGTAGTCGCATATGGTTTTGGTTCTCGGATCATAGCAATCCACCAGAGCTTTCATTAATTCAACATCCACAAATACATTCGGGACTACCAATTTCCCTAAGTTTTTCTTCCATAGGTTACTTATGGGCTCAGGAGAATCCCTTCTCTTGTAACTAAATAGGAACAACTCATGTCCTTTGATTTCAGTCCATATGTCTCCCAGATGTTCAAATCTATCTTCCAATCCTTCTTCTTCACTCTTGATCTTTTTTGACCTCAAACTGGATGTCGGGCACTGGTCTAGCAAATCCTAAGTCAAAGCTCTACCTTCCTTTTTCTGTCTTTTGGGCTTCTCTTCAGGGTTTAATTCTTTCCATTTTCTACTCTTTTTAGAAGAAGAAGAAGTTTCCATAATTTCAGTGAATATGAGAAATCACACTTACTTGGAGAATTGTCTAACTCTTCTGATTGTCGTTCACGAACTTTAGCAAATCCCTTGCAACTTTCAATCTCTTAGCATCAATCTAGTTTTTATGAAGATTCGATCAGGTCAGCTGTAATTGCATGGGCAACTTGTGCACAGTTAATGTCTCTGTGTCTATAACGGCTATTCAAATGTTTAAACTTAATTGCAGATGTGACATTCCTCACTTGGGCTTTTAACTCTTTCGCGGGAAGTACTATTCAACTGAAATGATCGTAAATCGAGTTTTCGATGAAACCCTTGTCTTCGGCCGAATACTTTGATCTTTCATCGAAAGCTCACTTTAATCGATATCACTTCATCGGCGAATAGCCCATGTCGGAAAACTATTTTCAAGTCTCATCGAAATCATCTTTTCCTCGATGAACTTTCTTTCGATAAGTCATTCACAAGTTTCATCGAAATCATATTTCGATGAGTTCTGTTCTTCGGTGAAAGTTCATGCAAGCTCTTCGAAAGTCTTTTTTCTTCGATATCCCCTTTATCGATAAAACCCCTCTGTTTTTGTTCGATAGAATATTATCGATGAGATTTGCATTTCGATGAATGCTTTTCGAATTTCTTCGGCAGTTGTATCTCCTCGAAATCGCTTTTTGCTTTTCACTTTTTGATGAAACTGGAGTATCGATGAGCGGCTTCCTTCATTTATCGAAAGTGATATTCCGCCGAAGACATCTTTACATAGTGTTTTACACGTCATGCTTTATTTTGATGAAAGTATTCTTTCAGTGAAACTCCTTTTGAGATGCTCGATATGATATTTTGGCCGATATCTTTTAGTTTTCACGCCTTTGGGAAGATTTTTTATTTATTTCAAATATAGTGTTCAACAGGTTGCATGCCTGGAATCTATCGCTAAGACAAATTATGATGCTTTTCCTAAAACTTGTGCTAGGTAGTCACATAGATAGGCCTACCTAAATCTGTTCTTTTCTCCACACAACAAAGTCTCTCCTAGAAAAAAACATAAAAATACTAAAATAAAAAGGCTTATCTTTCATCCCTCCAAAGGAAGAGTCTTCTAATGGTCTGGAGTGCAAGATAAAACCATTTTGATTCAAAACCCTCTCCAAACCCTCAATTTCTGGGTCACAATTAGTAAAATGAAGGGTTCTCTACTCCTGAATAATTAAGACCTTAGGCCACCACCAAAAGAATTATAATTCATCTCCCTATCTACTCCATGGATGGTGGGGTTCAAATCAATTTGTATAGTCACATACAACACCTGCAAACTCATAATTTCTGAGAAAATTGAAGTATTTTGAGTATTATTGCTTCATAAACTGCAACTCCAACATCAAAAACCTTGGGAATCAAGCCCAAAAGGCTTATAAAACTATCCAATGGTTTCCCACCTATTTTGGAGTACGTTGGAGCCATTGAAATGCTTCCCCCAACCAAATTACAGAAAGTTGCATTTTTGCACTCAAAAGTTGCATTTTTGCACAAAAAGTTGTCATACTTCCTAAGGCTGGGATCCAAACACACGGACCAACCAAACACACAAAAAACATGTCTAAAACCTATCAAACATAAATATAAACCATCTACTACCCCTTTTTTACCACATTGTCCCAATTGGCTTCTCAAATTGCCTAATTGGTGACATGGGCTTACATGGTGGGGTTTATTTGTATACATGAAACACAAGGCACTCTAACACATCCTAATGGTCCTAGTATTCATCCTCAGGGTCATGAATAGCTTTTTGATGAGGTGCTCCTGCACCATTATTATTCTATATATCATCAATGGATATTAGACTAAGTTTCATCCTTTCTTCTCTATGTTTTTGCAATTATTTAGGGAGATGGATATATTTTTACATTATTTATCAACTAGCTCATAAAATCTTTCACAAAAGTTTGCTAAATTAGATTTAGTAGTTTTTAATGCAAGGTTGAAAAATTAAACTACTTTCTCATTAAGGTTAAAAACTTGTTCTTTTTATTTGAATTTGATTTCAATGAATAAGGTTCTATGGTAATTTTAGGAATGATATCAAGGAGAGATTCAATTACTTGAATCCCATTTAAAAATAAACAAGTATACTAGAAGTTGTATGTTGGTTGTAAGAGTAGAGTTCTTGATTAATTTAAAGAATGTAAGTGACATGCAAGTATGAGAGTGTATATTGGTTAAATTTCATTTATAAAATTTGGATCAACTAAATATTAGGTAATCTTAAATATGTTATGATATAATATTATACCCAATATCCTTGAGGTATAATTTATTGATCTATAACGATGACATATATATAAGTATATAGTGTGTGCGTGTATGTAGCGGGTGAAAAATTGGGTATATAAGTTTAGACATGAAAAATAGACCTATTTTGATAATATTGTAGGTGTCAAATCAATAGATTGAACCTCAATTGTATGAAAAGGATTGAATGCTGATTAGATTCCACTCCTTTTTGTTTGGGAGTTAAATAGGATATTGTAAAGATGGAAGTTGAATGTTAGATCTAGGGCTAAAGATGGGTAATTGACATAAATTAACATAAACAAGTACTTGAAGATTTGATATTTAGCTATAAGTACAGGTCTAAAATGAGAGATGATTGAAACCTGTGAATGGAAATTGAGACTAAAAAAGTGGGACAATGGAGCTCCAAGCAACCTTGTCCCCAGAATGTTGAATGCTAATGAAATCAACTATTCTGGAACTAGAATGTTTCTCAAAATCCACCCCATAAATTTCATGAGAAATTCATTAGACAATGGAATGCAAAGTGAATTTGTCCTCCGCTTTTTGCACATATGAAAGTTGGATATGATTGTCTTTGTCTACTCTACCTAATTCTAGATTTACAACTCTTGAACTTGTCACTTGCACACACAAAGAAGAGAAAAGGTGTTATGGATAGGGGTTTGCCTAAGTCAAACCCCGAGTTTGGAATTAAATTTATAATTTAAACCAAGATTGAAATTTAATGGAAGTGTAAAGCATGCCTTTTGAAGGCAGAGGCTAGATCTGAATTGAAATGCTTGAAATTGAAATAGTTGATTGAATTGATTATAACTCTAATTGATGATGTAATGTCCTTAGGATAAGTCCTCCATGTGTTAATGCAATAACATGATAAGTCACATAAAATCCATCATGAAATCATTATTGATCATAATAGCAGATGCCTTGATGTAGCCTGTAGCTTCTTAGACTAATATCCTCTTGAATTGGAGTGATTGCACAAAGATAAGAGGATAGAAGATGATGAAATGAATTAGAAGGGATGCCTTATATAGGGATCTCAAAGTGAAATCATCTTTAGGCCAATTTAGAATTGTCATACTTCCACATTGGGGATAGTTTTGGATAGGGCAGGACTGACATATTATCCTCCCAAAATTTTATTCAAAACGGGTTGGACAATTTTGCTTCGACCAAAACTATCCCAGACAATTTTGCTCCAATCGAAATTGTTCCAACAATTTAGGCCCAATTTTTTAGAGATGCGAGATAATAGGATATTAATGCCAAAAATATATTTTATATTAAAATATATAATATTTAGATGAGGGAAACATGTTTTTAGATTTGAAATGAGATAGGACTCATAATGAATTGGAATAATAAAAGATAAAGGGCACACCTTAAAATAAGGGCCCAAATAATAAATTGTTGATGTATTAAAGTGAAATAGGACTCATAAAATTAAATTAAATATTAATTTAAGTTAATAAAGGTCCTATAATGCATGGATGGATGAGAAATACTAAAATGAGTGCTAAGAGAGCATAAATTTGGACACCCTAATTAAAGGTGTACAATTTATGACACTACTATATATATGTCTAAAGTTCATATGAAAAACATCAAAATTAAGCAATAAATATTATGAAACCCGAGTCTAACACAACCAAATCAATTAAAATAAAAAGGAATGCAATTTAATTGAACATTTTTTTGAATATAAAAATAAACATTTAGATAGATTTATTAGGTTTACATTTTAAACTTCTAAATCATTGTCAAGCCTCTAGCAGATCAATGATTTTTCTAAAATATGTTACAAATAAACTCTCTGGTTCCACCTAGGAGAGTATTGAATTAATGTCCAGATTATCCTACCAAAATCAAGAATCATTTACAATGGCGAATAAGAATAGTCTACAAGCTCATGGACAATACTTAATAGTTCTAACATGTCTGAATATCACTAACATGTTCCTATAACATATTTCTATAACCATTGCAATTAAATTTTCATAGACATCTATAATTATTCTTAGGGATTAGTGCACAACACCTACAATGTTAATTGAACTACTCACAAATAAATTGATTGTCATCACTTAAATACATTGACATATAAGAGCTTATATTTTTTTGATTTATAAATAATCATTTTAATACATATAGATCAAAAATAAAATGAAAGCAATTGAAACTATTTGAAATTTTATTAACATAACATGTTCTTTATCTAGTTGTCCTTACACTGGGCTATTAATATGAATGTTAAGCACCAATTTGTGGAATGATTCATCCTTCTTGAAAATAGTGAAACTCCATCTAAGAGTCACTTTATCAATAAAAAAATGTATGTTTCACTCAAAGATAACTTGAATCCTTTTCTAAAATTTCTCCGTGATGTCTCCAATTGCTTCAATGGCTCCACATTCTGTTTTGGCCATGACCAATGAATGTTTTGATTCATAGCCTTCCCAGCTCGTAGATGGTTCCTGTCATCCCTGGCACAAGGTTTCTATTAATAAAGGTGTCCCCAATTTCTTTGAGGTGCTGCTTTCTAGAACTAGGGCACATGGCACACCCTATCTGACCCATACTAACCAAGAAAATCCTCAGTCACCTCCACAAGGCAAGTTGAATGAGGCATTGTCTTCGGACATGTAGTGTTGTGGTTAAAAAATTTAGTTGGTGAAGTGACCACCAAGGTTCAAACCCCTGCTAGGCCATTGTGCTCGCAGGCCTTGTGTCTTCGCTGGGTCGTTGTGCTCGTGGGTTTGAACAAGTGAAGTGTGGGGATGAGACCCCCTGGTTGTGCCCTCATCGATTCATAGCTTCGGGTCAAAAGCATTTCACATGGAGCTAGAGGGCATGTCATGCTAGCGTCGCTGATCATGTTAAAACGTTTACGAGATATTATTTTTAAAAAAAAGCTGAATGAGGTATTGGGGTTTGCTCAAAGAGGATCTACAATTTCTGTGAGCTGCTTGACTATTAAACCTAAAATTTGTTTGGATAATTTGACTTGTGACAGGGAGGTATTTCTTCAAGAATGCGCTTTGATCTGTAGATTCACTAAATTATGGCCAAAGTTGAGTGATTTGCATGCACGAATATTGGAAAATTGGAAAGTCCAATTGGAAGATGAGATTTACATTTTCCCCTGCACAAAGGGGTTTTTCATTTTGGAATTTGAATCTCTTGCAGACAAAGATTGGGTGTTGAAAAATGGTCCTTGGGCTCTAAGGGGAGATTTATTGTGTACGAAAGCTTGGTATCCATCATTTGATCCCCAAACTGAAACCTTTTCCTTTGCATTTTTTTTGGGTACACCTCCCGTATCTTCTCTTTCAAATTTGGGAATTAGATTGTTTACAAGCCATTGGCAATAGATTGGGGAAATAACATTGTAGTTTAGAAGAAACAATAGAAGAAACAATTGACTACTGAAATTCTACTTGTGCACGAATATGTGTAGAAAGGGATCTATCTAAAGGGCTTCTGACAAAAATCTCATTGAAGGTGGGGGGACATTGTTGGGTGCAGCCTGTTGATTATGAACATATAGCCTTTAGATGTAGAAAATGCTTCTCGATTGATCATTTTACTCCCAAATGTAAGAAGACTACTACTCATGAGCATGGGAATTTGGATACTGGTAGTAAGGCCTCTTGGTGAATTGGAGCAAAGCCCAAACACTATGTTATTCGTCCCAATGGAACCAATTTATCTCATGATGGTCTAATAAACAACACAATGTCTTCTCCTCATGGATCAGTTGGGCAATGCTTAGTAGTGCCTTCCCCTCTTCCATTGGGATGTCATGTGGAAACCATTGTGGCTGAACCTATGAAGATTCCATCAGTGGAAGACTTAGTTGGCTCTTCTATTTCAACCATGAATTTGAAATAACATACCAAAAACTCCACAAACCATACCAACAGCTCTGTGAAGTCAGTATCTCCTTCAAGACACCTCTGATTAGCTCCAAATCAGTGGAAAATAAGAGCTAGGAAGGAGATTCCCAAGTCTCAACCATCAAACTAATCCAAATAGCCTTCAAACATTAATGCATGCATCCCAAGGTCACTTCTAGCATGGTATGACCTACTTGGAGAGGGGCGATCTACCTTAAAAATCTAGCTCTTTGCTATAATTCATGAAACTTAACAAAAAGGGATGCATAGCAGAGAGGAATCCAACGAGCCAATGCCCAGAATAATCAGACAATTAGGTAGGGAGATATGATTGAATAACTGCTTTAGCCATGGACAAACTAACAACATTTAAAAACTAACACTCAGAAAACTAAAAATACAATAACAAAATCCATCTCAATGAAGCTCATTGTATTCCTCTAGATGAGAAATAGGCTCTCCAACAACTAGGTGCTATCTCTCAAGCATGAAACTGACACAAGCTAGGAAGCTCTCAACTTCGAAGCACGAGTTTGGAACAAATTTGGCAACACTTCATTTCAAATATTCATGGATATCCAAATGAGGAGTAGAGACTTGTATTTATAGAAAAAATATCCTCAAATTCAAATTCAACTCCCTCCAAATTGACATGAAATGAAAGGAAATAAAATGCCAACTTGGATGCCCAAATCAATATAATATTTTCCTTTATTTCAAATCATACATTCCTCCAAAAGGGATGCCCAATTAAATAATTGTTTACACATTGCAAATTATAATATTTTTAATGAAATAACTCCAATGTGGACATTCAACCTTAAGTCATTGAAATAATAATTTTACCACCAAATCGACCCCTTAAGTTATAACATAAGTCACATGCCTAGGCTATAGGGAAACATTAAAAGTATTAAAAATAGAGAGATAAAGGCCAAGAGTATTGAAAAATGCACTGCAAAAAGTCACAAAGGATATTATGAAGGCCCTTAGCCACCACAAAAGAAAAGTCAAATGGCCTATTAATATCCCTACTTTGGATATCCATACATATCACAAGTATCTAATTAGGAATTAGTTCTCTTTCATCTGCAACACATACTTGGTAGAGGGCATGGTAAGTGTTTATGAAATAAATAGAAAATAAATCAACATTATAGGGGGTTGTTTTTTGTGGAGTCAACCTTCCATCATCCCCCTTTATCCTTGGAGACCTAAATGAAGCCAACCCCCCCTATGAATTTTTTCATTTCTCTTATATTCTACATCCAACTCCTCTGGATCAATGGCTCAATCCATATTGGGATTAAGCATGAAAACCACATTGATAACATCCCTTGTGATTTAAGTGAGCCTGCCACCCTCACTTGCCACAATCTCTCTATAGTGTCTGACTTGTAGTTTGCAGCAATGGCAATGATAAATTCAGTGTTTACACACACACACACACACACACACACACACACACACACACACACACACACACACACACACACACACACACACACACACACACACACACACATATTTGGGACCACCAGTCTGCCCAAATTGTAATTCCATATGTTTGAAACTGGAACCTTTTCCTTCTTCTTGTTATAACCTTTTCTCCATAGGCTAAAACCCCATGGTGGAATTAGTGCATCCTTGATTCTTGCCGAGTGATCAATGATAAATTCATCTAGCCTAGAACCCTATTTCAACCTCTTTTGTGTTTTCGTTGAGCCAAGGAGCTGAGCAATTAGCTCTTCTAAAAACTTTCTTTTTCCTAGGCTAGAAGATTCTTCCATTGTTGGGGTTAGGTTTTCCTGAGCTTGTGGACACAACAACTTAAAACTTCAGAATTCAAGCTCAAATTTCAACCTTAAAGCTCAAGGACTTATACACAATTAAGGGAATACACAAAAGGAAATGGGTATGGTATAACAAATGCAGGGAGAATATCACGACAACCCTCATCACATAAACCCTAATTATGATAGCAATAAATTACAAAGAGATTCAAAACATATCAAGATCATGGTTAATGTAAAATTGACCAAAAGATGGTGTTGATATAGTTGGGGAAGTCTGGATCATAACGAGCAATTGAGCTCATTAACTACATGCACGTAGACTGGTGTGATGGTCCTATTATTTATTATTTTTAATCCCTTTATAAATCTCCTTAGCATTATAGGACTAGCTTGATTGTGCATCTTTATTCAATCGCCCAATCATGTGAGCATCCCAACCATTGATTCTTTGAAGATACCACCTCTTAATTATCCTAGACAATGAGAAAGTGGGACCCTCATCCTTTCTGTATAGCATAAACATGCAAGTGTCCACAAATTTATTGGTCTAGGCATTAGCTATCATCATCTATGCGGGGACCACATGCCACATCCATAACGAAGTTTCAGAATTAATCTTTGGGCACAATTTCCATGAATTGCATAATTGCGTGAGAATCCTGTCCATTGATCTCATACGCGATGTCCACTCAATATAGCGCATAAGGTATAAAAACACCGAGCCTATACTTCCACCATTTCATCTTGTCTTCCATATGTCACTTTCTTACTAGTCCAGACATATACAATCATCGTGAGTAGGTCCCACCCACCATGTAAGAAGCGAGGGCTCTAAGTTAATACAAGCCAGCAACTTTGGTCATTCGTGCAATTGCATGATGATATGAGCCACTGATCTTGCCAAAGGTAAAACAGAGAAAAAACAAAGTTTTTGATTAAGGAAAATCAGGTTTTAAGGGACCCAAAACCCACTTACATAATGAAGAGATAAGCAATAGAGAAACTAGAAAAGACAGAACAAAGAGAGAAAGGTTGCAAAAGAACAACAAAAAGAACAAAAGACAAAGAAAAGAACAACTCAAGGCCAACGAGAGACTAGAACCCCTAAAACAAAATTACATTTCAGATGAAAATCTTTATAGTCTCTTCTGCATCCTTGACCAACATCATCATCGCATTAGCTGCCTCTTTTAGTTCTTTATTTTCCTGCATCTGTTGATTGCCTTTGGTCTTCAGCTCCAGCTCACTTGCATTTTGCCTGGTTGTGCATCTAGAAGAGTGTAGAATAGAACTAGAAGCTGGATTGTCATCAATAATCACCGTTTCTTTATTCTGCTTGTTCCTCTCTAGGCAAGCAACCAATGCATTCATGTTTTGAGAGGACACCCTCAACACAACCAGACTATGCTCCATGAATTTCTTCAAAGCATTCTCAGTTTTTTGAATCCGGTTGTTTATCAGACCATTATCAACCTCACCATTTTCTTTGATAATCCTCACCACATCCTCAAGGTGCTTCAAATCTCCCTTTATAATGTCACTTTCCGGCCAGTTCAAAATTTCTTTTTTATCCTCTCCATCACTAGTATCCTCCGTATTATCCTCTTTATCTTTAATGTTGATATCCTTAATCAAATTTTCAATTTTAAAATCAATCTCTCTTTGTTTATCCTAAATGATAGTGATGTTATCAATCACCCATTTCTGGAAATTGAACATTTCCAGGGTGCTATTTCTAGCAGCATTCAGAATGGATTCCGTGTTCTCCAAATCCGAGGCAGAGTCCATAGACCTAGGGTTTCCCTCCTCCATGTTATGCTGAACATCACCCCTATTATCCAAGACATAGGGATTATCCTTCGCCTCTAACTCTTCAACATCCTCTTCTCTCTTCTCATCTCCTTCCTCACCCTCAATCTCCTTCTCCTGCTCATTCTTTGCCTCTTCTTCCACCTCCTTCTCCTGCTCCTACTCAGAACCAACATTCTCTTTAGTGTCTTCTTTGGCTTCATCACTAACCCTCAATTTATTATTCGGAGGAAGATTAGAAGAATCCTCATCAGAATTAGAGCCATCATAATCCTCATAAATGTGGGAATTCTCCACAAAGGGATCATCCCTATTAGCCTTAGCTCTACCCTTCAGATGCTCATATATCAACAAAATAAGGCCTTGGTGAGCAATGGGGTAGGAATTAGGTTTCTTGGCATGGTCAACCATGCTATTGTTAAGGGAGGATGCAAAGTAGAAGGGAAACGATATCTTAGATCCATGGCGAAAATGGTTAAGGATAACAAAGTGGTAATTCATAAAATAGAGATAGAACAAAATAGAGTTAATTGAAGCCACGACAAAACATTCATAAAATCATAAAATAGAGATACAATAGAGTTAATTCAATCCATGACAAAGCATTTATAGAATCATAAAATAGAGTTGATTCAAACCACGACAAAACATTCATAGAATCATATAAAATAAAGTTAATTCAAGCCACGACAAATTACAATATTCTTGAAATTATAAACAAAGTAAATTAGAAATCCTGAATGTATTTGAGAATACAAATTATACAATACATATTATGAAATCATTGTATGAGCTTGTGTAGCATGCTCCACTCTCCATCTGATGGAACTCCAAATTGTTCTAACATATAGTAAGTGACTTGGAAATGTGTTAGCAATTCATAATTGGAAGTGGAAGTCGACATCAATGTTTCATCCAAAGCTACATTCAAGGTTATCAATGATTTGGTCATGGCCAGAAAGTTAGCCCGATTTCTATCCTTAGGAAACAAGGCCTAATCAAGCTTCATTTTCTCCTCCATCTTATTTTTAAAAGAAGCATCTCTAATGTATTTCTATGTTGTATCAAAACTCATCGGCAAACCAAGTTCTGTCAATCTCTGCACCTTTCCATGCAACTTCTTCATCTTTTTTACAACCTTATCCAAACATTCTTGTGATTCCCGTATTTTCTTACATTTTTGAATGCTAGATGAAGCCTTTATTGATGCATTAATATAGTCATGAACTCCCTTAGATGCCAAATATTTGTCATTGGATTTGTAGACTGTTTGCAAAATTTGATTTTCAATTTTCTCTCTTGAATTCAATTTTCTGTTCTAAGCAATGTATTTAGTTAGCTTCACATAATGTACACTAAGATTCCCAATCAACTCAAACAACTGACACAATTGGTTAGCCTTCTGCACTATTTGCTCCCAAATAAATTGTTTTATAAACCTTATTGTTTCTTTGCAAGATTCACTCAATTTGTCTTTGAAAGAGTTAAAATCATTGCATGCCTTCTACAACTCTTGTGTAAGTCTTTCATTTATTTTTCTTTCTTCTTTTGCTTTTTCTTCCCACCGATTTTCTCTTTCCTTCTCTCTGTTCAATTGGTCTTGTAATGTTTTTTTGAGGTAGCGACGTTCTCCAGTTCTTTGAATAATTGTACTGAAGAGGCTCTTTCACTTTCAATTTTTTTGATGCTTTCAGCTAAGCTTTTCTTCAGTTCATTTAGTTCCACCTCTGTCTGTTTGTTCTTTGCACTTGTAGATGTAGAGGCATATTTTTTATCCTTTTTTGTAATTCACTGCTATTTTTCCTTGCAACTTTCTTCTTTGCTTTCTCATTTTCTTGCTCTCTTTGTAACTTTTGTATTTGTCTCCACAGCTTATTTATCTCTCTCTTGCTTGAGAAATGATGTGTACACCACTTTGTTGGTCTTTCTTGACATATTAATTTTGTCCACATTTTTAACTCCGAAGAAATCCATTTGGATGGTGCTAATGTGAAATTGGGAGGGATCAATTTGATTTGGAATTGGGGGCATAACAACCATGTACTCCATGATTTCCTTATTTGGGTCATAGGTGGGAAATACCCCGTTCATTGCAGGTTGTTCCTATACAACCGTAGTACTTGCAACCTTCATCCTTAGCTTCCTTTTTTCTTTATTTTTTTTGCTCTCTCTAAATTGATCAATGAAATTATTATAATTAAAATTTAGGGTTATTGACACAATTGAATGTTTGAATGGTGAAATAGCACTTGCAGTGATGTAGGCTCCTCCACTTATGCTTGTGGCTCTAAGTATTTCAATGTAAGGTCTAGCAAAAGATGCAAAACCCATTCCTAATCATGTCCCACTCTGACTTACAGTTGGGGTTATCAGAATCATTTGACGACTAGGGGCTTGTTGTAAAGTTGGAAACAATACCTTCATGGTGGAACTTGATGTAGTTGGAGTTGTACTCATCATTTTTGTCATAAGCTTTTGCTTCTTCAGCATGCCTTGATCACTAGGATTCTGTATATTATCTTCTAGTATTGGCCTCTTTTGAGTGTCTTTTTGTCCTTGCACTTGTTGACCACAACTAGTACTAGTACCCATACCATCCCCACCAGTAGCAATACTATTTTATTTTCCACGATGTTTTGGTTGTGAGTGAATCCAAGTGTCGAGATTTGAAGCTATAACAAAATGAGGTTCAAGTGTATAATTATCACCTTTCCCCATTGATTCAACTTCAATGCCTCAATGATATGTACCTTTTCTTGGTAACTCTACCTCCAGTGGTGTCTAAGGGCCTTGTCCTTTGGACCCCATACCACCACCTTGATAACCAAATTTTTCCATTATAGTTGCCCCCAAAGAATATTTTTCTAAGATGGTCTCACTCAAAATAGATGTTTTTATAGATACTGTAACAACTATTGGAGTTTGACCTGAGGGTATCTCATTATCACTATCATGATCTCTATCATTATCACTATCATTTTATGCTTTAGAGGGATTCTCTATATTCCATAATTTGCTAAACTCAAAATGCTCTAGGATATATTCAAAATCTGCAATAGTCTTTGGTTCACCTAGATTCTTCCTCATAGACCAAAAATCTTTGATTTTGTTTCGTGTCCAGTTTGCCTCTACACAAGCCTTTGATATATATTCTGGGATACTTTGTCTAGTAGATGGAACATCAACTCTTTTGTAAAAATTATCGGGCCTCCTGGTTTGGATCTCTTTCTCTATTGTTCTCCATGGGTACAATGCCTTAATTTGTGTTGACAATTGTTGTAGAGAAATACTTTTCTCAGTAGCAGTTTCCTCCATCACTTTTTTGACCTCATCCCAAGAATTCTTGTTTTTCAACATTTCTAACAAGGGTTTACTTTCATGTTGGATTTACTTGTAGAGTTCATATTCACCTCAACCATTGCTTTAATGATGTTGCATAGATCACACTACCAGTAACTATCAACATCAAAATTAAATTTTTTAATGTTTCATATACCACACTGAATTCTTTTCTTTCAAATGTGTACCGTCCACATGAAAAAGGTAATGAAGGAAATATTCTCTTCTTTTGTTGACCATAAAAGTGGAGCTTATATGTACTCTCCATCTGTCATACATATTCCAAATGCAAAAAACCCTCTTTGTCACATGTATTGGAAGTTTGTAAAGTTCTACTCCTGATCCATAAAACTTTAACACAATATATTCTTCCATGAGGTACCAGTCAACAAATTGTATTTCAAGTCCCAATTGAATGCAATCACTACAAGAGTCAAGCAATCTAGGCATTGGAGTGTTTGTAATTGCATGATACAATCGAGCCAAAAAGAAGTCTACAAAATGGTTGTAATTCCCTCTCTTATCATGCATCCTTATCTTAGTGTTCCATTCATATATTGGACACACTTTTCTCGCCTCAACATCATTATACAGATGAATTTGAAGCTTGTTGGACTCAAACATTCCACTAAATTTCACTAGATGAAGATGACATGGGTAGGTTGTAAACCAAATTTCTTAGAGGAACCTCTTTTAATCTTTACAAATTTTTCATGCATGGATTGAACAACATGCTCAACAAAATTATATCTAACAGGTTGATTAACACAATAATACCATTTTAAGGAGGCTTGCACCTAGTTCCATATTATTTTCCAATCCCAAGGAAAATGTTAGCATGACAATAGTATCTCTAACGCATGGCACAAAAATTTCTCCTTTATAAGGAAGCTTATGATTTTGATCCAATTGTTTACCATCCATTGTTATCGCTTTGAGATAATTATTTCTCCACTCTTCATCAATTTCTTCATAATCACAAGCAAGCTTTCCTAGGTCAACATGGACGTTTGGGTGTCCAAAATCTCCTACTCCAAGCCTTAAGTCCAACAAACTTTTAAATTATTCCCCAGTAATGGACATAATTTATTTTTGAATATTTTTATTAACAATTTCTTGTCTATTTTAATTATAATTTTGGGCACAAACAATGACAATTTTCAGGCAAGGGAAAACCTCGGGTAGCATCATGTGTCCCAATCCAACATCCCACGCTATAGTTTTATTTATGTTTTGGCCTAATATTTTATTATACACAATCTTTCATGCCTTGTCGGGCATGCCCCCTATGACCTTATTCTCACATGAAAATCTAAGTTGTTTGGTTATCCTACCATGGATTATAGGATAATAAATATCATGGATCCATCAGTGAAAACTAGGGTTTTAACCAGTTGGGCATAGTCTATTTTTTGTGTCTCTTTGGCTTTCCCCATGGCTGGTAGCCTTGTATGGTAGTGATGGTATACAAGCTTGAAAATATAAACCTTGAGTGCCCGATCCCCTAATTTTACAATCTAAACTGCAAGATTGAAAAAATTAAAAATGTGAGATGTAGGTGTTTTGTATTTCTCTCAGGAACTTACACGAAAATTTGAATTTGAAACGATGAATAAATAGACTGGTGTGGATAGAATTTTTTGCATCCCCCAGTCTGGATTCTAATTTCTGAATCTCCTTGGTTAACTGGTTACTCCAAAGTCCAATCTCCCTTAATTTCAAGAGCTTCCTCTAAGGGAAAAATAGTCGTTAAAATTCATTTATTTTTCTTTCTTTTTTCAAAAACATTCATAATTTCATTCATTCATTTATTAAAACCTTTCATTCCTGACAATGCTCACACGTGTCTCTATTCTGGGTAATTTTTGAAGAAAATTGCATCCTTCACAACTTCGGCCTGAAATAGAGTTTATGTCATTGATCCATGATCATTAAATTGATTAAAATTAATTATATAATTTGTCATAGTTAATTAGACAATGGTCACATGCATCTATATTCTAGAGACTTTGAAGAAACTTGTGTCCTTCAGAACTTCGGCCCAAAATAGAGCTGATGTTGTTGATCTGTGATCATCCAACTGTCATTAAATTAATTGATTAATTAAGTATAGACAGTTAATTAATTATACAATCTAGTATAGTTAATTAAATAGTGTGCATTCATGTCTCTATTCTGGAATCTACAAAGATTTTGCCATTGACCATTATTAGTAGGTAGTTAGTTTTTTAGTTAAGACTTGAGTCTCCTTCATTGTCATTGTAATGACCCTTTTGTTAGCCACTTGGTCATTTTGATTTTTCAAGTTTTTACCTCGTGGTGCACTTTCTTTGAGATCAGCGGTCCAAATCATTGTGCGACTGTGCATTTAGATCAAGATGATCATTCACCTCAACTCTACAACTCCGCCTGTACAGGCCCTAACAACAGTGACAACATATGCTTGGACCACTAAATGAATGACACATGGAAAGCCACATAACATGGCTAGGACATTGGTCCAACATGCTCATCTCCTAAGTGTGATAATGTGTGGTTGTCTTCTGCAAGATCAATGGCCAGGATCCTCAATGTTGGCATTTGCATGAAGATTGCATTAATGATATGTTATGTTGTCATTGATGTCAATTGAACCGGTAATGATATTGCTGATATTGTTGTTATTTTTGATATTGTCTTATAACCGATAGGAAGAGCTTTGTGAAGGTTATTGTAAACCGGTATGTAATTTTATGAGTTGAATCGGTAATCAGAGTAAAAGGTTAAACCTTTCTATGTTATGTAATCGGTAAACCCTACCAGTTGTTTTTGTTAAACCCTAACCAATTAAGGTTGTTGAATTGGTTATGTTGGTTTATGATCTGATGTTGAGCGGTAATGATGGTGACACATAAGGTCACTGTATGAAGACAAGTTCAATTTTTTTGGCACGTTTGATTATTTGTCTAGGGAATGAGCAAAGTGTATTGCATCTAATGCAAAATGTGTGATGAGTTACTGATCTCAATGAAGCGATAATCAAGGAGTGGTTGAGGTTTTCTTGATTGATGTGTAGAGATTGCTATGAAATCCAATGGTCATGCTTGTACCAACTTATTTGTAATCTCAATGAGAGGATTAGATTTTTGTTGTGTTACCGACCTAATTGATTTGTATTTAAGGTTGATGAAGTTGTTTTGTTGAGTGTTGGTAGAAATCAGTTGAGTGTGTGGTTGCCGAACTGGAGAATGAGTCTGTAGTTTTGAGTAAAGGCAAATAGAAGCTTAAATGGATTTGATCAAGCAAATGTAGTGCTATTCAGACAGATCAAGAAACTCCTATTTTTTTCTAACAATTACAGGAGAATTGAAATCCCCTAACCGGGTAAGCTCTAACAAGCTTGGTTACTTATTAAATCCTCTAACAAGGTGGTCCATTAGATTGGATTTTCAAATCCTCTACTGAGGTTACTCCTTACAGGGTATTTACTTCTAACAAGACATTTGTAGTCAATCCCTTAACCGAGTGATTCCTAACATGATAATTTCTTAACAGTACTTTTGTAAAAGCTTTAACAGGCTTGGCTCCTAACAGGGCGAAGTTTAGAAGAGTTCAAATATTATCTTGTGAGTCCCATCTCATCATGGTTTTTACCTATTTGGGTTTTCCACATATAAATGCTTGTGTCATGTGGTGAATGTTTTTGTGGTTATGATCTTATGGTTGATTTGATTAACAGTTTAACTATTTTTGATAAGGAATGATAATCGGAAGCATTGAGAAATGAAGCATTGGCATATGATAAAGCATTTGGATGTTTACAAGTTAAATGTTGTTTGTTGTTAAGTTGTTGTAACAGTCAACTAATATTCTTATGAGTATTGGTCTTGATAGTGGTATTTCATTGATAAGTTTACTTTGTATGTTTGAATTTGAGTTTGGGAAGTTTGTATCAATTTTTCTATTTACTGATTCACCCCCCCCCTCTCAGTAATCTACCAGATACTTATTCTTTCATCATACCATCAATTGGTATCAGAGATATCTCAGGTCATCTAAGGTCTAAGCCTCTCAACTTGAGAAAAAGATCTGCTAGATCATGATGAAGAAGGAAGGTCCGAAGTTCAATAGAGAAAACTATAGGATATGGAGCAACAGAATGAAGATTTACATCAAGAGTCTGGGAAGTCAGTATTGGGATCATATGCATACTAAGTATATTGTACCTACTGGAATTTTGACTGATGATCAGAAGAAAGAACAACAAGAAAATCATCAAGCATTGGAGGCTATTATCAGTTCCCTGTCTGATGCTGAATATGTAGATGTTCATGGTCTTGAAACTGCATATGAAGTATGGAAAAAACTTGAAGAGATTTATAGCAGTGATGAACATTATAAGATTGCTAAAGAAGAGATTCTAGGAGGAAAGTTTGATGACATAAGGATGTTTGAAGGTGAGAATATCTAGCAATATGGTCAAAGGATAAAAGAGATAGTCAATGAAATTAAGAGTACAGGAGGGAAAGTGGAAGATGCCATAGTAATCAGTAAGGTACTGAGAACCCTGCTACCAGTCTATGCTATTCAAGTTGCATCTATTCAGGAGCTGAAGTCCATTGACAAAACTAGGTAACTCTTGACTCCATCATTGGCAAGCTTACTGCTTTTGAATTAAATGGTTATGAAGGTAGTATACATAAATCTGAGTCTAGATTTAGAGCTTCTATTTCTAATCCATCTATGAGAAAAAGTAGAGATACTAGTCATGGTTATGAATCTAGATCTAGCAGAGATGCTGATGATGAGGACAATTTAGTGGACCTTGAAGCATTGTTGGCAAAGTGATTGCCTAGAGGCACTGGTAAATACAAAGGTAAATTACCTTTAAAATGTTTTGCATCCAACAAGATTGGTCACATAGCAGATAATTGTCCTAATGGTAAAAATGAGCACAAGAGAGATAAATCCAAGAAGTATAAGAGTAAAGGAAATTAAGATTGTCTTATTCCTATTGATAGTGGTATCACTGATGAAGAATTTGATGGTGATGCTAGTGAAGATATTGTTTTTGTGGCTATTAAGGAAAATATATCCAACCAGAAGGCATTAGTATCTAGGATGGATAACTTTGATGATTGGATCATTGATAGTGGTTGTTCACATCATATGACCGGTGATCGAAGCAAATTTCTTTCCTTGAAATAATTTGATAGCGGTGTTGTTAGATTTGGAAATGACTCACCTTGCATGGTTAAAGGTAAAGGAGTTATTTCTCTTAATGGGAAGAGTAGTGCAGATGATGTCTATTGGGTTGAAGGACTAAAGAACAATCTTTTGAGTGTGGCACAACTCAATGACAAAGGATACCCACTGGAGTTTAAAAATGGTATGTGCAAAATCTTTGACAACAAAGGTGAATTGATTGCAACCGGGAAACAAACTAAAGGTAACCTGTTTCATCTTAATTCTAAAGTTAGCAACTATTTTATTGCTAAAATAGATGATAGTTGGCTTTGAAATAGGAGATTTTGTCATATAAACTTTGATAACATTGCTAAAGTGAGTAAGTCCAAGACAATGAGAGGTTTGCATCTGTTAGACAAACTGGTTAATGCTCTTTGCAAAGAATGTCAGT
Source organism: Cryptomeria japonica (assembly GCF_030272615.1). Taxonomy (NCBI): domain Eukaryota; kingdom Viridiplantae; phylum Streptophyta; class Pinopsida; order Cupressales; family Cupressaceae; genus Cryptomeria; species Cryptomeria japonica. The sequence continues at coordinate 444,268,880 of NC_081415.1, read as the reverse complement.
TAGGAAAGATTACTTCTTCAACTTTCAAAATAAAATCCTTTTCAGTGGAGCACTTGTTAGATTTGGTTCATATAGATCTTTGTGGACCAATAAGAACAAAAAGCATTCAAGGTGAAATATATTTTATGATTCTCATTGATGATTGCTCAAGGCTAATGTGGGTCACATTCTTGAACGATAAGACTGAAGCCTTTGGTAAATTCAAGGCATTCAAGGCCTTAGCTAAGAAAGAGAGTGATGAGAAGATAAAATGTCTAAGGATAGATCAAGGCGATGAATTTACTTCTAAGGAATTCACTAGGTACTGTGAAGAGAATGGTATCAAATGACAACTTTTTGCACCAAGGACACCACAACAGAATGGTATCACAGAAGGGAACAATCGGTCAATTGTTGAAGCTACAAGGACAGTGTTGATACAAGGAGGTGTAGCAAGAACCTTTTGGAGAGAAGCTATCAGCACAACTGTCTACACAATGAATTGGGTTCTCATGAAGAGAGGTAAGGAAAAGACTCCTTATGAATATTGGTATGGAAGATCACCCGATGTTAGCTATTTTAAGATATTTAGAAGCAAATGTTTTATTAAGAGAGGTGATTACATTAGAAAATTTGAGGCTAAGAGTGATGAAGGCATATTTCTTGGCTATTCCACCAAGAGTAAGGCCTACAAATGTTTTAACAACCAGACATAGAGAATTGTTGAGAGTGTTGATGTTCAAGTGGATGAATTTCCTGAAGTCTCAAAAGGAACTGGTTCAGAGAAAAAGGATGAAGATCCTTACATTTTGTTTTTGGAACTAGAAAGTGTGAAATTTGAAACTGGCAAAGCAAATTATGATGCACCATTCCAACCAAAACAGTTAAATTCAAAAGAAGATAATGACAATGAAGAAGATGAACCTGAAGATAATGATCATGTTATTCCTAGATATGTGAGACTGAATCACAATCCTAAGCAGATTATTGGAGACAAGGATGCTGGAGTGCTAACCAAAAGTAGAATCAGAGAGAATTCTTCCATGATCTCCACCATTGAACCAAGAACTACTAAGGAGGCATTTGGTGATTATTATTGGGTTAAAGCTATGGAGGAGGAATTGGATCAAATTGAGAAGAACAACACTTGGACCCTAGTACCTCGACTAGTAAATAAGAATGTTATAGGTACTAAATGGGTATATAGGAAAAAATTGAATGAAGATGGTGTTGTAGTTCGCAACAAGGAAAGATTAGTCTGCAAGGGTTATGCACAAGAAGAAGGAGAAGATTATGGCAAAACTTTTGCATGAGTAGTAAGACTAGATGGTGTCAGAACTTTACTTGCATTTGCATCCCATAAAAACGTTCAAGGTATATCAGATGGATGTTAAGTCTACATTTTTGAATGTGATATTGGAAGAAGAGGTATACATAGAGCAACCAGATGGTTATGCTTTGATTGATAAGAAAGACATGGTATGCAAATTGCATAAGGCTTTATATGGATTAAAGAAGGCACCAAGAGTATGGTATGAAAGGCTTCATACACATCTAATGAAGATAGGCTTTCTGAGAACCAGTGATGATAGTAACATATATCTCAAGTCTAAAGGAGATGAAATATTGGTCAGTGAAGTATTTGTTGATGATATTATATTTGGAGGTAATGATGTCATGAGCAACAGTTTTGCAAATGAAATGAAAAATGAGTTTGAAATATCTCTAGTAGGGGAAATAAAATTTTTCATAGGCCTGCAGATACAACAAATGAAGAATAATATTTTCATTACATAGTCTAAGTATGTGAAAGAGGTTTTGAAGACATTTGGCATAAGTGACTATAAACCAGTTGGGACACCAATGGTTACTGGTTGTAAGTTGTCCAAGGAAGATGAATCTAAGTCTTTTGATGAGAAGGAATACATGATAATGATTGGCAAATTGCACTATGTTGTTCACAATAGACCAGACATAGCCCATGCAGTTGGTGTAGTTGCTAGATGTCAGAAGAATCCTAAGGAGACACACCTGATAGCAACCAAGAGAATCTTTAGATACCTGAAAGGTACTGTTGACTATGGATTATGGTATCCATATGGAGGAAACTTTGATTTGAAGGCATATGCAGATGTTGATTGGGCAGGAAATGTTGATGACCGGAAAAGTACAATCGGTGGAGCATTTTTTCTTGGAGGAAGGCTTGTTTCATGGAGTAGTAAAAAGAAGAGTTGTACTTCATAATCTACTATTGAAGTTGAGTATGTTGCAACTTATATGAATTGCACACAAGATATTTGGATGAGGCACATTTTGGAAGGTTTTAAGATGAAGATTTTAGAACCTATAAAGATTTTATGTGATAACACAAGTGCCATAAATATTTCCAAGAATCCTGTTTTACACGCATGAACCAAGCACATTGAATTGAAGATCATTTCTTGAGGGAAAAAGTTCAGAGAAAATATGTTATCTTATAGCATGTTTCTACCAAGGAGCACTTTGCAAATATTTTTACCAAACCTCTGCCTGAGACTACTTTTGAGTATCTTAGAAGTCAGTTAGGGGTTGTCCTTCTTCATGAAGTTAGTTGAACATGATGTTGATTGCATTAATCCCTGAATCACTTGCAGAATTTTACAAGGGTTGATGTAGAAGTGGATGTATTCCACAGGGGGAGCATCAAGTTGCAGTATGTTGTTGATGCATAGTGAAAATTTGACGTTACATGTTTTACTTTCAATTTGGCATTTTTGTCAAAGGGGGAGAAAAATTATGTGATTATGGGAAGGAAAACCAGTGATAGACTAAAGAAAGAGAGAGGATGTGAATACTTGGTAGTGTAAACTAGGATTACTATTCACAATCACAACAACAAAGCAATGGTGTTGATATTTGTATTGCCATCAATGCCAAAGGGGGAGATTGTTGGCATTTGCATGAAGATTGCATTAATGATATGTTATATTGTCATTGATGTCAATTGAACTGGTAATGATATTGCTAATATTGTTGTTATTTTTTATATTGTCTTATAACTAGTAGGATGAGCTTTGTGAAGGTTATTGTAAACTGGTATGTAAGTTTGTGAGTTGAATCAGTAATCAGAGTAAAAGGTTAAACCCTTTCTATGTTATGTAATGGGTAAACCCTACCAATTATTTTTGTTAAACCCTAACCGATTAAGGTTGTTGAATTTGTTATGTTGGTTTATGATCTGATGTTAGGCGGTAATGATGGTGACACATAAGGTCATTGTTTGAAGACAAGTTCAATTGTTTTGGTGTGTTTGATTGTTTGCCTAGGTAATGAGAATGAGCAAAGTGTATTGCATCTAATGCAAAATGCGTGATGAGTTGCTGAGCTCGATGAAGCTGTAATCAAGGAGCGGTTGAGGTTTTCTTGATTGATGTGTAGAGATTGCTATGAAATCCAATGGTCATGCTTGTACCGACTTGTTTGTAATCACGATGAGAGGATTAGATTTTTGTTGTGTTACTGACCTAATTTATTTGTATTTAAGGTTGATGAAGTTGTTTTGTTGAGTGTTGGTAGAAATCAGTTGAGTGTGTGGTTGCTGAATCAGAGAATGAGTGTGCAGTTTTGAGTAAAGGTAGATAGAAGCTTAAATGGATACGATCAAGAAAATGTAGTGCTATTCAGACAAATCAAGAAACTCTTGTTGTTTTCTAACAATTACAACAAAATTGAAATCCCCTAACCGGGTAAGCTCTAACAAGCTTGGTTACCTATTAAATCCTCTAACAAGGTGGTCCATTAGATTGGATTTTCAAATCCTCTACTAAGGTTACTCCTTATAGGGTATTTGCTTCTAACAAGGCATTTGTAGTCAATCCCTTAATCGGGTGATTCCTAACAGGATCAGTTCTTAACAGGACTTTTGTAAAAGCTTTAACAAGCTTGCCTTCTAACAGGGCGAACTTCAGAAGAGTTCAGATATTATCTTGTGAGTCCCATCTCACCATGGTTCTTACCTATTTGGGTTTTCCATGTATAAATGCTTGTGTCATGTGGTGAATATTTTTGTGGTTATGATCTTATGGTTGATTTGATTAACTGTTTAACTATTTCTGATAAGGAATGATAACCGGAAGCATTGATAAATGAAGCATTGGCATATGATAAAGCATTTGGATGTTTACAAGTTAAATGTTGTTTACTGTTAAGTTGTTGTAACAAAACCAGTATTCTTATGAGTATTGATCTTAACAGTGGTATTTCATTGATAAGTTTACTTTGTATGTTTGAATTTGAGTTTGGGAAGTTTGTATCAGTTTTTCTATTTACTGATTCACCCCCCCTCTCAATAATCTATCAGATACTTATTCTTTCATCATACCATCACTCAAGTGCGATTGTGGAGTTAGCCAAAAGTGCTCAATGAAGCCAACTCCATAGTTCTGAAGGTTTTTATAAACTATGGCAAATAAAAAATAATAAAATTAAAGACATTAAACCAGTACACGTGCATGCAGTAAATACATCCAATTCTAATTTCCCCTTGCAATCCACAAGTTTTAAATTTTTATTATAAATTTATATTAGCTTCATTATAGTTCCATTTTATGTTTACCATGCACTGGATTGTGAAAAAGTCTATATGTTTTTTGTAATCTAAATTTACCATCATAGGGGTTTATACTCTAGGGTTTTCTACATGGGCTATAGTTGAATTTGTTACATTAATCATTTCTTTCTATACTTGTTTTCAATTTCATGAGTCTAATTGATCATCTATAGTAACAAAGTTGTAGAGAGAATTGTTTTAAGTTTTATTATGAAACCCTAGCTATTACCTCTATCTGTTTATATAAACCCTAACTTGGATAATTGACAAAAATAAAATTTTATATCAATTTTAATCTCATGCTTCTAATTAGATAGTTTTTTTTTTTATAATTAAATAATTGGGTGAGGCCAACACCCATTATATTAAATCAGAAAAAGGTTTAACAATGTAGTAGGGAAAAAACCAATAAAAAATGCAAAATTGAAACCCATCTTATAGGATATAATTATATGCTTGATTTAAAACATGAATCATATATCATTTTAATCTCATGCTTCTAATTAGATAGTTTTTTTTTTTTAATAAGTAAATTGATGGGTAAGGCCAACACCCATTATATTAAATAAAAAAAAGGTTTAACAATGCAGTAGGGCAAAAGGCAATAAAAAACACAAAATTGAAACCCATCTTATACATATATAGTTCTATGATTGATTTAAAACATGACTCATATATGCCTAAGTATTGACTATTCACAATGTAACTATCTAGTCAAATATCAAAATTGCCCTATTCTAGGTAACCATGAAACCTTTGAGAGCCCCTAACCATGGCTAATTGCCAGTCCCCACATGCCCTACTACCACATTCTCTCTTTCCTTCTGGTTGTTTCATCTACTTGCCACATTCATCTTGTTGCATTTCCCAACAATCTTAGTTGTAGTTGGCATGGACTTCAGTCCTAGCAATGTTCTCCACATCATGATTGCCATTTGGAATCCATTGTTCTCCTCAACCAAGCACTAGTAAACTCACTATCTCAGCTGAATAATCAAACGCAAATTCGTCTTCAAAAAATCCCAATGCCTATCCGCCTCTTTAGGGTTTTTGATTCTAGACATGAATAAAAGGAAATTGATGCTCCATTCCAATGATCCTACAACACCTCTGTTTGCAATGTGGTCATGACTGGATATCTATGTGCTTGGATCACAATTGGGTCATGACATGATTGTTCTCCAAGACCTTGGCTAGCCATTTGTCAGTGATTCCACCCAAGAAAGCCATCTGTGATTTTATTGCTTTGAGGATGACAGGCGTATCCATTGTGCCCAATTCAAACACAATGATATCAGAGTTGAGAATGAGAGGCGCTTCATCATTATTTAAGAGTGGTTATGGGTATGGCACCTAAAATCACTCCACATTTATTGGCATTAATGTTTTATCAAAGCACCCTTAACATCCCCACATGCGAGACTCAAGTAGTCATTGTGTAAATTAAAATTACTCCTAAGTCCTCTTGAGTCTTCGGGGGCTCATGCCAACTAACTCCTCATATCGATAGATGCACAATGTAAACTAATGATTGTGCAAATATTAGATAGTTGTTATATTTGAAATTTTGCATGAATAAATAGTATTTTAATTAAATTTATATTGTGTTTCTCAAAAGTATATCTTATTATTCAACATAAAATAGAGTGAAGTTTAAACTTTAAAATAAAATCTCATATGACATATATCTTCATCAATAATATTCATATAAATCATTTGAACAATTTTTTTTCATGTGAATAGTTGGGTAGGGCCAACACTCATTATATTAAGACAAGATTAAAGATATACACCAATATTGGGCTTGCAACAAAAAAATCCCCTCTCAATAGTGTTTCTAGTGATCACACTACAACCTTGGAATTCCTTTTATAAGAGTAAGGAATGTAACGAGCTTTGGACTATTTACAACCACAGTGAAAAATAAAATATTGTGAAAATTCAACTGCTTGAGCCGCACCAGCATCGCACTACTGATAAATTTACTGATGCAAGATTCTAACTATAAAAACTATAGGAGGAGCTTTACAGATGCAAGATTCTAACTATAAAAACTAGAGGAGGATCTCACAGATGCATCTCGCTCTCTAAGAAATAGAGGAGGAACTCCATAGATGAATATTATAATCAGAATAGGGGTTCAACTTTAGTTATCAATTTTAACTAAACAAGCTCTTTGCTAGAGTTGACTCTCCCCTATCCTCTAGCTCTTAGACTTCAAGAAATGAGGGAGTGAAGCTAGGTAGCTAGGGAAAGGCCTGATGGTATGATGAAATAATAAGGATCCGATCAACTATTGAGAGGGGGGGGGGTGAATCAGTAGATCAAAAAAGTTAGGCTGAATATGGAAAGCTAATGTACTGAGAGGGGAGGGGTGAATCAGTACTTCAAATCCTTTTATCAACAATATCTTCACTGTTATGCATAAGCCACAAACTACTATAACATAACATAAAGCTAAAACAAATAAATAACAATCATACATGATTCACTCCATAACACATATATTTTGGTTATGTAGAAACTCTTGGTTAGAGAGAAAAACTGCGGTGGGGATGGCACCCACAACTTCACTACTGCAATAATAAAGGTTTCTCAGTTAGAGCTACATGTTTAGCTATTTCAGATAGCTTACCCTATTAGGAGTATCAAGATCATTAGATCTACCTTGCTAAAGGATTTTACAACACTTATTCTAACTGCTGCACCTGGTTAAAGGCTTTACAATTTATAGACTTTGTTAGAGTATTTTACCCTGTTAAAGGTTTCTCTTACAACTTCAAAATATTACAATAAAATCTTTACAAATATCTGTAACTTTACATCTGGAATGTTATAGCAGATTCTATGTGCTCAAAATGAGATTACCTTGCTTATAGCATACCTCGGTAACCCATAAAGTAACTCGATAAACCCTTCTATTTACTCTGTTCTTTGACTGTTCTCTGAAATCCTTCTCGGTGACCTTTGTGTCTTTGACAGTCGCATTACTCAATGCCTCCTTATCTATCACATGTGTCTTGCTTCACACACATTCATCTCTTCTTTTTTTCATATATTTTGATCCTCAATTCATGCTGTATAAATAGATATCTTATCTCAGTGATCAGGTTCATTGCTTCAATCTTACAAACATGATTTATCGAATGAATAACCATACAAAATATTTCATTGGATAGATGACCTCAAAATCATACAAAATCTTTAAGTGCAATTTCCAATGTGATAACGGTTCTATGTTCCTCGATCTTGTAACATGTTTACCCATGTGTGTCTAGATTCAATGCATCTGGTAACACGATTCACTCAGTGTATATCAACTCTGTGTAGCATTGTTTCTACTCGGTAGACATGGAATGTTACTCGGTAGACAACTCGGTGAATACTGGGCTCTGTGACTACTCTGTGCATACCGACTGAATGTTTCGGTAGTAGTGACTGACTAGAGTATATAGAATGACTTTGGATGTAAAACTAATGGCAACTATAATAAGTAGTAACAATCTCCCCTTTTGACATTAGTTGAAATGTTTGACAAAACTACTTTCAAAGTCATAACTCAAAAATCTATATACTTGCAAAATTTTGACAAAACTGACAGCATATGCTTTTGTCAATGAAATAGTATATTTAGATATACTCCCCTTATCAATATATTGTACAAAACTCTGGTTTTGCATGCTCGGTGATCAATATTCTGTATTGGGTTCTATTTGGTGATCACTGCTCGGTATACTCCCCCTATATACTACATTCCCCTATATACTTTGATACGATACTCACTCCCCCTTTTTGACAAACATCAAAACTTAGTTACCATTTGGTGGTGGCAACTGGTCAAAAATGGATTTGTACTTCATTCTGGCATCGGTGAGAGCGACAGAGAGGGCATCCTTAACACTGTCCATAAGTGAATTCTGAGCTGTAATGTCAGCTAACAGTGAAATTAGTCCATCTAAGGTGCTTCCCTCTTGTTGAGTGGATAGGGAGGTAGCTTTGTTGATCTATTCTTGGATAGATGAAAGATGAGGAATGAATAATGTTTGAAGTGTCATTATGTCCATCCTTATCTTGTGCTCTTCATTCCTGAGTTCCAATTGTTGATCCATGAGCTTTTGTAACTTTGTATAAAAATTCTGAATGGAATTTGGCTCAGTGGTTAACTTATTTGAGAGATCGGTGATCTCTTTCTCAATCACTTCAGTTTTATTTTTGATATATTTAATGAATAAAAAAAATGTACAGAGTTTCTGAAATAAACAAAGAATGTGCTTGAGTTGAGGGGTCAACTCAGCAATAAATTTGACAAGTTTAACTTTGCCAATAGCAATAGCTTTCTGTACCTCTTCAATCATTTTAGCAATGAGCTCCTTGTCCTTTAACTTGCTCAAATATTCAGATGCAACTACTCTAGATGTCTCTATCTTGGTTAGGAGTTCATCTAGTTGAATGTGGATGGCGGCATCTTTTGTCACTGTTGCTTCAGGTAGCATATTGGTTAAGAGTGCTTTCACCTTCTGAAGTACTTTATTTTTCTTTTGAATAGCCATTTGCTTCTCCTGTTCGACTTTGGCTTTACATAGTTCACCGAATTCAATGAGCGCTTGCCCTTTTAATTTGGATATATCAACATTGGGCAACACTATTGGTTTTGACAAATCTAATTTGAAACTATACTTTTTCATTTTCTTTTCTTTACCTTTCATCGGTTGAACTAAAACAATGGTTTTGGGAGGCTTGTTGAGCCTCGGTAGGTTGCTCAGTAGAGACAACACTTTGGTCGGTTTCTTTAGCCTCTGTAGTGTCTTTTGGTGTCTCGATTGTAACATTTTTAGTGCTAGAGGGAGCTTGAGAGGTCTGTTCTTGAGAAGTACCTTCTCCTGTTGTTGACTTGTAACCTTCTGTGCCTTGTTCTGTATCCTGAGGGGCCTCAGTTGAAACAGGTTGATTGACTGGAGGATAGGGCTAAACTTGTTCCAAAACTGATTCACTGGATACAAGTTGGGCATAAGCATTCCCTTCTATCATTTCTTATTCTGGTGCCTCGATGTCCATGATATCCTCATCAACTTGTATAGTGTCAGTAGGATCTTGCTCAGTGACATCAACTATTTCAACTTCAGCTTGCTCACCAACATTCTTGATTTGAAAGATTTCCTACCATTTTTCTTTGGTCTCATTCTCTACATCCAAGTAAAGGCCATTCATCAATTTCAAGGCTCTTTGCTTGACTAGGAATTTTGTGTGGCAGTTTTCCAGATGTTCGGTGATCTCGTCTACTGACATGTCTAGGAAAAGATGTACCCGACTTCTTTCTCTCATCTGTTTCTCTAAGTCCATGGCATACTTCCACCTATTGTCAATATGCAAATATAATTCATTTGGAAGAGATTTAGATACTTCCAATGGGACTAATTAGAATTTCAATAGTGTGCAGATGACAGCTTCTTCTATTTGTCTATTTTCATCATCAGATCTAGATTCATATTTTACATATCTGAATGATCCAAATCCACCATATTGCTTCAGATTAGCACAAAAATTTTCAACACTATGTACATTTACCTTTGTACTCTTGACAATCTGAAATTTGTTTTTGTCTTCAGATTCAATGTCACTAGACTCTTTAGTCAAAATAAGTCCCTGAGTAGATTTCTTGTAATTTTTGTTACCTTGGGTGGGGCAACATTCTTTGTTTTCTTACTCGGTGATGCTGCAGATGCTCGTGTTAGGTCGCTTTGCTGGAGGAGTCGGTGATACTTTTGATGTATCTTGTTTCTTTCTATTCAAAACTTTCCCTTTAGGCAATTTGGTGCTCAATGTTATAGCTACCTCTTGGGCTTTAGATTCCTCTTCGGTGATGGCTAGGGTACCCTTGATAGGTGTGGAGGAAGAACCTTCTCCAAATTTCTCCGTTAATACCTTGATCATTTTTGTTGCTTTCCTTGTAGCCTTGGGCACTACAATACTCATTTTTACTTTTTCCTTCACTTCTTCATATGTTCCATACCTCAGCTTGGTAGCATGCCTTGGTAATGTAAGAAAAGAATCTATCTACTGTTGTGTGATGTCAAAATCAATCTCATAACCCATAGGTGGCAAAGATTGAGTTCTCGGTTCCACAACATTAACATAGCAGTAATCAGTGTCCACTTCAAAACATATGTCATCCTTGTATCTCTCCACTAACTTGGGTGGAATTCTATATCGGTTATGCATCTTCTCCTGAAACTTGCTGAAATAATCATCCATAATATCATTAAAATTATCACCTAGCTTCTTGATGAAGTCATTGATTTGATGGGTGATTAGCCGGTGTAGTTCCCAAAAAACTTTACCGACTGATGGAAAGAATTTCTCAAAATAGAAAAACATGCATACCAGAAATGATCCAAATTCTAGTGTATTAGCCGAATTGTTCTTCTTTGGCTTCCTTATGGTATTGAGATTCTCAAACAGGTTTTTTAACAATACCTCACATAAATCAATTTTCATGCCTTTCTTCACAATTTTATATGCTAAGTCGACTGCTACACAGGGTACACTATTTTCCCTTGCCGATTGGAAGAAACAATAACCTATTACTCTAATGGCAAACTTTAGCTCTGCATCTGTGACATTGTTCAATTTTAGTCCTCTGCAATCAGATTCTACTCCGGTTAATCTGATCAATTCCTTCTATGATATCATTTTCTAAGCTCGGGCATGATCATAAATAGGGTAGCCGGTGATCAAATGAATGATTTCCTTGGTGATCTTAAACGGTTGCTCTTCTAGCCACATGAAGTCGTCATGAACTCTGCTCAGAACAAACTTGACCCATTGGGGTTTGAAGACACGGGGATAGGTTAGGGCTTTGGTCAATCCCTTGATTTTGATGTATTCATATTTTCTATCCATTTTACCATTGGTACACAATTCATCATATGTGTCTTTGATTTCAACATGACCTAGTTCCTCAACTCGACACTTAGTGAAGAATCTCACATCCTCGACTAATAAAACTCTATCTAGAATGAGTGAAAATGTAGTTTTGTCATCCGGTTCAGATGCAATTTTTGGAGTTAAAGAGTATTTCAGTGAGGGCTTTTCAATGTTCTCAACAACAACGGGCTTCTAGATCTTAGGGGCCATTGCAGATTTTAGATAAATACTAACAAAAGATCCTTAGGGTTTGAAGACTTTCAAATGGCAGATGCTTTCTACTTAGCAAATAACAACTTGATATGATCGGTAAACTATCTTGATAATGCGTTGTGATTGATGTAAATACCTTTCAATTTGCTTCGTAGGAGGTTTGATCGCCTTTGATTCTCTTTGCTCTGCTTTCTTGAAAACTTGGTGAGTGAAAAATGACTGCACAATAGCTTTAAGTATTCATTGTACCTCATCGGGCTTCATGTAGTTAGGTTAGAAAACATTAGATGCACTCGGTACCACTACTTTTTATGCTTTTACCGAGTAGCCAGACTTCCTGCATTTACCGACTTGATAGGCTTACAAAAGACTTTTGATAAAATTTCAAATTTTCTAATGCATCTTTAATTATGCAGATTTTGAATTAAGTACAAGATGAAATAGGAACTATTAAGACTTGACCTTTGAGAGAATGCAGTCCCTTCATACCTTTCCCGATTAATTTGGAATAGGTGCACCTAGCTCGGTAGATAAGGCGCTTTCTTCATTTGACACAATTTCCTTCTTTTTCCAAATCATCTATAATTTTTCTTTTATTTCCTCAGTGTCTCCTCTAGGTTGATCTCTGCAATCTCTAGCCAAGTGTCCAACTTTGTGACAATGAAAACATGCCATACCAGGATTTCTCCATGATCTTTGGTTGTTCATTCTAAACCTTATAAAGCAGTTGGCACTTATATGTCCATATCTTCCACAATATTCACACCATATCCTTGTATTGTAATCCCATGGTACTGCAGAATATTGTCGGTAAGGATCTGTGTGAGTTCGGTAGCCTCTAGTATTTGCTTGGTGTGTAGACCACATATAGTTTTTCTGCTTAAACCAACACTCCTCGGTACTATGTCCATATCTATTGCAGTTTTTACAAAACCCTTTGAATTTTGCCTTCTTATAGTTGCTAGTAGACTTTTTCCTACATTGGTTAGATGTGTGACCATATTTGTTGCAATTGTGACAAAAACCATTAGACCTAGTGACATTTGGTTGCTTACCTTTTCTGATTTGGCACATGTTAGCAATGTGACCTTGTTTTCCACAGTAGTTGCAAACAGGCTTCTTTCCTTTGATATTCTTCTTATTTCTAGCTTGCTTTGATGATTCTCCTCTCTCGGTTGTATGAATTCCCTTCTCGGTAGAGTCTTTTCCTTTGTAACCGAGTCCTGCTTCTTTGTTGGGTCTTCTTGTATTTAGTTGCTCATCCAACATCTTTGATGCTTCATAACTCTTTTTCAGTGTTTCCTTGGATTTCTTTTCTATTTCAAGTTCATTGGTCAACCTTGATACTTCAAGTTTCAATGCTTGATTCTCATCATCTTTCAGATTTGCTTCATGATGTGCATAGCCCAATTGATCTGACAGATTTTGTTGAATTCTAGTCAACCTTGTGATTTCATCATTCTTTTCAGATACTAATGCTTCAAGCTGTTGTTTTTCTCTTTCTAGATCTCTTACTTTATCTTCAGCTATCCTCAATGCATCAAGATTCTCAGTCATCTGTGTGCTGAAATGTTCATGTCCTCTTTTCATTGCTTTTAGCTGACCAATCAGTGCTTTGTTCTTCTCCTTCAGTTCTTCAATCATCTCTTCAGTCTCTTCAGATATACTGTTCTCAGATGATGTTTAATTTTGTTCCACTAACTCTTGAGAGTCCTGCAAATCATCAGATAATCTCCTTCTAACTTTCAATGATTTTTGCATTTGTCTTTGCATGTCTGCAATCACTTGATTAGCATGATCCAACTCTTCTTGCAGATACACAATTTTCTAAGATTGTTTATAGCCTTCCATTGATAAGATCTTTCTCTTTAGGTTGTTAAACCCTTTTCCAAGATTAGAGCTCTGATACCAATTGTTAGGCCCAATATGGAAAGCTAATGTACTGAGAGGGGAGGGGTGAATCAGTACTTCAAATCCTTTTATCAACAATATCTTCACTATTATGCATAAACCACAAACTACTGTAACATAACATAAAGCTAAAACAAATAAATAACAATCATACATGATTCACTCCATAACACATATATTTTGGTTACGCAGAAACTCTTGGTTAGAGAGAAAAACTGCAGTGGGGATGGCACCCACAACTTCACTACTGCAATAATAAAGGTTGCTCGGTTAGAGCTACATGTTTAGCTATTTCTTATAGCTTACCCTATTAGGAGTATCAAGATCATTAGATCTACCTTGCTAAAAATTTTTACAACACTTATTCTAATTACTGCACCTTGTTAAAGGCTTTACAATTTATAGAATTTGTTAGAGTCTTTTACCCTATTAAAGGTTTCTCTTACAACTTCAAAATATTACAATAAAATATTTACAAATATCTACAACTTTACATCTGGAATGTTATAGCAGATTCTATGTGCTCAAAATGAGATTACCTTGCTTATAGCATACCTCGGTAACCCATAAAGTAACTCAGTAAACCCATCTGTTTACTATGTTCTTTGACTGTTCTCTGAAATCCTTCTCAGTGACCTCTGTGTCTTTGACAGTCGCATTACTCAATGCTTCCTTATCTATCACATGTGTCTTGCTTCACACACATTCATCTCTTCTTTTTTTTCATATATTTTGATCCTCAATTCATGTTGTATAAATAGATATCTTATGTCAGTGATCAGGTTCATTGCTTCGATCTTACAAACATGATTTATCAAATGAATAACCATACAAAATATTTCATTGGATAGATGACCTCAAAATCATACAAAATCTTTAAGTGCAATTTCCAATGTGATAACGGTTCTATGTTCCTCGATCTTGTAACACATTTTACCATGTGTGTCTAGATTCAATGAATCTGGTAACACGATTCACTCGGTGTATATCAACTCAGTGTATCATTGTTTCTGCTCGGTAGACATGGAATGTTACTCGGTAGACAGCTCGGTGAATACTGGGCTCTGTGACTACTTTCTTCTATAACCGACTGCTTTGTGCATATCGACTGAATGTTTCGGTAGTAGTAACCGACTAGAGTATATAGAATGACTTTGGATATTAAACTAATGGCAACTATAATAAGTAGTAACAAAAAACTGATATAAACTTTTCACCAAACAAAAACAACCTTTCAAAGCAAACTCTAAACTATCTAGTTTAAATATTGAACTTCAAATGCAATATTACTGACAAGTTAAACCAGTTAACTGTCATAACAAAATAACAATAAGACAACTCTGAAACTCACAAAACCTTTTAACTGAATTATTTAAATACTTTACTGATAGTAGTTAAAACATATTTCAGGTTGCTACCGGTTAACATAACATATCAAAGTGGATTTAGTAGTTAAGCAATTTAATCATAGTAAACATAACCACAAAAGCATTCACCACTTGACACAATATTTTTGACGTGGAAACCCAAATGGGAAAAACCACATTGGGGATGAATAACCACAAGTATTCTGAACTCTTCTGAAGTTTTCCCTATTAGGAGCCTAGCCTATTAAAGCTTTACAATAAGTCCCGTTAAGAACAAATCCTGTTAGGGACCACCCGATTAAGGGATTGACTATAATACCCAATTAGAAGCAATACCATATTAGGAGTAACCTCGGTAGAAGATTTGAAATCCAAGCTAATGGATCACCTGGTTAGAGGATTTGAATAACACTAAGCTTGTTAGAGCTTACCCGGTTAGGGGATTTGACTGTTGTAATTGTTAGAAAACAACAGGGGTTTGCTGATCTGTTTGAATAGCACTACACTTGCTTGTTCAGATCCTTTTCATGCTCCTATCTTCCTTTACACATACTATAGATACATCATCTGGTTCAACAACCACACTCTCTTACTCTCAACTACAAATTGCCAACACAATAACAAAACAACTCATCGACCTTATAAACAAATCAATTGGTCGGTAACACATCACAAACCTAATAACTCATAGAGATTACAAAAAAATCGGTTCAAGTATGATCATTGGATTACATAATAGTCACTGCACATCATTCAAGATATCCTTGACTGCTCCTTGACCATCTCTTCATCAAACACTGTAACTCATCATGTGGTTTACATTACATGCAATGAACTTGCTCATTCCAAAGATTAAAAACTGTTATCTCTACGCGCCAAAAACCATTTGAAAATCTTCTCATACAACATGCATACATGTCATAATCATTACCACTCATCATTTGATCATAAACCAATACAACCGATTCACCAAACTCCATCGGTAAGGGTTTATCTTATCAACAGGTAGGGTTTACCGATTGATCTCACTTCTTCTCTAGTAATTCCAGTTTCCTTCACAAGCTCACTTACTGGTAGCAAAACAACATTATTACAACATCATTACCGGTTATAATTGACATCAATGACAACATAACATTTTATTAATACAATCTTCATGCAAATGCCAACAATCTCCCCCTTTGGCATTGATGGCAATACAAGTATCAATAGTTTTGATTGCTATGATTGTGAATAGGAAACCTGGTTTACATTTTACCATGTACTCTCCTTCAGCTGAGTCTCCATGCCTTTAGCTAGTAATTGGCTATAGATGATCTCTCTGTCAATAATATAGTTATTCTCACCAATCATATAGTTCTTCTCCCCCTTTGACAGTAATGCCAAACTTCACTGTTAAGCATCATCAATTTGCAACTTGATGCTCCCCCTATGGAATAACTCCACTCTACACCAATCCTGTTGTAAAATTCTGCAAGTAGCTCCGGGACTGATGTATTCTACATCATGCTCAGTTGACCTCATGTAGGGGTACAACCCCTAGCTAAATTTTAAGATACTCAAAAGTATTCTTAGGCAGAGGTTTTGTAAAGATATCTGCTAGCTACTCCTTGGTAGAAACATGCTCCAATAATACATCTTTGCTCTGCACTTTTTCTCTCAAGAAATGATACTTCAATTTAGTATGCTTGGTTCGTGCATGCAAAACAGGGTTCTTTGAAATATTTATGGCATTAGTGTTATCACATAAGATCTTCACTAGTTCTAAAAAACTTCATCTTGAATCCTTCCAAAATGCGTTTCATCCAGATAGCCTAGGTACAATTCATATAAGCTGCAACATACTCAGCTTCGGCAGTGGATTGTGATATACAACTCTACTTCTTGCTACTGCATGAAACAAGTCTTCCACCAAGAAAGAATGCACCACCGATTGTGCTCTTCCTATCATCAACATTACCTACCCAGTATGCATCTATATAAACCTTCAAATCAAAGTTACCTGCATATGGACACCATAATCCATAGTCAATAGTACCTTTCAAATATCTGAATATCCTCTTGGTTGCTATCAAATGCGTTTCCTTTGGATTCTTCTAAAATTTGGCAACTAAACCAACTGCATGAGCTATATTCAGTCTGCTGTGAACAACATAGTGCAATTTCCCTATCATTGACCTGTACTCCTTTTCATCAATAGATATGGCTTCATCTTCCTTAGACAATTTACAACTTGTAACCATTGGTGTCCAAACTGGCTTACAGTTACTAATTCCAAATGTCTTTAACACTTCTTTCACATATTTATACTTTGTGATAAAAATACCACTCTTCATCTGCTATATTTGCAAACCTATGAATAATTTTATCTCTCCCACTAGAGACATTTCAAATTTATTTTTTTATCTCATTTGCAAAGTCATTGCTCATGTCATCATTGCCGCCAAATATGATATCATCTACAAACACTTCACTAACTAATATCTTATCTCCTTCAGATTTGAGATAGATGTTGTTGTCTTCACTGGTTCTTTGAAAACCTATCTTCATCAGGTGTGAATGTAACCTTTCATACCATGCTCTCGATGCTTGCTTCAATCCACATAGTGCCTTGTACATATTACATACCATGTCTTTTGCATCAGTCAAAGCATAACCATCTGGCTTCTCATTGTATACTTCTTCTTCCAGTATTGCATTCAAAAATGCTGATTTCACATCCATCTGATATAGTTTGAATCCCTTATGTGATGCAAATGCAAGTAAAGTCCTGACACCTTCCAATCTAGAAACTGATGCAAAATTCTCACCGTAGTCTTCTCCTTCTTCCTATGCATAACCATTGCAAACCAATCTAGCTTTGTTTTGGACTACTACACCATATTCATTCAGTTTGTTCCTGAATACCCACTTAGTACTTATCACATTTTTATTCACCGGTCTAGGTACTAGAGTCCATGTGTTGTTCTTCTCAATTTAATCAAGCTCCTCCTCCATAGCTTTAATCTAGTGATCATCTCCAAATGCTTCCTTAGCGGTTCTAGGCTCAATAGTGGAGATCATGTAATAATTCTCTCTAATTCTTCTTCTGGTTAACACTCCAACATCTTTATCTCCATATAATCTAGTCAGGATTATGATTGAGTCTCACATACCTTGAAATAATATGATCATTATCTTCAAGTTCTTCTTCTTCATTATCATCATCTTCTTTTGAAACTACCTGTTCCAATTGAATTGGTACAACACCATTCTCTTTACCAGTTTCAAGTTTCACCGGTTCTGGTTCCAAAAATAGAATGCAAGGATCTTCATCCTTTTTCTCCACACTGGTTTCCCCTGAGAGTTCAGGATACTCATCCACTCAAACATCATCACTTTCAATGATTTTCTATGTTTAGTTGTTGTAACATTTGTAGGCCTTACTCTTGGTGGAGTAACCAAGAAATATGCCTTCATCACTTTTAGCCTCAAACTTACTAACATAGTCACCTCTTTTAATAAAACATTTACTACCAAAAATATTAAACTAACTGACATTAGGTGATCTGCCATACCAGTATTCATAAGGAGTTTTATCCTTACCTCTCTTTACCAACATCCGATTCATAGTGTAGACAATTGTGCTGACAGCTTCTCTCCAGAAATGTTTTGCTACACCTCCTTGTATTAACATCATTCTAGCAGCTTCAACAACTAACCAATTGTTTCTCTCTACAATACCATTCTACTGTGGTGTCCTCGGTGTAGAAAGATACCTTTTGATACCATTTTCTTCACAATATCTAGTGAATTCCATAGAAGTAAATTCACCAACTTGATCAGTCCTCAGACACTTTATCTTCTTACCCCTTTCCTTTTCAGCTAAGGCCCTGAATGCCTTGAAGTTACTAAATGCTTCCATCTTATCCTTCAAGAATGTGACCCACATCATTCTTGAGCAATTATTAGTGAAGATCATAAAATATTTGTCACCTTGAATAATTTTAGTCCTAATTGGTCCACAGAGGTCTATATGAACCAAATCTAATAGATGTTCTGCTGAAAAAGATTTGCTCTTAAAAGTTGAGGATGTCATCTTTCCCAATTGACATTCTTTACATAGATCATTCATCGATTTGTCCAACTGAGGCAAACCTCTCACTGACTTGGACTTACTCACTTTGACAATGTTATCAAAATTTATATGACAAAATATCCTATGCCAAAGCCAATTATCATCTATTTTAGCAATTAAATAGTTGTTGAATTTAGGATTCAGGTAAAATACGTTACCTTTAGTTTGCTTTCTGGTTGCAATCAGTTCACCTTTTCTCCCATAGATTTTGCACATTCCATTCTTAAATTACAATGGATAGCCTCTATCATTGAGTTGTGCAATACTCAAAAGATTGTGCTTTAATGCTTCAACCCAATAGACATCATCCGCATTTCTCTTTCCATTAAGAGAAATAGTTCACTTACCTTTTACCATGCAGGGTGAGTCATTACCAAATCTCACAACTCCTCCATCAAATTCCTTCACAGTAATAAATTTGCTCTGGTCACCAGTCATGTGGTGTGAACAACCACTATTAATGATCCAATCATCAGAATTATCCATGCAAGGAACTAATGCTTTTTGATTAGATGTCTCCTCTTTGATGGCTACAAAGATAATGTCTTCATTAGCATCTCCCTCAGATTCCTCATCAGTGATACCACCATCAACTGCAATGAGACAATCTCTTTTGCCTTTTCCTTTGTACTTCTTGAACTTCTCATGCTTGTGCTCATTGTCACCATTAAGACAATTAGTTGCAATGTGTCCAATCTTGTTGCATGCAAAACATTTTAAAGGTAATTTATCTCTGTACTTACCGGTACCTCTGGGCAACCGCTTGGCCAACAATGCTTCAAGCTCAACCAAACTGTCTTCATCATCAAATTCTCTGCTGAATCTAGATTCATAACTGTGACTGACATCTCTACTTTTCCTCATAGATGGGTTAGAAACTGAAGCTCTAAAAGTAGATTCATATTTACGAACACTACCATCATAACCATTTAATTCATAAGCAATAAGCTTACCAATGATGGAGTCAAGGGTTACCTTATTTTTGTCAATTTACTTTAGCTCCTGAATGGCTGCAACTTAGATAGCGTAGACCGATAGAAGGGTTCTCAACACCTTACTGATCACTGTGGCATCTTCCACTTTACCACCAACACTCTTGATCTCACCAACTATCTCTTTGATCCTTTGACCATACTGTTGTATATTCTCACCTTCAGCCATCCACATGTCATCAAAATTCCCTCTTAGACTCTCTTCTTTGGCAATCTTCACATGCTCATCACCACTATAGATCTCTTCAAGTTTCTTCCATACCTCATAAGCAGTCTCCAGACCATGGACATCTACATACTCTGCATTAGACAAAGAACTGATAATGGCCTCCAATGCTTGATTGTTTTCTTGTTTCTCTTTCTTCTAATCATCAGTCATAATCCCACTAGGTGAAACATATTGAGTACCAACATGTTTCCAGTATTGACTTCCTAGACTCTTGATATAAATTTTCATTCTATCACTCCATATTCTGTAGTTCTCTTTATTAAACTTTGGACCTTCTTTCTTCATCATGTTCTTCAAGATCTTTACCTCAAGCTGTTAGGCATAGATCTTAGAGGACCTGAAATGCTCTGATACCAATTGATGGTATGATGAAAGAATAAGGATCCAGTCAACTACTGAGAGGGGGGGTGAATCAGTAGATAGAAAACTAATATAAACTTTTCACCAAACAAAAATAACCTCTCAAAGCAAACTCTAAACTGATAGGTTTAAACACTGAAACTCTGAAACTCACAAAACCTTTTAACTAAATCATTCAAATACTTTACTGATAGTAGTTAAAACATATTTTAGATTCTGCCAGTTAACATAACATATCAAAGTGGATTTAACAGTTAAGCAATTTAACCATAGTAAACATAACAACAAAAGCATTCACCACTTGACACAATATTTTTGATGTGGAAACCCAAATGGGAAAAACCACGATGGGGATGAATACCCACAAGTATTTTGAACTCTTTTGAAGTTCACCGTATTAGGAGCCTAGCCTATTAAAGCTTTACAATAAATCTTGTTAAGAATATATCCTGTTAGGGACCACCCGGTTAAGGGATTGATTATAATGCCCTATTACAAGAAATACCCTGTTAGGAGTAACCTCGGTAGAGGATTTGAAATCTATGCTAATGGATCACCTGGTTAGAGGATTTGAATAACACTAAGCTTGTTAGAGCTTACTCGGTTAGGGGATTTGACTACTATAATTGTTAGAAAACAATAGGGGTTTGCTGATCTATTTAAATAGAACTACATTTGATTGTTTAGATCCTTTTCATGCTCCTATTTGCCTTTACACATACTGCAGATACATCATTTGGTTGACAACAACACTCTCTTACTCTGAACTACAAATTGCCAACACAACAACAAAAAAACTCATCGACTGTATAAACAAATCAATAGGTCGATAGCACATCACAAACCTAATATCTCATAGATATTACAAACAAATCGGTTCAAGTATGACAGTTGGATTACATAAAAATCACTGCACATCATTCAAGATATCCTTGACTACTCCTTGATCACCGCTCCTTGATCACCGCTTCATCGAACACTGTCACTCATCATGCGGTTTATATTACATGCAATGAACTTGCTCATTCCCAAGATAAAAACTATTATCTCTACATACCAAAAACCATTTGAAACTCTTCTCATACAACATGCATACATGTCATAATCATTACTACTCATCATTTGATCATAAACCAATACAATTTATTCACCAAACTCCATCGGTTAGGGTTTATCATATCAACATGTAGGGTTTACTGGTTGATATCACTTCTTCTCTAGTAATACCGGTTTCCTTCACAAGATCACTTACCGGTAGAAAAACAACATTATTAGAACATCATTACCAGTTATAATTGACATCAATGACAACATAACATTTCATTAATGCAATCTTCATATATATATATATATGTACACACACACATACATATATCTACATATATATACATATATCTACATATATATATACATATATACACACACACACACACACACATATATACACATATATATCTAATATATATGTATATATGTATATGTACATATATATATGTGTGTGTGTGTGTATATACATATATATGTGTGTGTGTGTGTATATACATATATATATGTACAAACATGAACACACACACACACACATAGATAATCTAAATGATGGAATTTAAGCATTGTACTTCATCTATTTCTTTTCAAAGATAATTACTCCATCTGCATAAATAATGTATATAAAAACAAACATCAAAATGCACGCATAATCGAAACAAACACTAAAATCAATCTATTATTATTTTTAAACAATGACATCAATTATAAGATTACATCATTCATATTGAATAAACATTCCATTTTGAGAAAATTAAAACATTCATATATGCAAGATGCATTCGACGCAACCCAATATGGTGTGTGAGATTCCATCTCCATATAGAATTCAAAAAGAAAAAACAAGTCTATGTAAACCAAGTTATCATCTTCATCCACGTTCACCTGTTCCTGCATTCACTTGCACTCAATTGTTCATTAGCAATGACAATCCCAAATTTTCACAATAAAAATAATTTAAATCATTCATTTGCATTTAAATTCCATTTCCTTTCCAATACAATTTCATTTCTATTTCAATTCCATCATAAACATAAAATATATATATTATTTTCCTAATTTAGTAATTGTTATAAATATAGATTAAAAAAATGGCTTGTGACATCCTTCTCCACTTGGAAGAGACATCATCTCAATGCCTTATTAAACATCAAAGCAAATAGTATCTCAAATATCATGAAATAACAACCACCCATCATAGTCTCAAATCAAACATAAATAGTAACAATAGAATCCATGCTATCCAAGCTCACAACATGTGAATCAAACCAGAGTATCATGTATCTCATGTAATAAGAAAATACTACTCTAAGAAATCAAATGAGGAAAATGACGGTCAATTGTCTCAGCATCCTTAGGAGACCTCTATGCCAAAAGTGATCGATTGGAACTTTGTTTCCATCTCCTCTTCATGATGGGATCATATCTACTGGCTAACTAATAGAACCAGATCACATACCACGTCGAATCTAGCTTCCTTGTTAACTTCTATATGAGGCAGGCCTTCTTTCTCGTTCTTGTTCTCAGGATGTCTCTAGGACCGAACCTAATATAATCTATCAAGTCGGATGACCTACTATCCACATTTTGGCTATTTAGCCAACTAAAAGAAGATCCTTGCTCCATTTGGAAGACCATATTCAAGAAAGAAGTGCACCATATCTGATGGACATTACTCCTCGATTGAGTCTATGGGATCTTGTCCTCCCATTTCCCATCCTACAGGAGCCACCGGGGCCTGTAGCACTATCCTCAGAATGTTGGCCCCACTAAAACTTATACTGAGTGAAATATTTGCTACGTAGATTCATGCTACATTGATCTAGGATTCAGATGGGATCCACTAGCACCACCCCTGGATCCTGTACCTGTAAAGATCGCCAATCAAGAATATGGGAAACATCAGGATGATAAGGCTTCAACAAAGAAACATGGAACAAATTATGGATTCGAGCTAGAGTAGGTGGTAAAGCTAATCTATATGTGATTGGATTAATAACTTCTAGCACATCAAAGATTCCCACATATCTTGGTGCCATCTTTGATGATTTCCCAAATGAGATAGAGATCTTATGAGGCTTGACCCTCAAAAAGACTTTATCTCCTACAAAAAATTGTCTAAAAGTCTAGTTTCTATCAACATATCTCTTTTGTCTATTAGTTGCCTCTTTAAATATTTTCCTGATCAAATTCATTTGCTCATCCATTTCTTTGAGCAAATCAGGACCAATAATGATCCTATCTTCCATTCTATCCCAACTAATGGGTGTGCAACACTTTCATCCATAGAGTTCCTCAAAAGTTGTCATCCCTAAAGATGCATGAAAGGAGTTGTTATACACGAATTCAATCAAAGGCAAATACTCCTCCCACTTGTACTGTTGATCTATGCAATACATCCATAGAAGATCCTCCACTATATGATTAACCCTTTCCATTTGGCCATCAGTCTGAGGATGATATGCTGAACTAAAGTCCAGTTTGGTTCCCAATGTTGCATTAAATGTTATCCAAATTTTAGACGTCATCTGGGTATCGCTATCTAAAATAATGGTTTTTGGTACACCATGCAATCGGAATATCACTTGCACAAATTTCTTTGGAAGAGTCAATGATCCGTACTTAAGATTTCAAGGTACAAAATGTGCAACTTTGGTCAACTTATTGACAACTACCAAGATGGTATCATGCTTGTTCTTACTCAAAGGTAATCCTTGGATAAAATCCATAAGTTGATTACTTGCCACTTATGCTCAGGTATGTGATGTTGATACAAAATTCTTGTTGGATGAACATGCTTAGATTTTACTCACTGGCATTCCAAACACTATGCCACATACTCAATCACCTCTTTCTTGAATTTAGGCCAAAAATACAAAGTTTTGAATTCAGGTAACATCTTTGTCACCCCAGGATGTTCTAAATAAGGGGTATTGTGCACCTCATGTAATATCAACTTCCTTAAGTCTCCACCTTTAGGAATATAAATCCTTCTTTGGTATCTCAAAATAACATCAGTTTCCACCTCATATCCATCAAATCGGTGATTTGAAGGATCTACTCCCAAGGCTTGCTAAACCCTTAGGTAATGCTCATCTTCAGAATGATTCTGCAACACCTGCTACTTCAAGTTTGATCTCAAAGTAAACATAGTAGATAGATGTCTTCTTCTACTAAGAGTATCTACTACCGTATTTTCCTTTCCTTTGATATATTCAATACCAAAATCATACTCACTTAGGAATTCAAGCCACCTTCTTTGTCTTGCATTAAGGTTAGGTTGTGTAAAAATATATTTCAGGCCTAAGTGGTCTGTCTTCAACTTAAATGGTTTACCTAGAAGGTAGTGCCTCCACATTTGTAATACATGAACTATAGCTAAAATCTCTAAATCATGTGGTGCAAGTTTAATTCATATTGCTTCAGTTTTATAGATTCAAAAGAAATCACTTTTCCTTCTTGCATCAACACTACTCCTACATCTTCACCTAAGGCATCTGTAATCACTATGAAGTATCCATTAGGATCCGGTATAGTCAAGACTGGTATTGTTGTCAATCTCTACTTCAAAAGTTGAGATGCCTCCTACACTTCTTAGTCCATTCAAAATTATTTCCTTTCTTTTGAAGAGAAGTAATAGGTGCTGCTATCCTAGAAAAACCTTCCACATACTTCCTATAGTATCCTGTAAGACCCATAAAACTTATGACCTCTGTAACACTTTAAGGTGTTGGCCAATCTACAATTGCCTCAATCTTTGTAGGATCAACTAAAATTCCTTTAGCAGATATAACATGACCTAAGTAGTGCACCCTTTCTTGAAAGAAAGCACACTTTAAAAACTTACGAAAAAGCCTACGATCCCTTAATTTCTATAAAACTATTCTTAAGTGCTTCTTGTGTTCCTCTTCATTCTTAGAATAAATCAATATAGCATCAATGTATATAAGCACAAAATCATCTAGGTAGTCTCTAAAAATCATGTTCATAAGGCTCATGAACGCTGCTGGGGCATTGGTTAGACCAAAAGGTACGATCGTGAAATCATAGGGTCCATACCAAGTTTGAAATGTTGTCTTAGGAATATCCTCATCCTTAATCCTCAGCTGGTGATAACCTGATCAAAGATCAATCTTAGAGAATACAGTAACACCCTTCATTTGGTCAAAAGGTTCATCTATCCTTGGAAAGGGATATCTATTCTTAATGGTTACCTTGTTTAGCATCCTACAGTCGATACATAACCTCAAGGTACCATCCTTCTTCTTTACAAAGAAAACTGGCGCACCCCATAGAGATACACTGGGTCTTATGAAACCTTGCCTAAGAAGCTCTTATAATTGAGACTTAAGCTCATACAATTCTGTAGTTGTCATTCTATAAGGAGCCTTAGATTGTGGATAGGTTCCAAGTAAGAGTTCTATAGAGAAGTCAAATTCCCTCTTTGGTGGTAACTCAGTAAGATCTTTTGGAAAAACATCCAAGAATTCTCTGAGAATAGGATAATCCTTAGGGTTCTTG